>NC_092144.1:31170153-31472508 GCF_043159975.1 Macaca nemestrina
AAGGAAATATCCTCAGATGAAATCTGGAAAGAAGCTTTCTGAGAAACTGCTCTATCATATGTGACTTCCACTCACAGAGTTATATCTGTATTTCGTGGATCTCTTTGCTAGCCTTATTTCTGTGTAATCTGAGAACAGATATTTCGGATCCCTTTGAAGACTATAGGGCCAAAGGAAATATCCTCCGACAACAAAGAGAAAGAAGCTTTCTGAGAAACTTCTTTGTGTTCTGTGAAATCATCTCACAGAGTTACAGCTTTCCCGTCAAGAAGCCTTTCGCTAAGACAGTTCTTGTGGAATTGGCAAAGTGATATTTCGAAGCCCATAGAGGGGTAGGGTGAAAAAGGAAATATTCTCAGATGAAATCTGTAAAGAAGCTTTCTGAGAAACTGCTTAGTGTTCTGTTAATTCATCTCACAGAGTTACATCTGTATTTCATGGATCTCTTTGCTAGCCTTATTTCTGTGGAATCTGAGAACAGATATTTCGGATCCCATTGAAGACTATAGGGCCAAAGGAAATATCCTCCGATAACAAAGAGAAAGAAGCTTTCTGAGAAACATCTTTGTGTTCTGTGAAATCATCTCACAGAGTTACAGCTTTCCCCTCAAGAAGCCTTTCGCTAAGACAGTTCTTGTGGAATTGGCAAAGTGATATTTGGAAGCCCATAGAGGGCTAGGGTGAAAAAGGAAATATCCTCAGATGAAATCTGGAAAGAAGCTTTCTGAGAAACTGCTTAGTGTTCTGTTAATTCATCTCACAGAGTTACATCTGTATTTCGTGGATCTCTTTGCTAGCCTTATTTCTGTGGAATCTGAGAACAGATATTTGGGATCCCTTTGAAGACTATAGGGCCAAAGGAAATATCCTCCGATAACAAAGAGAAAGAAGCTTTCTGAGAAACTTCTTTGTGTTCTGTGAAATCATCTCACAGAGTTACAGCTTTCCCCTCAAGAAGCCTTTCGCTGAGACAGTTCTTGTGGAATTGGCAAACTGATATTTGGAAGCCCATAGAGGGCTATGGTGAAAAAGGAAATATCCTCAGATGAAATCTGGAAAGAAGCTTTCTGAGAAACTGCTTAGTGTTCTGTTAATTCATCTCACAGAGTTACAACTGTATTTCGTGGATCTCTTTGCTAGCCTTATTTCTGTGGAGTCTGAGAACAGATATTTCGGATCCCATTGAAGACTATAGGGCCAAAGGAATTATCCTCCGATAACAAAGAGAAAGAAGCTTTCTGAGAAACTTTTTGTTTTCCGAGAAATCATCTCACAGAGTTACAGCTTTCCCCTCAAGAAGCCTTTCGCTAAGACAGTTCTTGTGGAATTGGCAAAGTGATATTTGGAAGCCCTTAGAGGGCTATGGTGAAAAAGGAAATATCCTCAGATGAAATCTGGAAAGAAGCTTTCTGAGAAACTGCTCTATCATATGTGACTTCAACTCACAGAGTTATATCTGTATTTCGTGGATCTCTTTGCTAGACTTATTTCTGTGGAATCTGAGAACAGATATTTCGGATCCCTTTGAAGACTATAGGGCCAAAGGAAATATCCTCCGACAACAAAGAGTAAGAAGCTTTCTGAGAAACTTCTTTGTGTTGTGTGAAATCATCTCACAGAGTTACAGCTTTTCCCTCAAGAAGCCTTTCGCTAAGACAGTTCTTGTGGAATTGGCAAAGTGATATTTCGAAGCCCATAGAGGGCTAGGGTGAAAAAGGAAATATTCTCAGATGAAATCTGGAAAGAAGCTTTCTGAGAAACTGCTTAGTGTTCTGTTAATTCATCTCACAGAGTTACATCTGTATTTCGTGGATCTCTTTGCTAGCCTTATTTCTGTGGAATCTGAGAACAGATATTTCGGATCCCATTGAAGACTATAGGGCCAAAGGAAATATCCTCCGATAACAAAGAGAAAGAAGCTTTCTGAGAAACATCTTTGTGTTCTGTGAAATCATCTCACAGAGTTACAGCTTTCCCCTCTAGAAGCCTTTCGCTAAGACAGTTCTTGTGGAATTGGCAAAGTGATATTTGGAAGCCCTTAGAGGCCTATGGTGAAAAAGGAAATATCCTCAGATGAAATCTGGAAAGAAGCTTTCTGAGAAACTGCTTAGTGTTCTGTTCATTCATCTCACAGAGTTACTTCTGCATTTCGTGAATCTCTTTGCTAGCCTTATGTTTGTGGAATCTGAGAACAGATATTTCGGATCCCATTGAAGACTATAGGGCCAAAGGAAATATCCTCCGACAACAAAGAGAAAGAAGCTTTCTGAGAAACTTCTTTGTGTTCTGTGAAATCATCTCACAGAGTTACAGCTTTCCCCTCAAGAAGCCTTTCGCTAAGACAGTTCTTGTGGAATTGGCAAAGTGATATTTGGAAGCCCATAGAGGGCTATGGTGAAAAAGGAAATATCCTCAGATGAAATCTGGAAAGAAGCTTTCTGAGAAACTGCTCTATCATATGTGACTTCCACTCACAGAGTTATATCTGTATTTCGTGGATCTCTTTGCTAGCCTTATTTCTGTGGAATCTGAGAACAGATATTTCGGATCCCTTTGAAGACTATAGGGCCAAAGGAAATATCCTCCGACAACAAAGAGTAAGAAGCTTTCTGAGAAACTTCTTTGTGTTCTGTGAAATCTTCTCACAGAGTTACAGCTTTCCCGTCAAGAAGCCTTTCGCTAAGACAGTTCTTGTGGAATTGGCAAAGTGATATTTCGAAGCCCATAGAGGGCTAGGGTGAAAAAGGAAATATTCTCAGATGAAATCTGGAAAGAAGCTTTCTGAGAAACTGCTTAGTGTTCTGTTCATTCATCTCACAGAGTTACATCTGTATTTCGTGGATCTCTTTGCTAGCCTTATTTCTGTGGAATCTGAGAACAGATATTTCGGATCCCATTGAAGACTATAGGGCCAAAGGAAATATCCTCCGATAACAAAGAGAAAGAAGCTTTCTGAGAAACATCTTTGTGTTCTGTGAAATCATCTCACAGAGTTACAGCTTTCCCCTCAAGAAGCCTTTCGCTAAGACAGTTCTTGTGGAATTGGCAAAGTGATATTTGGAAGCCCATAGAGGGCTAGGGTGAAAAAGGAAATATCCTCAGATGAAATCTGGAAAGAAGCTTTCTGAGAAACTGCTTAGTGTTCTGTTAATTCATCTCACAGAGTTACATCTGTATTTCGTGGATCTCTTTGCTAGCCTTATTTCTGTGGAATCTGAGAACAGATATTTGGGATCCCTTTGAAGACTATAGGGCCAAAGGAAATATCCTCCGATAACAAAGAGAAAGAAGCTTTCTGAGAAACTTCTTTGTGTTCTGTGAATTCATCTCACAGAGTTACAGCTTTCCCCTCAAGAAGCCTTTCGCTGAGACAGTTCTTGTGGAATTGGCAAACTGATATTTGGAAGCCCATAGAGGGCTATGGTGAAAAAGGAAATATCCTCAGATGAAATCTGGAAAGAAGCTTTCTGAGAAACTGCTTAGTGTTCTGTTAATTCATCTCACAGAGTTACATCTGTATTTCGTGGATCTCTTTGCTATCCTTATTTCTGTGGAATCTGAGAACAGATACTTCGGATCCCATTGAAGACTATAGGGCCAAAGGAATTATCCTCCGATAACAAAGAGAAAGAAGCTTTCTGAGAAACTTTTTTTTTTCGTGAAATCATCTCACAGAGTTACAGCTTTCCCCTCAAGAAGCCTTTCGCTAAGACAGTTCTTGTGGAATTGTCAAAGTGATATTTGGAAGCCCTTAGAGGGCTATGGTGAAAAAGGAAATATCCTCAGATGAAATCTGGAAAGAAGCTTTCTGAGAAACTGCTCTATCATATGTGACTTCCACTCACAGAGTTATATCTGTATTTCGTGGATCTCTTTGCTAGCCTTATTTCTGTGGAATCTGAGAACAGATATTTCGGATCCCTTTGAAGACTATAGGGCCAAAGGAAATATCCTCCGACATCAAAGAGAAAGAAGCTTCCTGAGAAACTTCTTTGTGTTCTGTGAAATCATCTCACAGAGTTACAGCTTTCCCGTCAAGAAGCCTTTCGCTAAGACAGTTCTTGTGGAATTTGCAAAGTGATATTTCGAAGCCCGTAGAGGGGTAGGGTGAAAAAGGAAATATTCTTAGATGAAATCTGGAAAGAAGCTTTCTGAGAAACTGCTTAGTGTTCTGTTAATTCATCTCATAGAGTTACATCTGTATTTCATGGATCTCTTTGCTAGCCTTATTTCTGTGGAATCTGAGAACAGATATTTCGGATCCCATTGAAGACTATAGGGCCAAAGGAAATATCCTGCGATAACAAAGAGAAAGAAGCTTTCTGAGAAACATCTTTGTGTTCTGTGAAATCATCTCACAGAGTTACAGCTTTCCCCTCAAGAAGCCTTTCGCTAAGACAGTTCTTGTGGAATTGGCAAAGTGATATTTGGAAGCCCATAGAGGGCTATGGTGAAAAAGGAAATATCCTCAGATGAAATCTGGAAAGAAGCTTTCTGAGAAACTGCTTAGTGTTCTGTTAATTCATCTCACAGAGTTACATCTGTATTTCGTGGATCTCTTTGCTAGCCTTATTTCTGTGGAATCTGAGAACAGATATTTGGGATCCCTTTGAAGATTATAGGGCCAAAGGAATTATCCTCCGATAATAAAGAGAAAGAAGCTTTCTGAGAAACTTTTTGATTTCCGTGAAATCATCTCACAGAGTTACAGCTTTCCCCTCAAGAAGCCTTTCGCTAAGACAGTTCTTGTGGAATTGGCAAAGTGATATTTGGAAGCCCATAGAGGGCTATGGTGAAAAAGGAAATATCCTCAGATGAAATCTGGAAAGAAGCTTTCTGAGAAACTGCTTAGTGTTCTGTTAATTCATCTCACAGAGTTACATCTGTATTTCGTGGATCTCTTTGCTAGCCTTATTTCTGTTGAATCTGAGAACAGATATTTCGGATCCCATTGAAGACTATAGGGCCAAAGGAAATATCCTTCGGTAACAAAGAGAAAGAAGCTTTCTGAGAAACTACTTTGTGTTCTGTGAAATCATCTCACAGAGTTACAGGTTTCCCCTCAAGAAGCCTTTCGCTAAGACAGTTCTTGTGGAATTGGCAAAGTGATATTTGGAAGCCCATAGAGGGCTATGGTGAAAAAGGAAATATCCTCAGATGAAATCTGGAAAGAAGCTTTCTGAGAAACTGCTTAGTGTTCTGTTAATTCATCTCACAGAGTTACATCTGTATTTCGTGGATCTCTTTGCTAGCCTTATTTCTGTGGAATCTGAGAACAGATATTTCGGATCCCATTGAAGACTATAGGGCCAAAGGAAATATCCTCCGATAACAAAGAGAAAGAAGCTTTCTGAGAAACATCTTTGTGTTCTGTGAAATCATCTCACAGAGTTACAGCTCTCCCCTCAAGAAGCCTTTCGCTAAGACAGTTCTTGTGGAATTGGCAAAGTGATATTTGGAAGCCCTTAGAGGCCTATGGTGAAAAAGGAAATATCCTCAGATGAAATCTGGAAAGAAGCTTTCTGAGAAACTGCTTAGTGTTCTGTTCATTCATCTCACAGAGTTACATCTGCATTTCGTGAATCTCTTTGCTAGCCTTATGTCTGTGGAATCTGAGAACAGATATTTCGGATCCCATTGAAGACTATAGGGCCAAAGGAAATATCCTCCGATAACAAAGAGAAAGAAGCTTTCTGAGAAACTTCTTTGTGTTCTCTGAAATCATCTCACAGAGTTACAGCTTTCCCCTCAAGAAGCCTTTCGCTGAGACCGTTCTTGTGGAATTGGCAAACTGATATTTGGAAGCCCATAGAGGGCTATGGTGAAAAAGGAAATATCCTCAGATGAAATCTGGAAAGAAGCTTTCTGAGAAACTGCTTAGTGTTCTGTTAATTCATCTCACAGAGTTACATCTGTATTTCGTGGATCTCTTTGCTAGCCTTATTTCTGTGGAATCTGAGAACAGATATTTCGGATCCCATTGAAGACTATAGGGCCAAAGGAATTATCCTCCGATAACAAAGAGAAAGAAGCTTTCTGAGAAACTTTTTGATTTCCGTGAAATCATCTCACAGAGTTACAGCTTTCCCCTCAAGAAGCCTTTCGCTAAGACAGTTCTTGTGGAATTGGCAAAGTGATATTTGGAAGCCCATAGAGGGCTATGGTGAAAAAGGAAATATCCTCAGATGAAATCTGGAAAGAAGCTTTCTGAGAAACTGCTCTATCATATGTGACTTCCACTCACAGAGTTATATCTGTATTTCGTGGATCTCTTTGCTAGCCTTATTTCTGTGGAATCTGAGAACAGATATTTCGGATCCCATTGAAGACTATAGGGCCAAAGGAAATATCCTCCGACAAGAAAGAGAAAGAACCTTTCTGAGAAACTTCTTTGTGTTCTGTGAAATCATCTCACAGAGTTACAGCTTTCCCGTCAAGAAGCCTTTCGCTAAGACAGTTCTTGTGGAATTGGCAAAGTGATATTTCGAAGCCCATAGAGGGCTAGGGTGAAAAAGGAAATATTCTCAGATGAAATCTGGAAAGAAGCTTTCTGAGAAACTGCTTAGTGTTCTGTTAATTCATCTCACAGAGTTACATCTGTATTTCGTGGATCTCTTTGCTAGCCTTATTTCTGTGGAATCTGAGAACAGATATTTCGGATCCCATTGAAGACTATAGGGCCAAAGGAAATATCCTCCGATAACAAAGAGAAAGAAGCTTTCTGAGAAACATCTTTGTGTTCTGTGAAATCATCTCACAGAGTTACAGCTTTCCCCTCAAGAAGCCTTTCGCTAAGACAGTTCTTGTGGAATTGGCAAAGTGATATTTGGAAGCCCTTAGAGGCCTATGGTGAAAAAGGAAATATCCTCAGATGAAATCTGGAAAGAAGCTTTCTGAGAAACTGCTTAGTGTTCTGTTCATTCATCTCACAGAGTTACATCTGCATTTCGTGAATCTCTTTGCTAGCCTTATGTCTGTGGAATCTGAGAACAGATATTTCGGATCCCATTGAAGACTATAGGGCCAAAGGAAATATCCTCCGATAACAAAGGAAAGAAGCTTTCTGAGAAACTTCTTTGTGTTCTGTGAAATCATCTCACAGAGTTACAGCTTTCCCCTCAAGAAGCCTTTCGCTAAGACAGTTCTTGTGGAATAGGCAAAGTGATATTTGGAAGCCCATAGAGGGCTATGGTGAAAAAGGAAATATCCTCAGATGAAATCTGGAAAGAAGCTTTCTGAGAAACTGCTCTATTATATGTGACTTCCACTCACAGAGTTATATCTGTATTTCGTGGATCTCTTTGCTAGCCTTATTTCTGTGGAATCTGAGAACAGATATTTCGGATCCCTTTGAAGACTATAGGGCCAAAGGAAATATCCTCCTACAACAAAGAGTAAGAAGCTTTCTGAGAAACTTCTTTGTGTTCTGTGAAATCATCTCACAGAGTTACAGCTTTCCCCTCAAGAAGCCTTTCGCTAAGACAGTTCTTGTGGAATTGGCAAAGTGATATTTGGAAGCCCATAGAGGGCTAGGGTGAAAAAGGAAATATCCTCAGATGAAATCTGGAAAGAAGCTTTCTGAGAAACTGCTTAGTGTTCTGTTAATTCATCTCACAGAGTTACATCTGTATTTCGTGGGTCTCTTTGCTAGCCTTATTTCTGTGGAATCTGAGAACAGATATTTCGGATCCCATTGAAGACTATAGGGCCAAAGGAATTATCCTCCGATAACAAAGAGAAAGAAGCTTTCTGAGAAACTTTTTGATTTCCGTGAAATCATCTCACAGAGTTACAGCTTTCCCCTCAAGAAGCCTTTCGCTAAGACAGTTCTTGTGGAATTGGCAAAGTGATATTTGGAAGCCCATAGAGGGCTATGGTGAAAAAGGAAATATCCTCAGATGAAATCTGGAAAGAAGCTTTCTGAGAAACTGCTCTATCATATGTGACTTCCACTCACAGAGTTATATCTGTATTTCGTGGATCTCATTGCTAGCCTTATTTCTGTGGAATCTGAGAACAGATATTTCGGATCCCATTGAAGACTATAGGGCCAAAGGAAATATCCTCCGACAAGAAAGAGAAAGAAGCTTTCTGAGAAACTTCTTTGTGTTCTGTGAAATCATCTCACAGAGTTACAGCTTTCCCGTCAAGAAGCCTTTCGCTAAGACAGTTCTTGTGGAATTGGCAAAGTGATATTTCGAAGCCCATAGAGGGCTAGGGTGAAAAAGGAAATATTCTCAGATGAAATCTGGAAAGAAGCTTTCTGAGAAACTGCTTAGTGTTCTGTTAATTCATCTCACAGAGTTACATCTGTATTTCGTGGATCTCTTTGCTAGCCTTATTTCTGTGGAATCTGAGAACAGATATTTCGGATCCCATTGAAGACTATAGGGCCAAAGGAAATATCCTCCGATAACAAAGAGAAAGAAGCTTTCTGAGAAACATCTTTGTGTTCTGTGAAATCATCTCACAGAGTTACAGCTTTCCCCTCAAGAAGCCTTTCGCTAAGACAGTTCTTGTGGAATTGGCAAAGTGATATTTGGAAGCCCTTAGAGGCCTATGGTGAAAAAGGAAATATCCTCAGATGAAATCTGGAAAGAAGCTTTCTGAGAAACTGCTTAGTGTTCTGTTCATTCATCTCACAGAGTTACATCTGCATTTCGTGAATCTCTTTGCTAGCCTTATGTCTGTGGAATCTGAGAACAGATATTTCGGATCCCATTGAAGACTATAGGGCCAAAGGAAATATCCTCCGATAACAAAGAGAAAGAAGCTTTCTGAGAAACTTCTTTGTGTTCTGTGAAATCATCTCACAGAGTTACAGCTTTCCCCTCAAGAAGCCTTTCGCTAAGACAGTTCTTGTGGAATAGGCAAAGTGATATTTGGAAGCCCATAGAGGGCTATGGTGAAAAAGGAAATATCCTCAGATGAAATCTGGAAAGAAGCTTTCTGAGAAACTGCTCTATTATATGTGACTTCCACTCACAGAGTTATATCTGTATTTCGTGGATCTCTTTGCTAGCCTTATTTCTGTGGAATCTGAGAACAGATATTTCGGATCCCTTTGAAGACTATAGGGCCAAAGGAAATATCCTCCGACAACAAAGAGTAAGAAGCTTTCTGAGAAACTTCTTTGTGTTCTGTGAAATCATCTCACAGAGTTACAGCTTTCCCCTCAAGAAGCCTTTCGCTAAGACAGTTCTTGTGGAATTGGCAAAGTGATATTTGGAAGCCCATAGAGGGCTAGGGTGAAAAAGGAAATATCCTCAGATGAAATCTGGAAAGAAGCTTTCTGAGAAACTGCTTAGTGTTCTGTTAATTCATCTCACAGAGTTACATCTGTATTTCGTGGATCTCTTTGCTAGCCTTATTTCTGTGGAATCTGAGAACAGATATTTCGGATCCCTTTGAAGACTATAGGGCCAAAGGAAATATCCTCCGATAACAAAGAGAAAGAAGCTTTCTGAGAAACTTCTTTGTGTTCTGTGAAATCATCTCACAGAGTTACAGCTTTCCCCTCAAGAAGCCTTTCGCTGAGACAGTTCTTGTGGAATTGGCAAACTGATATTTGGAAGCCCATAGAGGGCTATGGTGAAAAAGGAAATATCCTCAGATGAAATCTGGAAAGAAGCTTTCTGAGAAACTGCTTAGTGTTCTGTTAATTCATCTCACAGAGTTACATCTGTATTTCGTGGATCTCTTTGCTAGCCTTATTTCTGTGGAATCTGAGAACAGATACTTCGGCTCCCATTGAAGACTATAGGGCCAAAGGAATTATAATCCGATAACAAAGAGAAAGAAGCTTTCTGAGAAACTTTTTGTTTTCCGTGAAATCATCTCACAGAGTTACAGCTTTCCCCTCAAGAAGCCTTTCGCTAAGACAGTTCTTGTGGAATTGGCAAAGTGATATTTGGAAGCCCATAGAGGGCTATGGTGAAAAAGGAAATATCCTCAGATGAAATCTGGAAAGAAGCTTTCTGAGAAACTGCTCTATCATATGTGACTTCCACTCACAGAGTTATATCTGTATTTCGTGGATCTCTTTGCTAGCCTTATTTCTGTGTAATCTGAGAACAGATATTTCGGATCCCTTTGAAGACTATAGGGCCAAAGGAAATATCCTCCGACAACAAAGAGAAAGAAGCTTTCTGAGAAACTTCTTTGTGTTCTGTGAAATCATCTCACAGAGTTACAGCTTTCCCGTCAAGAAGCCTTTCGCTAAGACAGTTCTTGTGGAATTGGCAAAGTGATATTTCGAAGCCCAAAGAGGGGTAGGGTGAAAAAGGAAATATTCTCAGATGAAATCTGGAAAGAAGCTTTCTGAGAAACTGCTTAGTGTTCTGTTAATTCATCTCACAGAGTTACATCTGTATTTCATGGATCTCTTTGCTAGCCTTATTTCTGTGGAATCTGAGAACAGATATTTCGGATCCCATTGAAGACTATAGGGCCAAAGGAAATATCCTCCGATAACAAAGAGAAAGAAGCTTTCTGAGAAACATCTTTGTGTTCTGTGAAATCATCTCACAGAGTTACAGCTTTCCCCTCAAGAAGCCTTTCGCTAAGACAGTTCTTGTGGAATTGGCAAAGTGATATTTGGAAGCCCATAGAGGGCTAGGGTGAAAAAGGAAATATCCTCAGATGAAATCTGGAAAGAAGCTTTCTGAGAAACTGCTTAGTGTTCTGTTAATTCATCTCACAGAGTTACATCTGTATTTCGTGGATCTCTTTGCTAACCTTATTTCTGTGGAATCTGAGAACAGATATTTGGGATCCCTTTGAAGACTATAGGGCCAAAGGAAATATCCTCAGATAACAAAGAGAAAGAAGCTTTCTGAGAAACTTCTTTGTGTTCTGTGAAATCATCTCACAGAGTTACAGCTTTCCCCTCAAGAAGCCTTTCGCTGAGACAGTTCTTGTGGAATTGGCAAACTGATATTTGGAAGCCCATAGAGGGCTATGGTGAAAAAGGAAATATCCTCAGATGAAATCTGGAAAGAAGCTTTCTGAGAAACTGCTTAGTGTTCTGTTAATTCATCTCACAGAGTTACAAAGGTATTTCGTGGATCTCTTTGCTAGCCTTATTTCTGTGGAATCTGAGAAAAGATATTTCGGATCCCATTGAAGACTATAGGGCCAAAGGAATTATCCTCCGATAACAAAGAGAAAGAAGCTTTCTGAGAAACTTTTTGTTTTCCGTGAAATCATCTCACAGAGTTACAGCTTTCCCCTCAAGAAGCCTTTCGCTAAGACAGTTCTTGTGGAATTGGCAAAGTGATTTGGAAGCCCATAGAGGGCTATGGTGAAAAAGGAAATATCCTCAGATGAAATCTGGAAAGAAGCTTTCTGAGAA
This sequence comes from Macaca nemestrina, assembly GCF_043159975.1. Lineage (NCBI taxonomy): Eukaryota > Metazoa > Chordata > Mammalia > Primates > Cercopithecidae > Macaca > Macaca nemestrina. The sequence continues at coordinate 31,181,507 of NC_092144.1, forward strand.
ACTGCTTAGTGTTCTGTTAATTCATCTCACAGAGTTACATCTGTATTTCGTGGATCTCTTTGCAAGCCTTATTTCTGTTGAATCTGAGAACAGATATTTCGGATCCCATTGAAGACTATAGGGCCAAAGGAAATATCCTTCGGTAACAAAGAGAAAGAAGCTTTCTGAGAAACTACTTTGTGTTCTGTGAAATCATCTCACAGAGTTACAGCTTTCCCCTCAAGAAGCCTTTCGCTAAGACAGTTCTTGTGGAATTGGCAAAGTGATATTTGGAAGCCCATAGAGGGCTATGGTGAAAAAGGAAATATCCTCAGATGAAATCTGGAAAGAAGCTTTCTGAGAAACTGCTCTGTGATGTGTGACTTCCACTCACAGAGTTACATCTGTATTTCGTGGATCTCTTTAGCATCATTATTTCTGTCGAATCTGAGAACATATATTTCGGATGCCTTTGAAGACTATAGGGCCAAAGGAAACATCCTCCGATAACAAAGAGAAAGAAGCTTTCTGAGAAACTTCTTTGTGTTCTCTGAAATCATCTCACAGAGTTACAGCTTTCCCCTCAAGAAGCCTTTCGCTAAGACAGTTCTTGTGGAATTGGCAAAGTGATATTTCGAAGCCCATAGGTGGCTATGGTGAAAAAAGAAATATCCTCAGATGAAATCTGGAAAGAAGCTTTCTGAGAAACTCCTTAGTTTTCTGATAATTCATCTCACAGAGTTACATCTCTATTTGGTGGATCTGTCTCCTAGCCTTATTTCTGTGGAATCTGAGAACAGATATTTCGGTTCCCATTGAAGACTATAGGGCCAAAGGAAATATTCTCCGATAACAAAAAGAAAGAAGCTTTCTGAAAAACTTCTTTGTGTTCTGTGAAATCATCTCACAGAGTTACAGCTTTCCCCTCAAGAAGCCTTTCGCTAGGACAGTTCTTGTGGAATTGGCAAAGTGATATTTGGAAGCCCATAGAGGGCTATGCTGAAAAAGGAAATATCCTCAGATGAAATCTGGAAAGAAGCTTTCTGAGAAACTGCTTAGTGTTCTGTTAGTTCATCTCACAGAGTTACATCTGTATTTCGTGGATCTCTTTGCTAGCCTTTACCTGTGGAATCTGAGAACAGATATTTCGGATCCCTTTGAAGACTGTAGGGCCAAAGGAAATATCCTCCGATAACAAAGAGAAAGAAGCTTTCTGAGAAACGTTTTTGTGTTCTGTGAAATCATCTCACAGAGTTACAGCTTTCCCCTCAAGAAGCCTTTCGCTTAGACAGTTCTTGTGGAATTGGCAAAGTGATATTTGGAAGCCCATAGAGGGCTATGGTGAAAAAGGAAGTATCCTCAGATGAAATCTGGAAAGAAGCTTTCTGAGAAACTGCTTAGTGTTCTGTTAATTCATCTCACAGAGTTACATCTGTATTTCGTGGATCTCTTTGCAAGCCTTATTTCTGTTGAATCTGAGAACAGATATTTCGGATCCCATTGAAGACTATAAGGCCAAAGGAAATATCCTTCGGTAACAAAGAGAAAGAAGCTTTCTGAGAAACTACTTTGTGTTCTGTGAAATCATCTCACAGAGTTACAGCTTTCCCCTCAAGTAGCCTTTCGCTAAGACAGTTCTTGTGGAATTGGCAAAGTGATATTTGGAAGCCCATAGAGGGCTATGGTGAAAAAGGAAATATCCTCAGATGAAATCTGGAAAGAAGCTTTCTGAGAAACTGCTGAGTGTTCTGTTAATTCATCTCACAGAGTTACATCTGTATTTCGTGGATCTCTTTGCTAGCCTTATTTCTGTGGAATCTGAGAAGAGATATTTCGGATCCCTTTGAAGACTATAGGGCCAAAGGAAATATCCTCCGATAACAAAGAGAAAGAAGCTTTCTGAGACACTTCTTTGTGTTCTGTGAAATCATCTCACAGAGTTACACCTTTCCCCTCAAGAAGCCTTTCGCTAAGACAGTTCTTGTGGATTTGGCAAAGTGATATTTGGAAGCCCATAGAGGGCTGTGGTGAAAAAGGAAGTATCCTCAGATTAAATCTGGAAAGAAGCTTTCTGAGAAACAGCTTAGTGTTCTGTTAATTCATCTCACAGAGTACATCTGTATTTCGTGGATCTCTTCGCTAGCCTTATTTCTGTAGAATCTGAGAACAGATATTTCCGATCCCTTTGAAGACTGTAGAGCCAAAGGAAATATCCTCCGATAACAAAGAGAAAGAAGTTTTCTGAGAAACTTCTTTGTGTTCTGTGAAATCATCTCACAGTTACAGCTTTCCCCTCAAGAAGCCGTTCGCGAAGAAAATTCTTGTGGAATTGGCAAAGTGATATTTGGAAGCCCATAGAGGGCTATGGTGAAAAAGGAAATATCCTCAGATGAAATCTGGAAAGAAGCTTTCTGAGAAACTGCTGAGTGTTCTGTTCATTCATCTCACAGAGTTACATCTGCATTTCGTGAAACTCTTTGCTAGCCTTATGTCTGTGGAATCTGAGAACAGATATTTCGGATCCCATTGAAGACTATAGGGCCAAAGGAAATATCCTCCGATAACAAAGAGAAAGAAGCTTTCTGAGAAACTTCTTTGTGTTCTCTGAAATCATCTCACAGAGTTACAGCTTTCCCCTCAAGAAGCCTTTCGCTGAGACCGTTCTTGTGGAATTGGCAAACTGATATTTGGAAGCCCATAGAGGGCTATGGTGAAAAAGGAAATATCCTCAGATGAAATCTGGAAAGAAGCTTTCTGAGAAACTGCTTAGTGTTCTGTTAATTCATCTCACAGAGTTACATCTGTATTTCGTGGATCTCTTTGCTAGCCTTATTTCTGTGGAATCTGAGAACAGATATTTCGGATCCCATTGAAGACTATAGGGCCAAAGGAATTATCCTCCGATAACAAAGAGAAAGAAGCTTTCTGAGAAACTTTTTGATTTCCGTGAAATCATCTCACAGAGTTACAGCTTTCCCGTCAAGAAGCCTTTCGCTAAGACAGTTCTTGTGGAATTGGCAAAGTGATATTTCGAAGCCCATAGAGGGCTAGGGTGAAAAAGGAAATATTCTCAGATGAAATCTGGAAAGAAGCTTTCTGAGAAACTGCTTAGTGTTCTGTTAATTCATCTCACAGAGTTACATCTGTATTTCGTGGATCTCTTTGCTAGCCTTATTTCTGTGGAATCTGAGAACAGATATTTCGGATCCCATTGAAGACTATAGGGCCAAAGGAAATATCCTCCGATAACAAAGAGAAAGAAGCTTTCTGAGAAACATCTTTGTGTTCTGTGAAATCATCTCACAGGGTTACAGCTTTCCCCTCAAGAAGCCTTTCGCTAAGACAGTTCTTGTGTAATTGGCAAAGTGATATTTGGAAGCCCTTAGAGGCCTATGGTGAAAAAGGAAATATCCTCAGATGAAATCTGGAAAGAAGCTTTCTGAGAAACTGCTTAGTGTTCTGTTCATTCATCTCACAGAGTTACATCTGCATTTCGTGAATCTCTTTGCTAGCCTTATGTCTGTGGAATCTGAGAACAGATATTTCGGATCCCATTGAAGACTATAGGGCCAAAGGAAATATCCTCCGATAACAAAGAGAAAGAAGCTTTCTGAGAAACTTCTTTGTGTTGTGTGAAATCATCTCACAGAGTTACAGCTTTCCCCTCAAGAAGCCTTTCGCTAAGACAGTTCTTGTGGAGTAGGCAAAGTGATATTTGGAAGCCCATAGAGGGCTATGGTGAAAAAGGAAATATCCTCAGATGAAATCTGGAAAGAAGCTTTCTGAGAAACTGCTCTATCATATGTGACTTCCACTCACAGAGTTATATCTGTATGTCGTGGATCTCTTTGCTAGCCTTATTTCTGTGGAATCTGAGAACAGATATTTCGGATCCCTTTGAAGACTATAGGGCCAAAGGAAATATCCTCCGACAACAAAGAGTAAGAAGCTTTCTGAGAAACTTCTTTGTGTTCTGTGAAATCTTCTCACAGAGTTACAGCTTTCCCGTCAAGAAGCCTTTCGCTAAGACAGTTCTTGTGAAATTGGCAAAGTGATATTTCGAAGCCCATAGAGGGCTAGGGTGAAAAAGGAAATATTCTCAGATGAAATCTGGAAAGAAGCTTTCTGAGAAACTGCTTAGTGTTCTGTTCATTCATCTCACAGAGTTACATCTGTATTTCGTGGATCTCTTTGCTAGCCTTATTTCTGTGGAATCTGAGAACAGATATTTCGGATCCCATTGAAGACTATAGGGCCAAAGGAAATATCCTCCGATAACAAAGAGAAAGAAGCTTTCTGAGAAACATCTTTGTGTTCTGTGAAATCATCTCACAGAGTTACAGCTTTCCCCTCAAGAAGCCTTTCGCTAAGACAGTTCTTGTGGAATTGGCAAAGTGATATTTGGAAGCCCATAGAGGGCTAGGGTGAAAAAGGAAATATCCTCAGATGAAATCTGGAAAGGAGCTTTCTGAGAAACTGCTTAGTGTTCTGTTAATTCATCTCACAGAGTTACATCTGTATTTCGTGGATCTCTTTGCTAGCCTTATTTCTGTGGAATCTGAGAACAGATATTTCGGATCCCTTTGAAGACTATAGGGCCAAAGGAAATATCCTCCGATAACAAAGAGAAAGAAGCTTTCTGAGAAACTTCTTTGTGTTCTGTGAAATCATCTCACAGAGTTACAGCTTTCGCCTCAAGAAGCCTTTCGCTGAGACAGTTCTTGTGGAATTGGCAAACTGATATTTGGAAGCCCATAGAGGGCTATGGTGAAAAAGGAAATATCCTCAGATGAAATCTGGAAAGAAGCTTTCTGAGAAACTGCTTAGTGTTCTGTTAATTCATCTCACAGAGTTACATCTGTATTTCGTGGATCTCTTTGCTAGCCTTATTTCTGTGGAATCTGAGAACAGATACTTCGGATCCCATTGAAGACTATAGGGCCAAAGGAATTATCCTCCGATAACAAAGAGAAAGAAGCTTTCTGAGAAACTTTTTGTTTTCCGTGAAATCATCTCACAGAGTTACAGCTTTCCCCTCAAGAAGCCTTTCGCTAAGACAGTTCTTATGGAATTGGCAAAGTGATATTTGGAAGCCCTTAGAGGGCTATGGTGAAAAAGGAAATATCCTCAGATGAAATCTGGAAAGAAGCTTTCTGAGAAACTGCTCTATCATATGTGACTTCCACTCACAGAGTTATATCTGTATTTCGTGGATCTCTTTGCTAGCCTTATTTCTGTGGAATCTGAGAACAGATATTTCGGATCCCTTTGAAGACTATAGGGCCAAAGGAAATATCCTCCGACAACAAAGAGAAAGAAGCTTTCTGAGAAACTTCTTTGTGTTCTGTGAAATCATCTCACAGAGTTACAGCTTTCCCGTCAAGAAGCCTTTCGCTAAGACAGTTCTTGTGGAATTGGCAAAGTGATATTTCGAAGCCCAAAGAGGGCTAGGGTGAAAAAGGAAATATTCTCAGATGAAATCTGGAAAGAAGCTTTCTGAGAAACTGCTTAGTGTTCTGTTAATTCATCTCATAGAGTTACATCTGTATTTCATGGATCTCTTTGCTAGCCTTATTTCTGTGGAATCTGAGAACAGATATTTCGGATCCCATTGAAGACTATAGGGCCAAAGGAAATATCCTCCGAAAACAAAGAGAAAGAAGCTTTCTGAGAAACATCTTTGTGTTCTGTGAAATCATCTCACAGAGTTACAGCTTTCCCCTCAAGAAGCCTTTCGCTAAGACAGTTCTTGTGGAATTGGCAAAGTGATATTTGGAAGCCCATAGAGGGCTATGGTGAAAAAGGAAATATCCTCAGATGAAATCTGGAAAGAAGCTTTCTGAGAAACTGCTTAGTGTTCTGTTAATTCATCTCACAGAGTTACATCTGTATTTCGTGGATCTCTTTGCTAGCCTTATTTCTGTGGAATCTGAGAACAGATATTTGGGATCCCTTTGAAGACTATAGGGCCAAAGGAATTATCCTCCGATAACAAAGAGAAAGAAGCTTTCTGAGAAACTTTTTGATTTCCGTGAAATCATCTCACAGAGTTACAGCTTTCCCCTCAAGAAGCCTTTCGCTAAGACAGTTCTTGTGGAATTGGCAAAGTGATATTTGGAAGCCCATAGAGGCCTATGGTGAAAAAGGAAATATCCTCAGATGAAATCTGGAAAGAAGCTTTCTGAGAAACTGCTCTATCATATGTGACTTCCACTCACAGAGTTATATCTGTATTTCGTGGATCTCTTTGCTAGCCTTATATCTGTGGAATCTGAGAACAGATATTTCGGATCCCTTTGAAGACTATAGGGCCAAAGGAAATATCCTCCGACAACAAAGAGTAAGAAGCTTTCTGAGAAACTTCTTTGTGTTCTGTGAAATCATCTCACAGAGTTACAGCTTTCCCGTCAAGAAGCCTTTCGCTAAGACAGTTCTTGTGGAATTGGCAAAGTGATATTTCGAAGCCCATAGAGGGCTAGGGTGAAAAAGGAAATATTCTCAGATGAAATCTGGAAAGAAGCTTTCTGAGAAACTGCTTAGTGTTCTGTTAATTCATCTCACAGAGTTACATCTGTATTTCGTGGATCTCTTTGCTAGCCTTATTTCTGTGGAATCTGAGAACAGATATTTCGGATCCCTTTGAAGACTATAGGGCCAAAGGAAATATCCTCCGATAACAAAGAGAAAGAAGCTTTCTGAGAAACTTCTTTGTGTTCTGTGAAATCATCTCACAGAGTTACAGCTTTCCCCTCAAGAAGCCTTTCGCTGAGACAGTTCTTGTGGAATTGGCAAACTGATATTTGGAAGCCCATAGACGGCTATGGTGAAAAAGGAAATATCCTCAGATGAAATCTGGAAAGAAGCTTTCTGAGAAACTGCTTAGTGTTCTGTTCATTCATCTCACAGAGTTACATATGTATTTCGTGGATCTCTTTGCTAGCCTTATTTCTGTGGAATCTGAGAACAGATACTTCGGATCCCATTGAAGACTATAGGGCCAAAGGAATTATAATCCGATAACAAAGAGAAAGAAGCTTTCTGAGAAACTTCTTGTTTTCCGTGAAATCATCTCACAGAGTTACAGCTTTCCCCTCAAGAAGCCTTTCGCTAAGACAGTTCTTGTGGAATTGGCAAAGTGATATTTGGAAGCCCATAGAGGGCTATGGTGAAAAAGGAAATATCCTCAGATGAAATCTGGAAAGAAGCTTTCTGAGAAACTGCTCTATCATATGTGACTTCCACTCACAGAGTTATATCTGTATTTCGTGGATCTCTTTGCTAGCCTTATTTCTGTGTAATCTGAGAACAGATATTTCGGATCCCTTTGAAGACTATAGGGCCAAAGGAAATATCCTCCGACAACAAAGAGAAAGAAGCTTTCTGAGAAACTTCTTTGTGTTCTGTGAAATCATCTCACAGAGTTACAGCTTTCCCGTCAAGAAGCCTTTCGCTAAGACAGTTCTTGTGGAATTGGCAAAGTGATATTTCGAAGCCCATAGAGGGGTAGGGTGAAAAAGGAAATATTCTCAGATGAAATCTGGAAAGAAGCTTTCTGAGAAACTGCTTAGTGTTCTGTTAATTCATCTCACAGAGTTACGTCTGTATTTCATGGATCTCTTTGCTAGCCTTATTTCTGTGGAATCTGAGAACAGATATTTCGGATCCCATTGAAGACTATAGGGCCAAAGGAAATATCCTCCGATAACAAAGAGAAAGAAGCTTTCTGAGAAACATCTTTGTGTTCTGTGAAATCATCTCACAGAGTTACAGCTTTCCCCTCAAGAAGCCTTTCGCTAAGACAGTTCTTGTGGAATTGGCAAAGTGATATTTGGAAGCCCATAGAGGGCTAGGGTGAAAAAGGAAATATCCTCAGATGAAATCTGGAAAGAAGCTTTCTGAGAAACTGCTTAGTGTTCTGTTAATTCATCTCACAGAGTTACATCTGTATTTCGTGGATCTCTTTGCTAGCCTTATTTCTGTGGAATCTGAGAACAGATATTTGGGATCCCTTTGAAGACTATAGGGCCAAAGGAAATATCCTCCGATAACAAAGAGAAAGAAGCTTTCTGAGAAACTTCTTTGTGTTCTGTGAAATCATCTCACAGAGTTACAGCTTTCCCCTCAAGAAGCCTTTCGCTGAGACAGTTCTTGTGGAATTGGCAAACTGATATTTGGAAGCCCATAGAGGGCTATGGTGAAAAAGGAAATATCCTCAGATGAAATCTGGAAAGAAGCTTTCTGAGAAACTGCTTAGTGTTCTGTTAATTCATCTCACAGAGTTACAACTGTATTTCGTGGATCTCTTTGCTAGCCTTATTTCTGTGGAGTCTGAGAACAGATATTTCGGATCCCATTGAAGACTATAGGGCCAAAGGAATTATCCTCCGATAACAAAGAGAAAGAAGCTTTCTGAGAAACTTTTTGTTTTCCGAGAAATCATCTCACAGAGTTACAGCTTTCCCCTCAAGAAGCCTTTCGCTAAGACAGTTCTTGTGGAATTGGCAAAGTGATATTTGGAAGCTCTTAGAGGGCTATGGTGAAAAAGGAAATATCCTCAGATGAAATCTGGAAAGAAGCTTTCTGAGAAACTGCTCTATCATATGTGACTTCAACTCACAGAGTTGTATCTGTATTTCGTGGATCTCTTTGCTAGACTTATTTCTGTGGAATCTGAGAACAGATATTTCGGATCCCTTTGAAGACTATAGGGCCAAAGGAAATATCCTCCGACAACAAAGAGTAAGAAGCTTTCTGAGAAACTTCTTTGTGTTCTGTGAAATCATCTCACAGAGTTACAGCTTTCCCGTCAAGAAGCCTTTCGCTAAGACAGTTCTTGTGGAATTGGCAGAGTGATATTTCGAAGCCCATAGAGGGCTAGGGTGAAAAAGGAAATATTCTCAGATGAAATCTGGAAAGAAGCTTTCTGAGAAACTGCTTAGTGTTCTGTTAATTCATCTCACAGAGTTACATCTGTATTTCGTGGATCTCTTTGCTAGCCTTATTTCTGTGGAATCTGAGAACAGATATTTCGGATCCCATTGAAGACTATAGGGCCAAAGGAAATATCCTCCGATAACAAAGAGAAAGAAGCTTTCTGAGAAACATCTTTGTGTTCTGTGAAATCATCTCACAGAGTTACAGCTTTCCCCTCTAGAAGCCTTTCGCTAAGACAGTTCTTGTGGAATTGGCAAAGTGATATTTGGAAGCCCTTAGAGGCCTATGGTGAAAAAGGAAATATCCTCAGATGAAATCTGGAAAGAAGCTTTCTGAGAAACTGCTTAGTGTTCTGTTCATTCATCTCACAGAGTTACTTCTGCATTTCGTGAATCTCTTTGCTAGCCTTATGTTTGTGGAATCTGAGAACAGATATTTCGGATCCCATTGAAGACTATAGGGCCAAAGGAAATATCCTCCGATAACAAAGAGAAAGAAGCTTTCTGAGAAACTTCTTTGTGTTCTGTGAAATCATCTCACAGAGTTACAGCTTTCCCCTCAAGAAGCCTTTCGCTAAGACAGTTCTTGTGGAATTGGCAAAGTGATATTTGGAAGCCCATAGAGGGCTATGGTGAAAAAGGAAATATCCTCAGATGAAATCTGGAAAGAAGCTTTCTGAGAAACTGCTCTATCATATGTGACTTCCACTCACAGAGTTATATCTGTATTTCGTGGATCTCTTTGCTAGCCTTATTTCTGTGGAATCTGAGAACAGATATTTCGGATCCCTTTGAAGACTATAGGGCCAAAGGAAATATCCTCCGACAACAAAGAGTAAGAAGCTTTCTGAGAAACTTCTTTGTGTTCTGTGAAATCTTCTCACAGAGTTACAGCTTTCCCGTCAAGAAGCCTTTCGCTAAGACAGTTCTTGTGGAATTGGCAAAGTGATATTTCGAAGCCCATAGAGGGCTAGGGTGAAAAAGGAAATAATCTCAGATGAAATCTGGAAAGAAGCTTTCTGAGAAACTGCTTAGTGTTCTGTTCATTCATCTCACAGAGTTACATCTGTATTTCGTGGATCTCTTTGCTAGCCTTATTTCTGTGGAATCTGAGAACAGATATTTCGGATCCCATTGAAGACTATAGGGCCAAAGGAAATATCCTCCGATAACAAAGAGAAAGAAGCTTTCTGAGAAACATCTTTGTGTTCTGTGAAATCATCTCACAGAGTTACAGCTTTCCCCTCAAGAAGCCTTTCGCTAAGACAGTTCTTGTGGAATTGGCAAAGTGATATTTGGAAGCCCATAGAGGGCTAGGGTGAAAAAGGAAATATCCTCAGATGAAATCTGGAAAGAAGCTTTCTGAGAAACTGCTTAGTGTTCTGTTAATTCATCTCACAGAGTTACATCTGTATTTCGTGGATCTCTTTGCTAGCCTTATTTCTGTGGAATCTGAGAACAGATATTTCGGATCCCTTTGAAGACTATAGGGCCAAAGGAAATATCCTCCGATAACAAAGAGAAAGAAGCTTTCTGAGAAACTTCTTTGTGTTCTGTGAATTCATCTCACAGAGTTACAGCTTTCCCCTCAAGAAGCCTTTCGCTGAGACAGTTCTTGTGGAATTGGCAAACTGATATTTGGAAGCCCATAGAGGGCTATGGTGAAAAAGGAAATATCCTCAGATGAAATCTGGAAAGAAGCTTTCTGAGAAACTGCTTAGTGTTCTGTTAATTCATCTCACAGAGTTACATCTGTATTTCGTGGATCTCTTTGCTAGCCTTATTTCTGTGGAATCTGAGAACAGATACTTCGGATCCCATTGAAGACTATAGGGCCAAAGGAATTATCCTCCGATAACAAAGAGAAAGAAGCTTTCTGAGAAACTTTTTGTTTTCCGTGAAATCATCTCACAGAGTTACAGCTTTCCCCTCAAGAAGCCTTTCGCTAAGACAGTTCTTGTGGAATTGGCAAAGTGATATTTGGAAGCCCTTAGAGGGCTATGGTGAAAAAGGAAATATCCTCAGATGAAATCTGGAAAGAAGCTTTCTGAGAAACTGCTCTATCATATGTGACTTCCACTCACAGAGTTATATCTGTATTTCGTGGATCTCTTTGCTAGCCTTATTTCTGTGGAATCTGAGAACAGATATTTCGGATCCCTTTGAAGACTATAGGGCCAAAGGAAATATCCTCCGACAACAAAGAGAAAGAAGCTTCCTGAGAAACTTCTTTGTGTTCTGTGAAATCATCTCACAGAGTTACAGCTTTCCCGTCAAGAAGCCTTTCGCTAAGACAGTTCTTGTGGAATTGGCAAAGTGATATTTCGAAGCCCATGGAGGGGTAGGGTGAAAAAGGAAATATTCTCAGATGAAATCTGGAAAGAAGCTTTCTGAGAAACTGCTTAGTGTTCTGTTAATTCATCTCATAGAGTTACATCTGTATTTCATGGATCTCTTTGCTAGCCTTATTTCTGTGGAATCTGAGAACAGATATTTCGGATCCCATTGAAGACTATAGGGCCAAGGAAATATCCTCCGATAACAAAGAGAAAGAAGCTTTCTGAGAAACATCTTTGTGTTCTGTGAAATCATCTCACAGAGTTACAGCTTTCCCCTCAAGAAGCCTTTCGCTAAGACAGTTCTTGTGGAATTGGCAAAGTGATATTTGGAAGCCCATAGAGGGCTATGGTGAAAAAGGAAATATCCTCAGATGAAATCTGGAAAGAAGCTTTCTGAGAAACTGCTGAGTGTTCTGTTAATTCATCTCACAGAGTTACATCTGTATTTCGTGGATCTCTTTGCTAGCCTTATTTCTGTGGAATCTGAGAACAGATATTTGGGATCCCTTTGAAGACTATAGGGCCAAAGGAATTATCCTCCGATAACAAAGAGAAAGAAGCTTTCTGAGAAACTTTTTGATTTCCGTGAAATCATCTCACAGAGTTACAGCTTTCCCCTCAAGAAGCCTTTCGCTAAGACAGTTCTTGTGGAATTGGCAAAGTGATATTTGGAAGCCCATAGAGGGCTATGGTGAAAAAGGAAATATCCTCAGATGAAATCTGGAAAGAAGCTTTCTGAGAAACTGCTTAGTGTTCTGTTAATTCATCTCACAGAGTTACATCTGTATTTCGTGGATCTCTTTGCAAGCCTTATTTCTGTTGAATCTGAGAACAGATATTTCGGATCCCATTGAAGACTATAGGGCCAAAGGAAATATCCTTCGGTAACAAAGAGAAAGAAGCTTTCTGAGAAACTACTTTGTGTTCTGTGAAATCATCTCACAGAGTTACAGGTTTCCCCTCAAGAAGCCTTTCGCTAAGACAGTTCTTGTGGAATTGGCAAAGTGATATTTGGAAGCCCATAGAGGGCTATGGTGAAAAAGGAAATATCCTCAGATGAAATCTGGAAAGAAGCTTTCTGAGAAACTGCTTAGTGTTCTGTTAATTCATCTCACAGAGTTACATCTGTATTTCGTGGATCTCTTTGCTAGCCTTATTTCTGTGGAATCTGAGAACAGATATTTCGGATCCCATTGAAGACTATAGGGCCAAAGGAAATATCCTCCGATAACAAAGAGAAAGAAGCTTTCTGAGAAACATCTTTGTGTTCTGTGAAATCATCTCACAGAGTTACAGCTCTCCCCTCAAGAAGCCTTTCGCTAAGACAGTTCTTGTGGAATTGGCAAAGTGATATTTGGAAGCCCTTAGAGGGCTATGGTGAAAAAGGAAATATCCTCAGATGAAATCTGGAAAGAAGCTTTCTGAGAAACTGCTTAGTGTTCCGTTCATTCATCTCACAGAGTTACATCTGCATTTCGTGAATCTCTTTGCTAGCCTTATGTCTGTGGAATCTGAGAACAGATATTTCGGATCCCATTGAAGACTATAGGGCCAAAGGAAATATCCTCCGATAACAAAGAGAAAGAAGCTTTCTGAGAAACTTCTTTGTGTTCTCTGAAATCATCTCACAGAGTTACAGCTTTCCCCTCAAGAAGCCTTTCGCTGAGACCGTTCTTGTGGAATTGGCAAACTGATATTTGGAAGCCCATAGAGGGCTATGGTGAAAAAGGAAATATCCTCAGATGAAATCTGGAAAGAAGCTTTCTGAGAAACTGCTTAGTGTTCTGTTAATTCATCTCACAGAGTTACATCTGTATTTCGTGGATCTCTTTGCTAGCCTTATTTCTGTGGAATCTGAGAACAGATATTTCGGATCCCATTGAAGACTATAGGGCCAAAGGAATTATCCTCCGATAACAAAGAGAAAGAAGCTTTCTGAGAAACTTTTTGATTTCCGTGAAATCATCTCACAGAGTTACAGCTTTCCCCTCAAGAAGCCTTTCGCTAAGACAGTTCTTGTGGAATTGGCAAAGTGATATTTGGAAGCCCATAGAGGGCTATGGTGAAAAAGGAAATATCCTCAGATGAAATCTGGAAAGAAGCTTTCTGAGAAACTGCTCTATCATATGTGACTTCCACTCACAGAGTTATATCTGTATTTCGTGGATCTCTTTGCTAGCCTTATTTCTGTGGAATCTGAGAACAGATATTTCGGATCCCATTGAAGACTATAGGGCCAAAGGAAATATCCTCCGACAAGAAAGAGAAAGAAGCTTTCTGAGAAACTTCTTTGTGTTCTGTGAAATCATCTCACAGAGTTACAGCTTTCCCGTCAAGAAGCCTTTCGCTAAGACAGTTCTTGTGGAATTGGCAAAGTGATATTTCGAAGCCCATAGAGGGCTAGGGTGAAAAAGGAAATATTCTCAGATGAAATCTGGAAAGAAGCTTTCTGAGAAACTGCTTAGTGTTCTGTTAATTCATCTCATAGAGTTACATCTGTATTTCGTGGATCTCTTTGCTAGCCTTATTTCTGTGGAATCTGAGAACAGATATTTCGGATCCCATTGAAGACTATAGGGCCAAAGGAAATATCCTCCGATAACAAAGAGAAAGAAGCTTTCTGAGAAACTTCTTTGTGTTCTGTGAAATCATCTCACAGAGTTACAGCTTTCCCCTCAAGAAGCCTTTCGCTAAGACAGTTCTTGTGGAATTGGCAAAGTGATATTTGGAAGCCCTTAGAGGCCTATGGTGAAAAAGGAAATATCCTCAGATGAAATCTGGAAAGAAGCTTTCTGAGAAACTGCTTAGTGTTCTGTTCATTCATCTCACAGAGTTACATCTGCATTTCGTGAATCTCTTTGCTAGCCTTATGTCTGTGGAATCTGAGAACAGATATTTCGGATCCCATTGAAGACTATAGGGCCAAAGGAAATATCCTCCGATAACAAAGAGAAAGAAGCTTTCTGAGAAACTTCTTTGTGTTCTGTGAAATCATCTCACAGAGTTACAGCTTTCCCCTCAAGAAGCCTTTCGCTAAGACAGTTCTTGTGGAATAGGCAAAGTGATATTTGGAAGCCCATAGAGGGCTATGGTGAAAAAGAAAATATCCTCAGATGAAATCTGGAAAGAAGCTTTCTGAGAAACTGCTCTATTATATGTGACTTCCACTCACAGAGTTATATCTGTATTTCGTGGATCTCTTTGCTAGCCTTATTTCTGTGGAATCTGAGAACAGATATTTCGGATCCCTTTGAAGACTATAGGGCCAAAGGAAATATCCTCCGACAACAAAGAGTAAGAAGCTTTCTGAGAAACTTCTTTGTGTTCTGTGAAATCATCTCACAGAGTTACAGCTTTCCCCTCAAGAAGCCTTTCGCTAAGACAGTTCTTGTGGAATTGGCAAAGTGATATTTGGAAGCCCATAGAGGGCTAGGGTGAAAAAGGAAATATCCTCAGATGAAATCTGGAAAGAAGCTTTCTGAGAAACTGCTTAGTGTTCTGTTAATTCATCTCACAGAGTTACATCTGTATTTCGTGGATCTCTTTGCTAGCCTTATTTCTGTGGAATCTGAGAACAGATATTTCGGATCCCTTTGAAGACTATAGGGCCAAAGGAAATATCCTCCGATAACAAAGAGAAAGAAGCTTTCTGAGAAACTTCTTTGTGTTCTGTGAAATCATCTCACAGAGTTACAGCTTTCCCCTCAAGAAGCCTTTCGCTGAGACAGTTATTGTGGAATTGGCAAACTGATATTTGGAAGCCCATAGAGGGCTATGGTGAAAAAGGAAATATCCTCAGATGAAATCTGGAAAGAAGCTTTCTGAGAAACTGCTTAGTGTTCTGTTAATTCATCTCACAGAGTTACATCTGTATTTCGTGGATCTCTTTGCTAGCCTTATTTCTGTGGAATCTGAGAACAGATACTTCGGCTCCCATTGAAGACTATAGGGCCAAAGGAATTATAATCCGATAACAAAGAGAAAGAAGCTTTCTGAGAAACTTTTTGTTTTCCGTGAAATCATCTCACAGAGTTACAGCTTTCCCCTCAAGAAGCCTTTCGCTAAGACAGTTCTTGTGGAATTGGCAAAGTGATATTTGGAAGCCCATAGAGGGCTATGGTGAAAAAGGAAATATCCTCAGATGAAATCTGGAAAGAAGCTTTCTGAGAAACTGCTCTATCATATGTGACTTCCACTCACAGAGTTATATCTGTATTTCGTGGATCTCTTTGCTAGCCTTATTTCTGTGTAATCTGAGAACAGATATTTCGGATCCCTTTGAAGACTATAGGGCCAAAGGAAATATCCTCCGACAACAAAGAGAAAGAAGCTTTCTGAGAAACTTCTTTGTGTTCTGTGAAATCATCTCACAGAGTTACAGCTTTCCCGTCAAGAAGCCTTTCGCTAAGACAGTTCTTGTGGAATTGGCAAAGTGATATTTCGAAGCCCAAAGAGGGGTAGGGTGAAAAAGGAAATATTCTCAGATGAAATCTGGAAAGAAGCTTTCTGAGAAACTGCTTAGTGTTCTGTTAATTCATCTCACAGAGTTACATCTTTATTTCATGGATCTCTTTGCTAGCCTTATTTCTGTGGAATCTGAGAACAGATATTTCGGATCCCATTGAAGACTATAGGGCCAAAGGAAATATCCTCCGATAACAAAGAGAAAGAAGCTTTCTGAGAAACATCTTTGTGTTCTGTGAAATCATCTCACAGAGTTACAGCTTTCCCCTCAAGAAGCCTTTCGCTAAGACAGTTCTTGTGGAATTGGCAAAGTGATATTTCGAAGCCCATAGAGGGCTAGGGTGAAAAAGGAAATATCCTCAGATGAAATCTGGAAAGAAGCTTTCTGAGAAACTGCTTAGTGTTCTGTTAATTCATCTCACAGAGTTACATCTGTATTTCGTCGATCTCTTTGCTAGCCTTATTTCTGTGGAATCTGAGAACAGATATTTCGGATCCCATTGAAGACTATAGGGCCAAAGGAAATATCCTCCGATAACAAAGAGAAAGAAGCTTTCTGAGAAACTTCTTTGTGTTCTGTGAAATCATCTCACAGAGTTACAGCTTTCCCCTCAAGAAGCCTTTCGCTGAGACAGTTCTTGTGGAATTGGCAAACTGATATTTGGAAGCCCATAGAGGGCTATGGTGAAAAAGGAAATATCCTCAGATGAAATCTGGAAAGAAGCTTTCTGAGAAACTGCTTAGTGTTCTGTTAATTCATCTCACATAGTTACAACGGTATTTCGTGGATCTCTTTGCTAGCCTTATTTCTGTGGAAACTGAGAACAGATATTTCGGATCCCATTGAAGACTATAGGGCCAAAGGAATTATCCTCCGATAACAAAGAGAAAGAAGCTTTCTGAGAAACTTTTTGTTTTCCGTGAAATCATCTCACAGAGTTACAGCTTTCCCCTCAAGAAGCCTTTCGCTAAGACAGTTCTTGTGGAATTGGCAAAGTGATATTTGGAAGCCCATAGAGGGCTATGGTGAAAAAGGAAATATCCTCAGATGAAATCTGGAAAGAAGCTTTCTGAGAAACTGCTTAGTGTTCTGTTAATTCATCTCACAGAGTTACATCTGTATTTCGTGGATCTCTTTGCAAGCCTTATTTCTGTTGAATCTGAGAACAGATATTTCGGATCCCATTGAAGACTATAGGGCCAAAGGAAATATCCTTCGGTAACAAAGAGAAAGAAGCTTTCTGAGAAACTACTTTGTGTTCTGTGAAATCATCTCACAGAGTTACAGCTTTCCCCTCAAGAAGCCTTTCGCTAAGACAGTTCTTGTGGAATTGGCAAAGTGATATTTAGAAGCCCATAGAGGGCTATGGTGACAAAGGAAATATCCTCAGATGAAATCTGGAAAGAAGCTTTCTGAGAAACTGCTGAGTGTTCTGTTAATTCATCTCACAGAGTTACATCTGTATTTCGTGGATGTCTTTGCTAGCCTTATTTCTGTGGAATCTGAGAACAGATATTTCGGATCCCTTTGAAGACTATAGGGCCAAAGGAAATATCCTCCGATAACAAAGAGAAAGAAGCTCTCTGAGAAACTTCTTTGTGTTCTGTGAAATCATCTCACAGAGTTACAGCTTTCCCCTCAAGAAGTCTTTCGCTAAGACATTTCTTGTGGAATTTGCAAAGTGATATTTGGAAGCCCATAGAGGGCTATGGTGAAAAAGAAAATATCCTCAGATGAAATCTGGAAAGAAGCTTTCTGAGAAACTGCTCTGTGATGTGTGACTTCCACTCACAGAGTTACATCTGTATTTCGTGGATCTCTTTAGCATCATTATTTCTGTGGAATCTGAGAACATATATTTCGGATGCCTTTGAAGACTATAGGGCCAAAGGAAATATCCTCCGATAACAAAGAGAAAGAAGCTTTCTGAGAAACGTTTTTGTGTTCTGTGAAATCATCTCACAGAGTTGCAGCTTTCCCCTCAAGAAGCCTTTCGCTTAGACAGTTCTTGTGGAATTGGCAAAGTGATATTTGGAAGCCCATAGAGGGCTATGGTGAAAAAGGAAGTATCCTCAGATGAAATCTGGAAAGAAGCTTTCTGAGAAACTGCTTAGTGTTCTGTTAATTCATCTCACAGAGTTACATCTGTATTTCGTGGATCTCTTTGCAAGCCTTATTTCTGTTGAATCTGAGAACAGATATTTCGGATCCCATTGAAGACTATAGGGCCAAAGGAAATATCCTTCGGTAACAAAGAGAAAGAAGCTTTCTGAGAAACTACTTTGTGTTCTGTGAAATCATCTCACAGAGTTACAGCTTTCCCCTCAAGTAGCCTTTCGCTAAGACAGTTCTTGTGGAATTGGCAAAGTGATATTTGGAAGCCCATAGAGGGCTATGGTGAAAAAGGAAATATCCTCAGATGAAATCTGGAAAGAAGCTTTCTGAGAAACTGCTGAGTGTTCTGTTAATTCATCTCACAGAGTTACATCTGTATTTCGTGGATCTCTTTGCTAGCCTTATTTCTGTGGAATCTGAGAAGAGATATTTCGGATCCCTTTGAAGACTATAGGGCCAAAGGAAATATCCTCCGATAACAAAGAGAAAGAAGCTTTCTGAGACACTTCTTTGAGTTCTGTGAAATCATCTCACAGAGTTACACCTTTCCCCTCAAGAAGCCTTTCGCTAAGACAGTTCTTGTGGATTTGGCAAAGTGATATTTGGAAGCCCATAGAGGGCTGTGGTGAAAAAGGAAGTATCCTCAGATTAAATCTGGAAAGAAGCTTTCTGAGAAACAGCTTAGTGTTCTGTTAATTCATCTCACAGAGTACATCTGTATTTCGTGGATCTCTTCGCTAGCCTTATTTCTGTAGAATCTGAGAACAGATATTTCGGATCCCTTTGAAGACTATAGGGCCAAAGGAAATATCCTCCGACAACAAAGAGTAAGAAGCTTTCTGAGAAACTTCTTTGTGTTCTGTGAAATCATCTCACAGAGTTACAGCTTTCCCCTCAAGAAGCCTTTCGCTAAGACAGTTCTTGTGGAATTGGCAAAGTGATATTTGGAAGCCCATAGAGGGCTAGGGTGAAAAAGGAAATATCCTCAGATGAAATCTGGAAAGAAGCTTTCTGAGAAACTGCTTAGTGTTCTGTTAATTCATCTCACAGAGTTACATCTGTATTTCGTGGATCTCTTTGCTAGCCTTATTTCTGTGGAATCTGAGAACAGATATTTCGGATCCCTTTGAAGACTATAGGGCCAAAGGAAATATCCTCCGATAACAAAGAGAAAGAAGCTTTCTGAGAAACTTCTTTGTGTTCTGTGAAATCATCTCACAGAGTTACAGCTTTCCCCTCAAGAAGCCTTTCGCTGAGACAGTTATTGTGGAATTGGCAAACTGATATTTGGAAGCCCATAGAGGGCTATGGTGAAAAAGGAAATATCCTCAGATGAAATCTGGAAAGAAGCTTTCTGAGAAACTGCTTAGTGTTCTGTTAATTCATCTCACAGAGTTACATCTGTATTTCGTGGATCTCTTTGCTAGCCTTATTTCTGTGGAATCTGAGAACAGATACTTCGGCTCCCATTGAAGACTATAGGGCCAAAGGAATTATAATCCGATAACAAAGAGAAAGAAGCTTTCTGAGAAACTTTTTGTTTTCCGTGAAATCATCTCACAGAGTTACAGCTTTCCCCTCAAGAAGCCTTTCGCTAAGACAGTTCTTGTGGAATTGGCAAAGTGATATTTGGAAGCCCATAGAGGGCTATGGTGAAAAAGGAAATATCCTCAGATGAAATCTGGAAAGAAGCTTTCTGAGAAACTGCTCTATCATATGTGACTTCCACTCACAGAGTTATATCTGTATTTCGTGGATCTCTTTGCTAGCCTTATTTCTGTGTAATCTGAGAACAGATATTTCGGATCCCTTTGAAGACTATAGGGCCAAAGGAAATATCCTCCGACAACAAAGAGAAAGAAGCTTTCTGAGAAACTTCTTTGTGTTCTGTGAAATCATCTCACAGAGTTACAGCTTTCCCGTCAAGAAGCCTTTCGCTAAGACAGTTCTTGTGGAATTGGCAAAGTGATATTTCGAAGCCCAAAGAGGGGTAGGGTGAAAAAGGAAATATTCTCAGATGAAATCTGGAAAGAAGCTTTCTGAGAAACTGCTTAGTGTTCTGTTAATTCATCTCACAGAGTTACATCTTTATTTCATGGATCTCTTTGCTAGCCTTATTTCTGTGGAATCTGAGAACAGATATTTCGGATCCCATTGAAGACTATAGGGCCAAAGGAAATATCCTCCGATAACAAAGAGAAAGAAGCTTTCTGAGAAACATCTTTGTGTTCTGTGAAATCATCTCACAGAGTTACAGCTTTCCCCTCAAGAAGCCTTTCGCTAAGACAGTTCTTGTGGAATTGGCAAAGTGATATTTCGAAGCCCATAGAGGGCTAGGGTGAAAAAGGAAATATCCTCAGATGAAATCTGGAAAGAAGCTTTCTGAGAAACTGCTTAGTGTTCTGTTAATTCATCTCACAGAGTTACATCTGTATTTCGTCGATCTCTTTGCTAGCCTTATTTCTGTGGAATCTGAGAACAGATATTTCGGATCCCATTGAAGACTATAGGGCCAAAGGAAATATCCTCCGATAACAAAGAGAAAGAAGCTTTCTGAGAAACTTCTTTGTGTTCTGTGAAATCATCTCACAGAGTTACAGCTTTCCCCTCAAGAAGCCTTTCGCTGAGACAGTTCTTGTGGAATTGGCAAACTGATATTTGGAAGCCCATAGAGGGCTATGGTGAAAAAGGAAATATCCTCAGATGAAATCTGGAAAGAAGCTTTCTGAGAAACTGCTTAGTGTTCTGTTAATTCATCTCACATAGTTACAACGGTATTTCGTGGATCTCTTTGCTAGCCTTATTTCTGTGGAAACTGAGAACAGATATTTCGGATCCCATTGAAGACTATAGGGCCAAAGGAATTATCCTCCGATAACAAAGAGAAAGAAGCTTTCTGAGAAACTTTTTGTTTTCCGTGAAATCATCTCACAGAGTTACAGCTTTCCCCTCAAGAAGCCTTTCGCTAAGACAGTTCTTGTGGAATTGGCAAAGTGATATTTGGAAGCCCATAGAGGGCTATGGTGAAAAAGGAAATATCCTCAGATGAAATCTGGAAAGAAGCTTTCTGAGAAACTGCTTAGTGTTCTGTTAATTCATCTCACAGAGTTACATCTGTATTTCGTGGATCTCTTTGCAAGCCTTATTTCTGTTGAATCTGAGAACAGATATTTCGGATCCCATTGAAGACTATAGGGCCAAAGGAAATATCCTTCGGTAACAAAGAGAAAGAAGCTTTCTGAGAAACTACTTTGTGTTCTGTGAAATCATCTCACAGAGTTACAGCTTTCCCCTCAAGAAGCCTTTCGCTAAGACAGTTCTTGTGGAATTGGCAAAGTGATATTTGGAAGCCCATAGAGGGCTATGGTGACAAAGGAAATATCCTCAGATGAAATCTGGAAAGAAGCTTTCTGAGAAACTGCTGAGTGTTCTGTTAATTCATCTCACAGAGTTACATCTGTATTTCGTGGATGTCTTTGCTAGCCTTATTTCTGTGGAATCTGAGAACAGATATTTCGGATCCCTTTGAAGACTATAGGGCCAAAGGAAATATCCTCCGATAACAAAGAGAAAGAAGCTCTCTGAGAAACTTCTTTGTGTTCTGTGAAATCATCTCACAGAGTTACAGCTTTCCCCTCAAGAAGTCTTTCGCTAAGACATTTCTTGTGGAATTTGCAAAGTGATATTTGGAAGCCCATAGAGGGCTATGGTGAAAAAGAAAATATCCTCAGATGAAATCTGGAAAGAAGCTTTCTGAGAAACTGCTCTGTGATGTGTGACTTCCACTCACAGAGTTACATCTGTATTTCGTGGATCTCTTTAGCATCATTATTTCTGTGGAATCTGAGAACATATATTTCGGATGCCTTTGAAGACTATAGGGCCAAAGGAAATATCCTCCGATAACAAAGAGAAAGAAGCTTTCTGAGAAACGTTTTTGTGTTCTGTGAAATCATCTCACAGAGTTGCAGCTTTCCCCTCAAGAAGCCTTTCGCTTAGACAGTTCTTGTGGAATTGGCAAAGTGATATTTGGAAGCCCATAGAGGGCTATGGTGAAAAAGGAAGTATCCTCAGATGAAATCTGGAAAGAAGCTTTCTGAGAAACTGCTTAGTGTTCTGTTAATTCATCTCACAGAGTTACATCTGTATTTCGTGGATCTCTTTGCAAGCCTTATTTCTGTTGAATCTGAGAACAGATATTTCGGATCCCATTGAAGACTATAGGGCCAAAGGAAATATCCTTCGGTAACAAAGAGAAAGAAGCTTTCTGAGAAACTACTTTGTGTTCTGTGAAATCATCTCACAGAGTTACAGCTTTCCCCTCAAGTAGCCTTTCGCTAAGACAGTTCTTGTGGAATTGGCAAAGTGATATTTGGAAGCCCATAGAGGGCTATGGTGAAAAAGGAAATATCCTCAGATGAAATCTGGAAAGAAGCTTTCTGAGAAACTGCTGAGTGTTCTGTTAATTCATCTCACAGAGTTACATCTGTATTTCGTGGATCTCTTTGCTAGCCTTATTTCTGTGGAATCTGAGAAGAGATATTTCGGATCCCTTTGAAGACTATAGGGCCAAAGGAAATATCCTCCGATAACAAAGAGAAAGAAGCTTTCTGAGACACTTCTTTGAGTTCTGTGAAATCATCTCACAGAGTTACACCTTTCCCCTCAAGAAGCCTTTCGCTAAGACAGTTCTTGTGGATTTGGCAAAGTGATATTTGGAAGCCCATAGAGGGCTGTGGTGAAAAAGGAAGTATCCTCAGATTAAATCTGGAAAGAAGCTTTCTGAGAAACAGCTTAGTGTTCTGTTAATTCATCTCACAGAGTACATCTGTATTTCGTGGATCTCTTCGCTAGCCTTATTTCTGTAGAATCTGAGAACAGATATTTCCGATCCCTTTGAAGAGTGTAGAGCCAAAGGAAATATCCTCCGATAACAAAGAGAAAGAAGTTTTCTGAGAAACTTCTTTGTGTTCTGTGAAATCATCTCACAGTTACAGCTTTCCCCTCAAGAAGCCGTTCGCGAAGAAAATTCTTGTGGAATTGGCAAAGTGATATTTGGAAGCCCATAGAGGGCTATGGTGAAAAAGGAAATATCCTCAGATGAAATCTGGAAAGAAGCTTTCTGAGAAACTGCTGAGTGTTCTGTTCATTCATCTCACAGAGTTACATCTGCATTTCGTGAAACTCTTTGCTAGCCTTATGTCTGTGGAATCTGAGAACAGATATTTCGGATCCCATTGAAGACTATAGGGCCAAAGGAAATATCCTCCGATAACAAAGAGAAAGAAGCTTTCTGAGAAACTTCTTTGTGTTCTCTGAAATCATCTCACAGAGTTACAGCTTTCCCCTCAAGAAGCCTTTCGCTGAGACCGTTCTTGTGGAATTGACAAACTGATATTTGGAAGCCCATAGAGGGCTATGGTGAAAAAGGAAATATCCTCAGATGAAATCTGGAAAGAAGCTTTCTGAGAAACTGCTTAGTGTTCTGTTAATTCATCTCACAGAGTTACATCTGTATTTCGTGGATCTCTTTGCTAGCCTTATTTCTGTGGAATCTGAGAACAGATATTTCGGATCCCATTGAAGACTATAGGGCCAAAGGAATTATCCTCCGATAACAAAGAGAAAGAAGCTTTCTGAGAAACTTTTTGATTTCCGTGAAATCATCTCACAGAGTTACAGCTTTCCCGTCAAGAAGCCTTTCGCTAAGACAGTTCTTGTGGAATTGGCAAAGTGATATTTCGAAGCCCATAGATGGCTAGGGTGAAAAAGGAAATATTCTCAGATGAAATCTGGAAAGAAGCTTTCTGAGAAACTGCTTAGTGTTCTGTTAATTCATCTCACAGAGTTACATCTGTATTTCGTGGATCTCTTTGCTAGCCTTATTTCTGTGGAATCTGAGAACAGATATTTCGGATCCCATTGAAGACTATAGGGCCAAAGGAAATATCCTCCGATAACAAAGAGAAAGAAGCTTTCTGAGAAACATCTTTGTGTTCTGTGAAATCATCTCACAGAGTTACAGCTTTCCCCTCAAGAAGCCTTTCGCTAAGACAGTTCTTGTGGAATTGGCAAAGTGATATTTGGAAGCCCTTAGAGGCCTATGGTGAAAAAGGAAATATCCTCAGATGAAATCTGGAAAGAAGCTTTCTGAGAAACTGCTTAGTGTTCTGTTCATTCATCTCACAGAGTTACATCTGCATTTCGTGAATCTCTTTGCTAGCCTTATGTCTGTGGAATCTGAGAACAGATATTTCGGATCCCATTGAAGACTATAGGGCCAAAGGAAATATCCTCCGATAACAAAGAGAAAGAAGCTTTCTGAGAAACTTCTTTGTGTTCTGTGAAATCATCTCACAGAGTTACAGCTTTCCCCTCAAGAAGCCTTTCGCTAAGACAGTTCTTGTGGAATAGGCAAAGTGATATTTGGAAGCCCATAGAGGGCTATGGTGAAAAAGGAAATATCCTCAGATGAAATCTGGAAAGAAGCTTTCTGAGAAACTGCTCTATCATATGTGACTTCCACTCACAGAGTTATATCTGTATGTCGTGGATCTCTTTGCTAGCCTTATTTCTGTGGAATCTGAGAACAGATATTTCGGATCCCTTTGAAGACTATAGGGCCAAAGGAAATATCCTCCGACAACAAAGAGTAAGAAGCTTTCTGAGAAACTTCTTTGTGTTCTGTGAAATCATCTCACAGAGTTACAGCTTTCCCGTCAAGAAGCCTTTCGCTAAGACAGTTCTTGTGGAATTGGCAAAGTGATATTTCGAAGCCCATAGAGGGCTAGGGTGAAAAAGGAAATATTCTCAGATGAAATCTGGAAAGAAGCTTTCTGAGAAACTGCTTAGTGTTCTGTTAATTCATCTCACAGAGTTACATCTGTATTTCGTGGATCTCTTTGCTAGCCTTATTTCTGTGGAATCTGAGAACAGATATTTCGGATCCCATTGAAGACTATAGGGCCAAAGGAAATATCCTCCGATAACAAAGAGAAAGAAGCTTTCTGAGAAACTTCTTTGTGTTCTGTGAAATCATCTCACAGAGTTACAGCTTTCCCCTCAAGAAGCCTTTCGCTAAGACAGTTCTTGTGGAATTGGCAAAGTGATATTTCGAAGCCCATAGAGGGCTAGGGTGAAAAAGGAAATATCCTCAGATGAAATCTGGAAAGAAGCTTTCTGAGAAACTGCTTAGTGTTCTGTTAATTCATCTCACAGAGTTACATCTGTATTTCGTGGATCTCTTTGCTAGCCTTATTTCTGTGGAATCTGAGAACAGATATTTGGGATCCCTTTGAAGACTATAGGGCCAAAGGAAATATCCTCCGATAACAAAGAGAAAGAAGCTTTCTGAGAAACTTCTTTGTGTTCTGTGAAATCATCTCACAGAGTTACAGCTTTCCCCTCAAGAAGCCTTTCGCTGAGACAGTTCTTGTGGAATTGGCAAACTGATATTTGGAAGCCCATAGAGGGCTATGGTGAAAAAGGAAATATCCTCAGATGAAATCTGGAAAGAAGCTTTCTGAGAAACTGCTTAGTGTTCTGTTAATTCATCTCACAGAGTTACAACGGTATTTCGTGGATCTCTTTGCTAGCCTTATTTCTGTGGAATCTGAGAACAGATATTTCGGATCCCATTGAAGACTATAGGGCCAAAGGAATTATCCTCCGATAACAAAGAGAAAGAAGCTTTCTGAGAAACTTTTTGTTTTCCGTGAAATCATCTCACAGAGTTACAGCTTTCCCCTCAAGAAGCCTTTCGCTAAGACAGTTCTTGTGGAATTGGCAAAGTGATATTTGGAAGCCCATAGAGGGCTATGGTGAAAAAGGAAATATCCTCAGATGAAATCTGGAAAGAAGCTTTCTGAGAAACTGCTTAGTGTTCTGTTAATTCATCTCACAGAGTTACATCTGTATTTCGTGGATCTCTTTGCAAGCCTTATTTCTGTGGAATCTGAGAACAGATATTTCGGATCCCATTGAAGACTATAGGGCCAAAGGAAATATCCTTCGGTAACAAAGAGAAAGAAGCTTTCTGAGAAACTACTTTGTGTTCTGTGAAATCATCTCACAGAGTTACAGCTTTCCCCTCAAGAAGCCTTTCGCTAAGACAGTTCTTGTGGAATTGGCAAAGTGATATTTGGAAGCCCATAGAGGGCTATGGTGAAAAAGGAAATATCCTCAGATGAAATCTGGAAAGAAGCTTTCTGAGAAACTGCTGAGTGTTCTGTTAATTCATCTCACAGAGTTACATCTGTATTTCGTGGATCTCTTTGCTAGCCTTATTTCTGTGGAATCTGAGAACAGATATTTCGGATCCCTTTGAAGACTATAGGGCCAAAGGAAATATCCTCCGATAACAAAGAGAAAGAAGCTCTCTGAGAAACTTCTTTGTGTTCTGTGAAATCATCTCACAGAGTTACAGCTGTCCCCTCAAGAAGCCTTTCGCTAAGACAGTTCTTGTGGAATTGGCAAGCGATATTTGGAAGCCCATAGAGGGCTATGGTGAAAAAGGAAATATCCTCAGATGAAATCTGGAAAGAAGGTTTCTGAGAAACAGCTTAGTGTTCTGTTAATTCATCTCACAGAGTTACATCTGTATTTCGTGGATCTCTTTGTAGCCTTATTTCTGTGGAATCTGAGAACAGATATTTCGGATCCCTTTGAAGACTATAGGGCCAAAGGAAATATCCTCCGATAACAGAGAGAAAGAAGCTTTCTGAGAAACTTCTTTGTGTTCTGTGAAATCATCTCACAGAGTTACAGCTTTCCCCTCAAGAAGTCTTTCGCTAAGACATTTCTTGTGGAATTTGCAAAGTGATATTTGGAAGCCCATAGAGGGCTATGGTGAAAAAGAAAATATCCTCAGATGAAATCTGGAAAGAAGCTTTCTGAGAAACTGCTCTGTGATGTGTGACTTCCACTCACAGAGTTACATCTGTATTTCGTGGATCTCTTTAGCATCATTATTTCTGTGGAATCTGAGAACATATATTTCGGATGCCTTTGAAGACTATAGGGCCAAAGGAAACATCCTCCGATAACAAAGAGAAAGAAGCTTTCTGAGAAACTTCTTTGTGTTCTCTGAAATCATCTCACAGAGTTACAGCTTTCCCCTCAAGAAGCCTTTCGCTAAGACAGTTCTTGTGGAATTGGCAAAGTGATATTTGGAAGCCCATAGGTGGCTATGGTGAAAAAAGAAATATCCTCAGATGAAATCTGGAAAGAAGCTTTCTGAGAAACTCCTTAGTTTTCTGATAATTCATCTCACAGAGTTACATCTCTATTTGGTGGATCTGTTTCCTAGCCTTATTTCTGTGGAATCTGAGAACAGATATTTCGGTTCCCATTGAAGACTATAGGGCCAAAGGAAATATTCTCCGATAACAAAAAGAAAGAAGCTTTCTGAAAAACTTCTTTGTGTTCTGTGAAATCATCTCACAGAGTTACAGCTTTCCCCTCAAGAAGCCTTTCGCTAGGACAGTTCTTGTGGAATTGGCAAAGTGATATTTGGAAGCCCATAGAGGGCTATGCTGAAAAAGGAAATATCCTCAGATGAAATCTGGAAAGAAGCTTTCTGAGAAACTGCTTAGTGTTCTGTTAGTTCATCTCACAGAGTTACATCTGTATTTCGTGGATCTCTTTGCTAGCCTTTACCTGTGGAATCTGAGAACAGATATTTCGGATCCCTTTGAAGACTGTAGGGCCAAAGGAAATATCCTCCGATAACAAAGAGAAAGAAGCTTTCTGAGAAACGTTTTTGTGTTCTGTGAAATCATCTCACAGAGTTACAGCTTTCCCCTCAAGAAGCCTTTCGCTTAGACAGTTCTTGTGGAATTGGCAAAGTGATATTTGGAAGCCCATAGAGGGCTATGGTGAAAAAGGAAGTATCCTCAGATGAAATCTGGAAAGAAGCTTTCTGAGAAACTGCTTAGTGTTCTGTTAATTCATCTCACAGAGTTACATCTGTATTTCGTGGATCTCTTTGCAAGCCTTATTTCTGTTGAATCTGAGAACAGATATTTCGGATCCCATTGAAGACTATAGGGCCAAAGGAAATATCCTTCGGTAACAAAGAGAAAGAAGCTTTCTGAGAAACTACTTTGTGTTCTGTGAAATCATCTCACAGAGTTACAGCTTTCCCCTCAAGTAGCCTTTCGCTAAGACAGTTCTTGTGGAATTGGCAAAGTGATATTTGGAAGCCCATAGAGGGCTATGGTGAAAAAGGAAATATCCTCAGATGAAATCTGGAAAGAAGCTTTCTGAGAAACTGCTGAGTGTTCTGTTAATTCATCTCACAGAGTTACATCTGTATTTCGTGGATCTCT
Source organism: Macaca nemestrina (assembly GCF_043159975.1). Lineage (NCBI taxonomy): Eukaryota > Metazoa > Chordata > Mammalia > Primates > Cercopithecidae > Macaca > Macaca nemestrina. Next base: position 31,209,666 of record NC_092144.1, read on the forward strand.
TTGCTAGCCTTATTTCTGTGGAATCTGAGAAGAGATATTTCGGATCCCTTTGAAGACTATAGGGCCAAAGGAAATATCCTCCGATAACAAAGAGAAAGAAGCTTTCTGAGACACTTCTTTGTGTTCTGTGAAATCATCTCACAGAGTTACACCTTTCCCCTCAAGAAGCCTTTCGCTAAGACAGTTCTTGTGGATTTGGCAAAGTGATATTTGGAAGCCCATAGAGGGCTGTGGTGAAAAAGGAAGTATCCTCAGATTAAATCTGGAAAGAAGCTTTCTGAGAAACAGCTTAGTGTTCTGTTAATTCATCTCACAGAGTACATCTGTATTTCGTGGATCTCTTCGCTAGCCTTATTTCTGTAGAATCTGAGAACAGATATTTCCGATCCCTTTGAAGACTGTAGAGCCAAAGGAAATATCCTCCGATAACAAAGAGAAAGAAGTTTTCTGAGAAACTTCTTTGTGTTCTGTGAAATCATCTCACAGTTACAGCTTTCCCCTCAAGAAGCCGTTCGCGAAGACAATTCTTGTGGAATTGGCAAAGTGATATTTGGAAGCCCATAGAGGGCTATGGTGAAAAAGGAAATATCCTCAGATGAAATCTGGAAAGAAGCTTTCTGAGAAACTGCTTAGTGTTCTGTTAATTCATCTCACAGAGTTACATCTGTATTTCGTGGATCTCTTTGCTAGACTTATTTCTGTGGAATCTGAGAGCAGATATTTCGGATTCCTTTGAAGACTATAGGGCCAACGGAAATATCCTCCGATAACAAAGAGAAAGAAGCTTTCTGAGAAACTTCTTTGTGTTCTGTGAAATCATCTCACAGAGTTACACCTTTCCCCTCAGGAAGCCTTTCGCTAAGACAGTTCTTGTGGAATTGGCAAAGTGATATTTGGAAGCCCCTAGAGGGCTATGGTGAAAAAGGAAATATCCTCATATGAAATCTGGAAAGAAGCTTTCTGAGAAACTGCTTAGTGTTGTGTTAATTCATCTCACAGAGTTACATCTGTATTTCGTGGATCTCTTTGCTAGCCTTATTTCTGTTGAATCTGAGAACAGATATTTCGAATCCCTTTAAAGACTATAGGGCCAAAGGAAATATCCTCCGGTAACAAAGTGAAAGAAGCTTTCTGAGAAACTTCTTTGTGTTCTGTGAAATCATCTCACAGAGTTACACCTTTCCCCTCAAGAAGCCTTTCGCTAAGACAGTTCTTGTGGAATTGGCAAAGTGATATTTGGAAGCCCATAGAGGGCTATGGTGAAAAAGGAAATATCCTCTGATGAAATCTGGAAAGAAGCTTTCTGAGAATCTGCTTAGTGTTCTGTTCATTCATCTCACAGAGTTACATCTGTATTTCGTGGATCTCTTTGCTAGCCTTATTTTTGTGGAATCTGACAACAGATATTTCGGATCCCTTTGAAGACTACAGGGCCAAAGGAAATATCCTACGATTACAAAGAGAAAGAAGCTTTCTGAGAAACTTCTTTGTGTTCTGTGAAATCATCTCACAGAGTTACAGCTTTCCCCTCAAGAAGCCTTTCGCTAAGACAGTTCTTGTGGAATTGGCAAAGTGATATTTGGAAGCCCATAGAGGTCTATGGTGAAAAAGGAAATATCCTCAGATGAAATCTGGAAAGAAGCTTTCTGAGAAACTGCTTAGTGCTCTGTTAATTCATCTCACAGAGTTACATCTGTATTTCGTGGATCTCTTTGCAAGCCTTATTTCTGTGGAATCTGAAAACAGATATTTCGGATCCCATTGAAGACTATAGGGCCAAAGGAAATATCCTCCGATAACAAAGAGAAAGAAGCTTTCTGAGAAACTACTTTGTGTTCTGTTAAATCATCTCACAGAGTTACAGCTGTCCCCTCAAGAAGCCTTTCGCTAAGACAGTTCTTGTGGGATTGGCAAGCGATATTTGGAAGCCCATAGAGGGCTATGGTGAAAAAGGAAATATCCTCAGATGAAATCTGGAAAGAAGCTTTCTGAGAAACAGCTTAGTGTTCTGTTAATTCATCTCACTGAGTTACATCTGTATTTCGTGGATCTCTTTGCTAGCCTTATTTCTGTGGAATATGAGAACAGATAATTCGGATCCCTTTGAAGACTATAGGGCCAAAGGAAATATCCTCCGATAACAAAGAGAAAGAAGCTTTCTGAGAAACTTCTTTGTGTTCTCTGAAATCATCTCACAGAGTTACAGCTTTCCCCTCAAGAAGTCTGTCGCTAAGACAGTTCTTGTGGAATTGGCAAAGTGATATTTGGAAGCCCAAAGAGGGCTATGGTGAAAAAGGAAATATCCTCAGATGAAATCTGGAAAGAAGCTTTCTGAGAAACTGCTTAGTGTTCTGTTAATTCATCTCACAGAGTTACATCTGTATTTCGTGGATCTCTTTGCCACACTTATTTCTGTGGAATCTGAGAACAGATATTTCGGATCCCTTTGAAGACTATAGAGCCAAAGGAAATATCCTCCGATAACAAAGAGAAAGAAGCTTTCTGAGAAACGTTATTGTGTTCTGTGAAATCATCTCACAGAGTTACAGCTTTCCCCTCAAGAAGACTTTCGCTTAGACAGTTCTTGTGGAATTGGCAAAGTGATATTTGGAAGCCCATAGAGGGCTATGGTGAAAAAGGAAATATCCTCAGATGAAATCTGGAAAGAAGCTTTCTGAGAAACAGCTTAGTGTTCTGTTAATTCATCTCACAGAGTACATCTGTACTTTGTGGATCTCTTTGCTAGCCTTATTTCTGTGGAATCTGAGAACAGATATTTCGGATCCCTTTGAAGACTATAGGGCCAAAGGAAATATCCTCCGATAACAAAGAGAAAGAAGCTTTCTGAGAAACTTCTTTGTGTTCTGTGAAATCATCTCACAGAGTTACAGCTTTCCCCTCAAGAAGCCTTTCGCTGAGACAGTTCTTGAGGAATTGGCAAACTGATATTTGGAAGCCCATAGAGGGCTATGGTGAAAAAGGAAATATCCTCAGATGAAATCTGGAAAGAAGCTTTCTGAGAAACTGCTTAGTGTTCTGTTAATTCATCTCACAGAGTTACATCTGTATTTCGTGGATCTCTTTGCTAGCCTTATTTCTGTGGAATCTGAGAACAGATACTTCGGATCCCATTGAAGACTATAGGGCCAAAGGAATTATAATCCGATAACAAAGAGAAAGAAGCTTTCTGAGAAACTTTTTGTTTTCCGTGAAATCATCTCACAGAGTTACAGCTTTCCCCTCAAGAAGCCTTTCGCTAAGACAGTTCTTGTGGAATTGGCAAAGTGATATTTGGAAGCCCATAGAGGGCTATGGTGAAAAAGGAAATATCCTCAGATGAAATCTGGAAAGAAGCTTTCTGAGAAACTGCTCTATCATATGTGACTTCCACTCACAGAGTTATATCTGTATTTCGTGGATCTCTTTGCTAGCCTTATTTCTGTGTAATCTGAGAACAGATATTTCGGATCCCTTTGAAGACTATAGGGCCAAAGGAAATATCCTCCGACAACAAAGAGAAAGAAGCTTTCTGAGAAACTTCTTTGTGTTCTGTGAAATCATCTCACAGAGTTACAGCTTTCCCGTCAAGAAGCCTTTCGCTAAGACAGTTCTTGTGGAATTGGCAAAGTGATATTTCGAAGCCCATAGAGGGGTAGGGTGAAAAAGGAAATATTCTCAGATGAAATCTGGAAAGAAGCTTTCTGAGAAACTGCTTAGTGTTCTGTTAATTCATCTCACAGAGTTACATCTGTATTTCATGGATCTCTTTGCTAGCCTTATTTCTGTGGAATCTGAGAACAGATATTTCGGATCCCATTGAAGACTATAGGGCCAAAGGAAATATCCTCCGATAACAAAGAGAAAGAAGCTTTCTGAGAAACATCTTTGTGTTCTGTGAAATCATCTCACAGAGTTACAGCTTTCCCCTCAAGAAGCCTTTCGCTAAGACAGTTCTTGTGGAATTGGCAAAGTGATATTTGGAAGCCCATAGAGGGCTAGGGTGAAAAAGGAAATATCCTCAGATGAAATCTGGAAAGAAGCTTTCTGAGAAACTGCTTAGTGTTCTGTTAATTCATCTCACAGAGTTACATCTGTATTTCGTGGATCTCTTTGCTAGCCTTATTTCTGTGGAATCTGAGAACAGATATTTGGGATCCCTTTGAAGACTATAGGGCCAAAGGAAATATCCTCCGATAACAAAGAGAAAGAAGCTTTCTGAGAAACTTCTTTGTGTTCTGTGAAATCATCTCACAGAGTTACAGCTTTCCCCTCAAGAAGCCTTTCGCTGAGACAGTTCTTGTGGAATTGGCAAACTGATATTTGGAAGCCCATAAAGGGCTATGGTGAAAAAGGAAATATCCTCAGATGAAATCTGGAAAGAAGCTTTCTGAGAAACTACTTAGTGTTCTGTTAATTCATCTCACAGAGTTACAACTGTATTTCGTGGATCTCTTTGCTAGCCTTATTTCTGTGGAATCTGAGAACAGATATTTCGGATCCCATTGAAGACTATAGGGCCAAAGGAATTATCCTCCGATAACAAAGAGAAAGAAGCTTTCTGAGAAACTTTTTTTTTTCCGTGAAATCATCTCACAGAGTTACAGCTTTCCCCTCAAGAAGCCTTTCGCTAAGACAGTTCTTGTGGAATTGGCAAAGTGATATTTGGAAGCCCATATAGGGCTATGGTGAAAAAGGAAATATCCTCAGATGAAATCTGGAAAGAAGCTTTCTGAGAAACTGCTTAGTGTTCTGTTAATTCATCTCACAGAGTTACATCTGTATTTCGTGGATCTCTTTGCAAGCCTTATTTCTGTTGAATCTGAGAACAGATATTTCGGATCCCATTGAAGACTATAGGGCCAAAGGAAATATCCTTCGGTAACAAAGAGAAAGAAGCTTTCTGAGAAACTACTTTGTGTTCTGTGAAATCATCTCACAGAGTTACTGCTTTCCCCTCAAGAAGCCTTTCGCTAAGACAGTTCTTGTGGAATTGGCAAAGTGATATTTGGAAGCCCATAGAGGGCTATGGTGAAAAAGGAAATATCCTCAGATGAAATCTGGAAAGAAGCTTTCTGAGAAACTGCTTAGTGTTCTGTTAATTCATCTCACAGAGTTACATCTGTATTTCGTGGATCTCTTTGCTAGACTTATTTCTGTGGAATCTGAGAGCAGATATTTCGGATTCCTTTGAAGACTATAGGGCCAACGGAAATATCCTCCGATAACAAAGAGAAAGAAGCTTTCTGAGAAACTTCTTTGTGTTCTGTGAAATCATCTCACAGAGTTACACCTTTCCCCTCAGGAAGCCTTTCGCTAAGACAGTTCTTGTGGAATTGGCAAAGTGATATTTGGAAGCCCCTAGAGGGCTATGGTGAAAAAGGAAATATCCTCATATGAAATCTGGAAAGAAGCTTTCTGAGAAACTGCTTAGTGTTGTGTTAATTCATCTCACAGAGTTACATCTGTATTTCGTGGATCTCTTTGCTAGCCTTATTTCTGTTGAATCTGAGAACAGATATTTCGAATCCCTTTAAAGACTATAGGGCCAAAGGAAATATCCTCCGGTAACAAAGTGAAAGAAGCTTTCTGAGAAACTTCTTTGTGTTCTGTGAAATCATCTCACAGAGTTACACCTTTCCCCTCAAGAAGCCTTTCGCTAAGACAGTTCTTGTGGAATTGGCAAAGTGATATTTGGAAGCCCATAGAGGGCTATGGTGAAAAAGGAAATATCCTCTGATGAAATCTGGAAAGAAGCTTTCTGAGAATCTGCTTAGTGTTCTGTTCATTCATCTCACAGAGTTACATCTGTATTTCGTGGATCTCTTTGCTAGCCTTATTTTTGTGGAATCTGACAACAGATATTTCGGATCCCATTGAAGACTACAGGGCCAAAGGAAATATCCTCCGATAACAAAGAGAAAGAAGCTTTCTGAGAAACTTCTTTGTGTTCTGTGAAATCATCTCACAGAGTTACAGCTTTCCCCTCAAGAAGCCTTTCGCTAAGACAGTTCTTGTGGAATTGGCAAAGTGATATTTGGAAGCCCATAGAGGTCTATGGTGAAAAAGGAAATATCCTCAGATGAAATCTGGAAAGAAGCTTTCTGAGAAACTGCTTAGTGCTCTGTTAATTCATCTCACAGAGTTACATCTGTATTTCGTGGATCTCTTTGCAAGCCTTATTTCTGTGGAATCTGAAAACAGATATTTCGGATCCCATTGAAGACTATAGGGCCAAAGGAAATATCCTCCGATAACAAAGAGAAAGAAGCTTTCTGAGAAACTTCTTTGTGTTCTGTTAAATCATCTCACAGAGTTACAGCTGTCCCCTCAAGAAGCCTTTCGCTAAGACAGTTCTTGTGGGATTGGCAAGCGATATTTGGAAGCCCATAGAGGGCTATGGTGAAAAAGGAAATATCCTCAGATGAAATCTGGAAAGAAGCTTTCTGAGAAACAGCTTAGTGTTCTGTTAATTCATCTCACTGAGTTACATCTGTATTTCGTGGATCTCTTTGCTAGCCTTATTTCTGTGGAATATGAGAACAGATAATTCGGATCCCTTTGAAGACTATAGGGCCAAAGGAAATATCCTCCGATAACAAAGAGAAAGAAGCTTTCTGAGAAACTTCTTTGTGTTCTCTGAAATCATCTCACAGAGTTACAGCTTTCCCCTCAAGAAGCCTGTCGCTAAGACAGTTCTTGTGGAATTGGCAAAGTGATATTTGGAAGCCCAAAGAGGGCTATGGTGAAAAAGGAAATATCCTCAGATGAAATCTGGAAAGAAGCTTTCTGAGAAACTGCTTAGTGTTCTGTTAATTCATCTCACAGAGTTACATCTGTATTTCGTGGATCTCTTTGCCACACTTATTTCTGTGGAATCTGAGAACAGATATTTCGGATCCCTTTGAAGACTATAGAGCCAAAGGAAATATCCTCCGATAACAAAGAGAAAGAAGCTTTCTGAGAAACGTTATTGTGTTCTGTGAAATCATCTCACAGAGTTACAGCTTTCCCCTCAAGAAGCCTTTCGCTTAGACAGTTCTTGTGGAATTGGCAAAGTGATATTTGGAAGCCCATAGAGGGCTATGGTGAAAAAGGAAATATCCTCAGATGAAATCTGGAAAGAAGCTTTCTGAGAAACAGCTTAGTGTTCTGTTAATTCATCTCACAGAGTACATCTGTACTTTGTGGATCTCTTTGCTAGCCTTATTTCTGTGGAATCTGAGAACAGATATTTCGGATCCCTTTGAAGACTATAGGGCCAAAGGAAATATCCTCCGATAACAAAGAGAAAGAAGCTTTCTGAGAAACTTCTTTGTGTTCTGTGAAATCATCTCACAGAGTTACAGCTTTCCCCTCAAGAAGCCTTTCGCTGAGACAGTTCTTGAGGAATTGGCAAACTGATATTTGGAAGCCCATAGAGGGCTATGGTGAAAAAGGAAATATCCTCAGATGAAATCTGGAAAGAAGCTTTCTGAGAAACTGCTTAGTGTTCTGTTAATTCATCTCACAGAGTTACATCTGTATTTCGTGGATCTCTTTGCTAGCCTTATTTCTGTGGAATCTGAGAACAGATACTTCGGATCCCATTGAAGACTATAGGGCCAAAGGAATTATAATCCGATAACAAAGAGAAAGAAGCTTTCTGAGAAACTTTTTGTTTTCCGTGAAATCATCTCACAGAGTTACAGCTTTCCCCTCAAGAAGCCTTTCGCTAAGACAGTTCTTGTGGAATTGGCAAAGTGATATTTGGAAGCCCATAGAGGGCTATGGTGAAAAAGGAAATATCCTCAGATGAAATCTGGAAAGAAGCTTTCTGAGAAACTGCTCTATCATATGTGACCTCCACTCACAGAGTTATATCTGTATTTCGTGGATCTCTTTGCTAGCCTTATTTCTGTGTAATCTGAGAACAGATATTTCGGATCCCTTTGAAGACTATAGGGCCAAAGGAAATATCCTCCGACAACAAAGAGAAAGAAGCTTTCTGAGAAACTTCTTTGTGTTCTGTGAAATCATCTCACAGAGTTACAGCTTTCCCGTCAAGAAGCCTTTCGCTAAGACAGTTCTTGTGGAATTGGCAAAGTGATATTTCGAAGCACATAGAGGGGTAGGGTGAAAAAGGAAATACTCTCAGATGAAATCTGGAAAGAAGCTTTCTGAGAAACTGCTTAGTGTTCTGTTAATTCATCTCACAGAGTTACATCTGTATTTCATGGATCTCTTTGCTAGCCTTATTTCTGTGGAATCTGAGAACAGATATTTCGGATCCCATTGAAGACTATAGGGCCAAAGGAAATATCCTCCGATAACAAAGAGAAAGAAGCTTTCTGAGAAACATCTTTGTGTTCTGTGAAATCATCTCACAGAGTTACAGCTTTCCCCTCAAGAAGCCTTTCGCTAAGACAGTTCTTGTGGAATTGGCAAAGTGATATTTGGAAGCCCATAGAGGGCTAGGGTGAAAAAGGAAATATCCTCAGATGAAATCTGGAAAGAAGCTTTCTGAGAAACTGCTTAGTGTTCTGTTAATTCATCTCACAGAGTTACATCTGTATTTCGTTGATCTCTTTGCTAGCCTTATTTCTGTGGAATCTGAGAACAGATATTTGGGATCCCTTTGAAGACTATAGGGCCAAAGGAAATATCCTCCGATAACAAAGAGAAAGAAGCTTTCTAAGAAACTTCTTTGTGTTCTGTGAAATCATCTCACAGAGTTACAGCTTTCCCCTCAAGAAGCCTTTCGCTGAGACAGTTCTTGTGGAATTGGCAAACTGATATTTGGAAGCCCATAAAGGGCTATGGTGAAAAAGGAAATATCCTCAGATGAAATCTGGAAAGAAGCTTTCTGAGAAACTACTTATTGTTCTGTTAATTCATCTCACAGAGTTACAACTGTATTTCGTGGATCTCTTTGCTAGCCTTATTTCTGTGGAATCTGAGAACAGATATTTCGGATCCCATTGAAGACTATAGGGCCAAAGGAATTATCCTCCGATAACAAAGAGAAAGAAGCTTTCTGAGAAACTTTTTTTTTTCCGTGAAATCATCTCACAGAGTTACAGCTTTCCCCTCAAGAAGCCTTTCGCTAAGACAGTTCTTGTGGAATTGGCAAAGTGATATTTGGAAGCCCATATAGGGCTATGGTGAAAAAGGAAATATCCTCAGATGAAATCTGGAAAGAAGCTTTCTGAGAAACTGCTTAGTGTTCTGTTAATTCATCTCACAGAGTTACATCTGTATTTCGTGGATCTCTTTGCAAGCCTTATTTCTGTTGAATCTGAGAACAGATATTTCGGATCCCATTGAAGACTATAGGGCCAAAGGAAATATCCTTCGGTAACAAAGAGAAAGAAGCTTTCTGAGAAACTACTTTGTGTTCTGTGAAATCATCTCACAGAGTTACTGCTTTCCCCTCAAGAAGCCTTTCGCTAAGACAGTTCTTGTGGAATTGGCAAAGTGATATTTGGAAGCCCATAGAGGGCTATGGTGAAAAAGGAAATATCCTCAGATGAAATCTGGAAAGAAGCTTTCTGTGAAACTGCTGAGTGTTCTGTTAATTCATCTCACAGAGTTACATCTGTATTTCGTGGATCTCTTTGCTAGCCTTATTTCTGTGGAATGTGAGAACAGATATTTCGGATCCCTTTGAAGACTATAGGGCCAAAGGAAATATCCTCCGATAACAAAGAGAAAGAAGCTCTCTGAGAAACTTCTTTGTGTTCTGTGAAATCATCTCACAGAGTTACAGCTTTCCCCTCAAGAAGTCTTTCGCTAAGACATTTCTTGTGGAATTTGCAAAGTGATATTTGGAAGCACATAGAGGGCTATGGTGAAAAAGAAAATATCCTCAGATGAAATCTGGAAAGAAGCTTTCTGAGAAACTGCTCTGTGATGTGTGACTTCCACTCACAGAGTTACATCTGTATTTCGTGGATCTCTTTAGCATCATTATTTCTGTGGAATCTGAGAACATATATTTCGGATGCCTTTGAAGACTATAGGGCCAAAGGAAACATCCTCCGATAACAAAGAGAAAGAAGCTTTCTGAGAAACTTCTTTGTGTTCTCTGAAATCATCTCACAGAGATACAGCTTTCCCCTCAAGAAGCCTTTCGCTAAGACAGTTCTTGTGGAATTGGCAAAGTGATATTTGGAAGCCCATAGGTGGCTATGGTGAAAAAAGAAATATCCTCAGATGAAATCTGGAAAGAAGCTTTCTGAGAAACTCCTTAGTTTTCTGATAATTCATCTCACAGAGTTACATCTCTATTTGGTGGATCTGTTTCCTAGCCTTATTTCTGTGGAATCTGAGAACAGATATTTCGGTTCCCATTGAAGACTATAGGGCCAAAGGAAATATTCTCCGATAACAAAAAGAAAGAAGCTTTCTGAAAAACTTCTTTGTGTTCTGTGAAATCATCTCACAGAGTTACAGCTTTCCCCTCAAGAAGCCTTTCGCTAGGACAGTTCTTGTGGAATTGGCAAAGTGATATTTGGAAGCCCATAGAGGGCTATGCTGAAAAAGGAAATATCCTCAGATGAAATCTGGGAAGAAGCTTTCTGAGAAACTGCTTAGTGTTCTGTTAGTTCATCTCACAGAGTTACATCTGTATTTCGTGGATCTCTTTGCTAGCCTTTACCTGTGGAATCTGAGAACAGATATTTCGGATCCCTTTGAAGACTGTAGGGCCAAAGGAAATATCCTCCGATAACAAAGAGAAAGAAGCTTTCTGAGAAACGTTTTTGTGTTCTGTGAAATCATCTCACAGAGTTACAGCTTTCCCCTCAAGAAGCCTTTCGCTTAGACAGTTCTTGTGGAATTGGCAAAGTGATATTTGGAAGCCCATAGAGGGCTATGGTGAAAAAGGAAGTATCCTCAGATGAAATCTGGAAAGAAGCTTTCTGAGAAACTGCTGAGTGTTCTGTTAATTCATCTCACAGAGTTACATCTGTATTTCGTGGATCTCTTTGCTAGCCTTATTTCTGTGGAATCTGAGAAGAGATATTTCGGATCCCTTTGAAGACTATAGGGCCAAAGGAAATATCCTCCGATAACAAAGAGAAAGAAGCTTTCTGAGACACTTCTTTGTGTTCTGTGAAATCATCTCACAGAGTTACACCTTTCCCCTCAAGAAGCCTTTCGCTAAGACAGTTCTTGTGGATTTGGCAAAGTGATATTTGGAAGCCCATAGAGGGCTGTGGTGAAAAAGGAAGTATCCTCAGATTAAATCTGGAAAGAAGCTTTCTGAGAAACAGCTTAGTGTTCTGTTAATTCATCTCACAGAGTACATCTGTATTTCGTGGATCTCTTCGCTAGCCTTATTTCTGTAGAATCTGAGAACAGATATTTCCGATCCCTTTGAAGACTGTAGAGCCAAAGGAAATATCCTCCGATAACAAAGAGAAAGAAGTTTTCTGAGAAACTTCTTTGTGTTCTGTGAAATCATCTCACAGTTACAGCTTTCCCCTCAAGAATCCGTTCGCGAAGACAATTCTTGTGGAATTGGCAAAGTGATATTTGGAAGCCCATAGAGGGCTATGGTGAAAAAGGAAATATCCTCAGATGAAATCTGGAAAGAAGCTTTCTGAGAAACTGCTTAGTGTTCTGTTAATTCATCTCACAGAGTTACATCTGTATTTCGTGGATCTCTTTGCTAGACTTATTTCTGTGGAATCTGAGAGCAGATATTTCGGATTCCTTTGAAGACTATAGGGCCAAAGGAAATATCCTCCCATAACAAAGAGAAAGAAGCTTTCTGAGAAACTTCTTTGTGTTCTGTGAAATCATCTCACAGAGTTACACCTTTCCCCTCAGGAAGCCTTTCGCTAAGACAGTTCTTGTGGAATTGGCAAAGTGATATTTGGAAGCCCCTAGAGGGCTATGGTGAAAAAGGAAATATCCTCATATGAAATCTGGAAAGAAGCTTTCTGAGAAACTGCTTAGTGTTGTGTTAATTCATCTCACAGAGTTACATCTGTATTTCGTGGATCTCTTTGCTAGCCTTATTTCTGTTGAATCTGAGAACAGATATTTCGAATCCCTTTAAAGACTATAGGGCCAAAGGAAATATCCTCCGGTAACAAAGTGAAAGAAGCTTTCTGAGAAACTTCTTTGTGTTCTGTGAAATCATCTCACAGAGTTACACCTTTCCCCTCAAGAAGCCTTTCGCTAAGACAGTTCTTGTGGAATTGGCAAAGTGATATTTGGAAGCCCATAGAGGGCTATGGTGAAAAAGGAAATATCCTCTGATGAAATCTGGAAAGAAGCTTTCTGAGAATCTGCTTAGTGTTCTGTTCATTCATCTCACAGAGTTACATCTGTATTTCGTGGATCTCTTTGCTAGCCTTATTTTTGTGGAATCTGACAACAGATATTTCGGATCCCTTTGAAGACTACAGGGCCAAAGGAAATATCCTACGATTACAAAGAGAAAGAAGCTTTCTGAGAAACTTCTTTGTGTTCTGTGAAATCATCTCACAGAGTTACAGCTGTCCCCTCAAGAAGCCTTTCGCTAAGACAGTTCTTGTGGAATTGGCAAAGCGATATTTGGAAGCCCATAGAGGGCTATGGTGAAAAAGGAAATATCCTCAGATGAAATCTGGAAAGAAGCTTTCTGAGAAACTGCTTAGTGTTCTGTTAATTCATCTCACAGAGTTACATCTGTATTTCGTGGATCTCTTTGCTTGATTTATTCTGTGGAATCTGAGAACAGATATTTCGGATCCCTTTGAAGACTATAGGGCCAAAGGAAATATCCTATGATAACAAAGAGAAAGAAGCTTTCTGAGAAAGTTCTTTGTGTTCTGTGAAATCATCTCACAGAGTTACAGCTTTCCCCTCAAGAAGCCTTTCGCGAAGACAGTTCTTGTGGAATTGGAAAAGTGATATTTGGAAGCCCCTAGAGGGCTATGGTGAAAAAGGAAATATCCTCAGATGAAATCTGGAAAGAAGCTTTCTGAGAATCTGCTTAGTGTTCTATTCATTCATCTCACAGAGTTACATCTGTATTTCGTGGATCTCTTTGCTAGCCTTATTTTTGTGGAATCTGAAAACAGATATTTCGGATCCCTTTGAAGACTACAGGGCCAAAGGAAATATCCTACGATTACAAAGAGAAAGAAGCTTTCTGAGAAACTTCTTTGTGTTCTGTGAAATCATCTCACAGAATTACAGCTTTCCCCTCAAGAAGCCTTCCGCTAAGACAGTTCTTGTGGAATTGGCAAAGTGATATTTGGAAGCCCACAGTGGGCTATGGTGAAAAAGGAAATATCCTCAGATGAAATCTGGAAAGAAGCTTTCTGAGAAACTGCTTAGTGTTCTGTTAATTCATCTCACAGAGTTACCTCTGTATTTCGTGGATCTCTTTGCTAGACTTATTTCTGTGGAATCTGAGAGCAGATATTTCGGATCCCTTTGAAGATTATAGGGCCAAAGGAAATATCCTCCAATACAAAGAGAAAGAAGCTTTCTGAGAAACTTCTTTGTGTTCTGTGAAATCATCTCACAGAGTTACAGCTTTCCCCTCAAGAAGCCTTTCGCTAAGACAGTTCTTGTGGAATTGGCAAAGTGATATTTGGAAGCCCCTAGAGGGCTATTTTGAAAAAGGAAATATCCTCAGATGAAATCTGGAAAGAAGCTTTCTGAGAAACTGCTTAGTGTTGTGTTAATTCATCTCACAGAGTTACATCTGTATTTCGTGGATCTCTTTGCTAGCCTTATTTCTGTTGAATCTGAGAACAGATATTTCGGATCCCTTTGAAGACTCTAGGGCCAAAGGAAGTATCCTCCAATAACAAAGAGAAAGAAGCTTTCTGAGAAACTTCTTTGTGTTCTGTGAAATCATCTCACAGAGTTACAGCTTTCCCCTCAAGAAGCCTTTCGCTAAGACAGTTCTTGTGGAATTGGCAAAGTGATATTTGGAAGCCCTTAGAGGGCTATGGTGAAAAAGGAAATATCCTCAGATGAAATCTGGAAAGAAGCTTTCTCAGAAACTGCTTAGTGTTCTGTTAATTCATCTCACAGAGCTACATCTGTATTTCGTGGATCTCTTTGCTAGCCTTATTTCTGTGGAATCTGAGAACAGATATTTCGGATCCCATTGAAGACTATAGGGCGAAAGGAAATAATCTCCGATAACAAAGAGAAAGAAGCTTTCTGAGAAACTTCTTTGTGTTCTGTGAAATCATCTCACAGAGTTACAGCTTTCCCCTCAAGAAGCCTGTCTCTAAGACAGTTCTTGTGGAATTGGCAACGTGATATTTGGAAGCCCAAAGAGGGCTATGGTGAAAAAGGAAATATCCTCAGATGAAACCTTGAAAGAAGCTTTCTTAGAAACTGCTTAGTGTTCTGTTAATTCATCTCACAGAGTACATCTGTATTTTGTGGATCTCTTTGCTAGCCTTATTTCTGTGGAATCTGAGAACAGATATTTCGGATCCCTTTGAAGACTATAGGTCCAAAGGAAATATCCTCCATTAACAAAGAGAAAGAAGTTTTCTGAGAAACTTCTTTGTGTTCTGTGAAATCTTCTCACAGAGTTACAGCTTTCCCCTCAAGAAGCCTTTCGCTAAGACAGTTCTTGTGGAATTGGCAAAGTGATATTTGGAAGCCCATAGAGGGCTATGGTGAAAAAGGAAATGTCCTCAGATGAAATCTGGAAAGAAGCTTTCTGAGAAACTGCTTAGTGTTCTGTTAATTCATCTCACAGAGTTACATCTGTATTTCGTGGATCTCTTTGCTAGCCTTATTTCTGTGGAATCTGACAACAGATATTTCGGATCCCATTGAAGACTATAGGGCCAAAGGAAATATCCTTCGGTAACAAAGAGAAAGAAGCTTTCTGAGAAACTACTTTGTGTTCTGTGAAATCATCTCACAGAGTTACAGCTTTCCCCTCAAGAAGCCTTTCGCTTAAACAGTTCTTGTGGAATTGGCAAAGTGATATTTGGAAGCCCATAGAGGGCTATGGTGAAAAAGGAAATATCCTCAGATGAAATCTGGAAAGAAGCTTTCTGAGAAACTGCTGAGTGTTCTGTTAATTCATCTCACAGAGTTACATCTGTATTTCGTGGATCTCTTTGCTAGCCTTATTTCTGTGGAATCTGAGAGCAGATATTTCGGATCCCTTTGAAGACTCTAGGGCCAAAGGAAGTATCCTCCAATAACAAAGAGAAAGAAGCTTTCTGAGAAACTTCTTTGTGTTCTGTGAAATCATCGCAAAGAGTTACAGCTTTCCCCTCAAGAAGCCTTTCGCTAAGACAGTTCTTGTGGAATTGGCAAAGTGATATTTGGAAGCCCCTAGAGGGCTATGGTGAAAAAGGAAATATCCTCAGATGAAATCTGGAAAGAAGCTTTCTGAGAAACTGCTTAGTGTTCTGTTAATTTATCTCACAGAGTTACATCTCTATTTCGTGGATCTCTTTGCTAGCCTTATTTCTGTGGAATCTGAGAACAGATATTTGGGATCCCTTTGAAGACTATAGGGCCAAAGGAAATATCCTCTGATAAAAAAGAGAAAGAAGCTTTCTGAGAAACTTCTTTGTGTTCTGTGGAATCATCTCACAGAGTTACAGCTGTCCCCTCAAGAAGCCTTTCGCTAAGACAGTTCTTGTGGAATTGGCAAGCGATATTTGGAAGCCCATAGAGGGCTATGGTGAAAAAGGAAATATCCTCAGATGAAATCTGGAAAGAAGCTTTCTGAGAAACTGCTTAGTGTTCTGTTAATTCATCTCACAGAGTTACATCTGTATTTCGTGGATCTCTTTGCTAGCCTTAATTCTGTGGAATCTGAGAAAAGATATTTCGGATC
The DNA here is from genome assembly GCF_043159975.1 of Macaca nemestrina. NCBI lineage: Eukaryota > Metazoa > Chordata > Mammalia > Primates > Cercopithecidae > Macaca > Macaca nemestrina. The sequence goes on from NC_092144.1 coordinate 31,225,471, forward strand.
CCTTTTAAGACTATAGGGCCAAAGGAAATATCCTCCGATAAAAAAGAGAAAGAAGCTTTTTGAGAAACTTCTTTGTGTTCTGTGAAATCATCTCAGAGAGTAACACCTTTCCCCTCAAGAAGCCTTTCGCAAAGACAGTTCTTGTGGAATTGGCAAAGTGATATTTGGAAGCCCATAGAGGGCTATGGTGAAAAAGGAAATATCCTCAGATGAAATCTGGAAAGAAGCTTTCTGAGAATCTGCTTAGTGTTCTGTTAATTCATCTCACAGAGTTACATCTGTGTTTCGTGGATCTCTTTGCTAGCCTTATTTTTGTGGAATCTGACAAGAGATATTTCGGATCCCTTTGAAGACTACAGGGCCAAAGGAAATATCCTACGATTACAAAGAGAAAGAAGCTTTCTGAGAAACTTCTTTGTGTTCTGTGAAATCATCTCACAGAGTTACAGCTTTCCCCTCAAGAGGCCTTTCGCTAAGACAGTTCTTGTGGAATTGGCAAAGTGATATTTGGAAGCCCATAGAGGGCTATGGTGAAAAAGGAAATATCCTCAGATGAAATCTGGAAAGAAGCTCTCTGAGAAACTGCTTAGTGTTTTGTTAATTCATCTCACAGAGTTACATCTGTATTTCGTGGATCTCTTTGCTAGACTTTTTTCTGTGGAATCTGAGAACAGATATTTCGGATCCTATTGAAAACTATAGGGCCAAAGGAAATATCCTCCGATAACAAAGAGAAAGAAGCTTTCTGAGAAACTTCTTTGTGTTCTGTGAAATCATCTCACAGAGTTACAGCTTTCCCCTCAAGAAGCCTTTCGCTAAGACAATTCTTGTGGAATTGGCAAAGTGATATTTGGAAGCCCATAGAGGGCTATGGTGAAAAAGGAAATATCCTCAGATGAAATCTGGGAAGAAGCCTTCTGAGAAACTGCTGAGTGTTCTGTTAATTCATCTCATAGAGTTACATCTGTATTTCGTGGATCTCTTTGCTAGCCTTATTTCTGTGGATTCTGAGAACAGATATTTCGGATCCCATTGAAGACTATAGGGCCAAAGGAATTATCCTCCGATAACAAAGAGAAAGAAGCTTTCTGAGAAACTTTTTGTTTTCCGTGAAATCATCTCACAGAGTTACAGCTTTCCCCTCAAGAAGCCTTTCGCTAAGACAGTTCTTGTGGAATTGGCAAAGTGATATTTGGAAGCCCATAGAGGGCTATGGTGAAAAAGGAAATATCCTCAGATGAAATCTGGAAAGAAGCTTTCTGAGAAACTGCTCTATCATATGTGACTTCCACTCACAGAGTTATATCTGTATTTCGTGGATCTCTTTGCTAGCCTTATTTCTGTGGAATCTGAGAACAGATATTTCGAATCCCTTTGAAGACTATAGGGCCAAAGGAAATATCCTCCGACAACAAAGAGAAAGAAGCTTTCTGAGAAACTTCTTTGGGTTCTGTGAAATCATCTCACAGAGTTACAGCTTTCCCGTCAAGAAGCCTTTCGCTAAGACAGTTCTTGTGGAATTGGCAAAGTGATATTTGGAAGCCCATAGAGGGCTAGGGTGAAAAAGGAAATATTCTCAGATGAAATCTGGAAAGAAGCTTTCTGAGAAACTGCTTAGTGTTCTGTTAATTCATCTCACAGAGTTACATCTGTATTTCGTGGATCTCTTTGCTAGCCTTATTTCTGTGGAATCTGAGAACAGATATTTCGGATCCCATTGAAGACTATAGGGCCAAAGGAAATATCCTCCGATAACAAAGAGAAAGAAGCTTTCTGAGAAACATCTTTGTGTTCTGTGAAATCATCTCACCGAGTTACAGCTTTCCCCTCAAGAAGCCTTTCGCTAAGACACTTCTTGTGGAATTGGCAAAGTGATATTTGGAAGCCCATAGAGGCCTATGGTGAAAAAGGAAATATCCTCAGATGAAATCTGGAAAGAAGCTTTCTGAGAAACTGCTTAGTGTTCTGTTCATTCATCTCAGAGAGTTACATCTGCATTTCGTGAATCTCTTTGCTAGCCTTATTTCTGTGGAATCTGAGAACAGATATTTCGGATCCCATTGAAGACTATAGGGCCAAAGGAATTATCCTCCGATAACAAAGAGAAAGAAGCTTTCTGAGAAACTTTTTGTTTTCCGTGAAATCATCTCACAGAGTTACAGCTTTCCCCTCAAGAAGCCTTTCGCTAAGACAGTTCTTGTGGAATTGGCAAAGTGATATTTGGAAGCCCATAGAGGGCTATGGTGAAAAAGGAAATATCCTCAGATGAAATCTGGAAGGAAGCTTTCTGAGAAACTGCTCTATCATATGTGACTTCCACTCACAGAGTTATATCTGTATTTCGTGGATCTCTTTGCTAGCATTATTTCTGTGGAATCTGAGAACAGATATTTCGGATCCCTTTGAAGACTATAGGGCCAAAGGAAATATCCTCCGACAACAAAGAGAAAGAAGCTTTCTGAGAAACTTCTTTGTGTTCTGTGAAATCATCTCACAGAGTTACAGCTTTCCCGTCAAGAAGCCTTTCGCTAAGACAGTTCTTGTGGAATTGGGAAAGTGATATTTCGAAGCCCATAGAGGGCTAGGGTGAAAAAGGAAATATTCTCAGATGAAATCTGGAAAGAAGCTTTCTGAGAAACTGCTTAGTGTTCTGTTAATTCATCTCACAGAGTTACATATGTATTTCGTGGATCTCTTTGCTAGCCTTATTTCTGTGGAATCTGAGAACAGATATTTCGGATCCCATTGAAGACTATAGGGCCAAAGGAAATATTCTCCGATAACAAAGAGAAAGAAGCTTTCTGAGAAACATCTTTGTGTTCTTTGAAATCTTCTCACAGAGTTACAGCTTTTCCCTCAAGAAGCCTTTCGCTAAGACAGTTCTTGTGGAATTGGCAAAGTGATATTTGGAAGCCCATAGAGGCCTATGGTGAAAAAGGAAATATCCTCAGATGAAATCTGGAAAGAAGCTTTCTGAGAAACTGCTTAGTGTTCTGTCCATTCATCTCACAGAGTTACATCTGCATTTCGTGAATCTCTTTGCAAGCCTTATTTCTGTGGAATCTGAGAACAGATATTTCGGATCCCTTTGAAGACTATAGGGCCAAAGGAAATATCCTCCGATAACAAAGAGAAAGAAGCTTTCTGAGAAACTTTTTGTTTTCCGTGAAATCATCTCACAGAGTTACAGGTTTCCCCTCAAGAAGCCTTTCGCTAAGACAGTTCTTGTGGAATTGGCAAAGTGATATTTGGAAGCCCATAGAGGGCTATGGTGAAAAAGGAAATATCCTCAGATGAAATCTGGAAAGAAGCTTTCTGAGAAACTGCTCTATCATATGTGACTTCCACTAACAGAGTTATATCTGTATTTCGTGGATCTCTTTGCTAGCCTTATTTCTGTGTAATCTGAGAACAGATATTTCGGATCCCTTTGAAGACTATAGGGCCAAAGGAAATATCCTCCGACAACAAAGAGAAAGAAGCTTTCTGAGAAACTTCTTTGTGTTCTGTGAAATCATCTCACAGAGTTACAGCTTTCCCGTCAAGAAGTCTTTCGCTAAGACAGTTCTTGTGGAATTGGCAAAGTGATATTTCGAAGCCCATAGAGGGCTATGGTGAAAAAGGAAATATTCTCAGATGAAATCTGGAAAGAAGCTTTCTGAGAAACTGCTTAGTGTTCTGTTAATTCATCTCACAGAGTTACATCTGTATTTCATGGATCTCTTTGCTAGCCTTATTTCTGTGGAATCTGAGAGCAGATATTTCGGATCCCTTTGAAGACTATAGGGCCAAAGGAAATATCCTCCGATAACAAAGAGAAAGAAGCTTTCTGAGAAACATCTTTGTGTTCTGTGAAATCATCTCACAGAGTTACAGCTTTCTCCTCAAGAAGCCTTTCGCTAAGACAGTTCTTGTGGAATTGGCAAAGTGATATTTGGAAGCCCATAGAGGGCTAGGGTGAAAAAGGAAATATCCTCAGATGAAATCTGGAAAGAAGCTTTCTGAGAAACTGCTTAGTGTTCTGTTAATTCATCTCACAGAGTTACATCTGTATTTCGTGGATCTCTTTGCTAGCCTTATTTCTGTGGAATCTGAGAACAGATATTTGGGATCCCTTTGAAGACTATAGGGCCAAAGGAAATATCCTCCGATAACAAAGAGAAAGAAGCTTTCTGAGAAACTTCTTTGTGTTCTGTGAAATCATCTCACAGAGTTACAGCTTTCCCGTCAAGAAGCCTTTCACTAAGACAGTTCTTGTGGAATTGGCAAAGTGATATTTGGAAGCCTATAGAGGCCTATGGTGAAAAAGGAAATATCCTCCGATGAAATCTGGAAAGAAGCTTTCTGAGAAACTGCTTAGTGTTCTGTTCATTCATCTCACAGAGTTACATCTGCATTTCGTGAATCTCTTTGCTAGCCTTATTTCTGTGGAATCTGAGAACAGATATTTCGGATCCCTTTGAAGACTATAGGGCCAAAGGAAATATCCTCAGATAACAAAGAGAAAGAAGCTTTCTGAGAAACTTCTTTGTGTTCTGTGAAATCATCTCACAGAGTTACAGCTTTCCCCTCAAGAAGCCTTTCACTGAGACAGTTCTTGTGGAATTGGCAAAGTGATATTTGGAAGCCCATAGAGGGCTATGGTGAGAAAGGAAATATCCTCAGATGAAATCTGGAAAGAAGCTTTCTGAGAAACTGCTTAGTGTTCTGTTAATTCATCTCACAGAGCTACATCTGTATTTCGTGGATCTCTTTGCTAGCCTTATTTCTGTGGAATCTGAGAACAGATATTTCTGATCCCATTGAAGACTATAGGGCCAAAGGAATTATCCTCCGATAACAAAGAGAAAGAAGCTTTCTGAGAAACTTTTTGTTTTCCGTGAAATCATCTCAAAGAGTTACAGCTTTCCCCTCAAGAAGCCTTTCGCTAAGACAGTTCTTGTGGAATTGGCAAAGTGATATTTGGAGGCCCTTAGGGGGCTACGGTGAAAAGGGAAATATAATCAAGTGAAATCTGGAAAGAAGCTTTCTGAGAAACTACTTAGTGTTCTGTTAATTCATCTCACAGAATTACATCTATATTTTGTGGATCTCTTTGCTAGCCTTATTTCTTTGGAATCTGAGAACAGATATTTCGGATCCCTATGAAGACTATAGGGGCAAAGGAAATATCCTCCGATAACAAAGAGAAAGAAGCTTTCTGAGAAACTTCTTTGTGTTCTGTGAAATCATCTCACAGAGTTACAGCTTTCCCCTCAAGAAGCCTTTCGCTAGGACAGTTCTTGTGGAATCGGCAAAGTGATATTTGGAAGCCCATAGAGGGCTATGCTGAAAAAGGAAATATCCTCAGATGAAATCTGGAAAGAAGCTTTCTGAGAAACTGCTTAGTGTTCTGTTAGTTCATCTCACAGAGTTACATCTGTATTTCGTGGATCTCTATGCCAGCCTTTACCTTTGGAATCTGAGAACAGATATTTCGGATCCCTTTGAAGACTGTAGTGCCAAAGGAAAAATCCTCCGATAACAAAGAGAAAGAAGCTTTCTGAGAAACGTTTTTGTGTTCTCTGAAATCATCTCACAGAGTTACAGCTTTCCCCTCAAGAAGCCTTTCGCTTACACAGTTATTGTGGCATTGGCAAAGTGATATTTGGAAGCCCATAGAGGGCTATGGTGAAAAAGGAAGTATCCTCAGATGAAATCTGGAAAGAAGCTTTCTGAGAAACTGCTTAGTGTTCTGTTAATTCATCTCACAGAGTTACATCTGTATTTCGTGGATCTCTTTGCAAGCCTTATTTCTGTTGAATCTGAGAACAGATATTTCGGATCCCATTGAAGACTATAGGGCCAAAGGAAATATCCTTCGGTAACAAAGAGAAAGAAGCTTTCTGAGAAACTACTTTGTGTTCTGTGAAATCATCTCACAGAGTTACAGCTTTCCCCTCAAGAAGCCTTTCGCTAAGACAGTTCTTGTGGAATTGGCAATGTGATATTTGAAAGCCCATAGAGGGCTATGGTGAAAAAGGAAGTATCCTCAGATGAAATCTGGAAAGAAGCTTTCTGAGAAACTGCTGAGTGTTCTGTTATTTCATCTCACAGAGTTACATGTGTATTTCGTGGATCTCTTTGCTAGCCTTATTTCTGTGGAATCTGAGAACAGATAATTCGGATCCCTTTGAAGACTATAGGGCCAAAGGAAATATCCTCCGATAACAAAGAGAAAGAAGCTTTCTGAGAAACTTCTTTGTGTTCTGTGAAATCATCTCACAGAGTTACACCTTTCCCCTCAAGAAGCCTTTCGCTAAGACAGTTCTTGTGGAATTGGCAAAGTGATATTTGGAAGCCCATAGAGGGCAATGGTGAAAAAGGAAGTATCCTCAGATGAAATCTGGAAAGAAGCTTTCTGAGAAAGAGCTTAGTGTTCTGTTAATTCATCTCACAGAGTACATCTGTATTTCGTGGATCTCTTCGCTAGCCTTATTTCTGTGGAATCTGAGAACAGATATTTCGGATCCCTTTGAAGACTATTGGGCCAAAGGAAATATCCTCCGATAACAAAGAGAAAGAAGTTTTCTGAGAAAATTCTTTGTGTTCTGTGAAATCATCTCACAGTTACAGCTTTCCCCTCAAGAAGCCTTTCGTGAAGACAGTTCTTGTGGAATTGGCAAAGTGATATTTGGAAGCCCATAGAGGGCTATGGTGAAAAAGGAAATATCCTCAGATGAAATCTGGAAAGAAGCTGTCTGAGAAACTGCTTAGTGTTCTGTTCATTCATCTCACAGAGTTACATCTGTATTTCGTGGATCTCTTTGCTAGACTTATTTCTGTGGAATCTGAGAGCAGATATTTCGGATCCCTTTGAAGACTATAGGGCCAAAGGAAATATACTCCGATAACAAAGAGAAAGAAGTTTTCTGAGAAACTTCTTTGTGTTCTGTGAAATCATCTCACAGTTACAGCTTTCCCCTCAAGAATCCGTTCGCGAAGACAATTCTTGTGGAATTGGCAAAGTGATATTTGGAAGCCCATAGAGGGCTATGGTGAAAAAGGAAATATCCTCAGATGAAATCTGGAAAGAAGCTTTCTGAGAAACTGCTTAGTGTTCTGTTAATTCATCTCACAGAGTTACATCTGTATTTCGTGGATCTCTTTGCTAGACTTATTTCTGTGGAATCTGAGAGCAGATATTTCGGATTCCTTTGAAGACTATAGGGCCAAAGGAAATATCCTCCCATAACAAAGAGAAAGAAGCTTTCTGAGAAACTTCTTTGTGTTCTGTGAAATCATCTCACAGAGTTACAGCTTTCCCCTCAAGAAGCCTTTCGCTAAGACAGTTCTTGTGGAATTGGCAAAGTGATATTTGGAAGCCCATAGAGGTCTATGGTGAAAAAGGAAATATCCTCAGATGAAATCTGGAAAGAAGCTTTCTGAGAAACTGCTTAGTGCTCTGTTAATTCATCTCACAGAGTTACATCTGTATTTCGTGGATCTCTTTGCTAGCCTTATTTTTGTGGAATCTGACAACAGATATTTCGGATCCCTTTGAAGACTACAGGGCCAAAGGAAATATCCTACGATTACAAAGAGAAAGAAGCTTTCTGAGAAACTTCTTTGTGTTCTGTGAAATCATCTCACAGAGTTACAGCTTTCCCCTCAAGAAGCCTTTCGCTAAGACAGTTCTTGTGGAATTGTCAAAGTGATATTTGGAAGCCCATAGAGGGCTATGGTGAAAAAGGAAATATCCTCAGATGAAATCTGGAAAGAAGCTTTCTGAGAAACTGCTTAGTGCTCTGTTAATTCATCTCACAGAGTTACATCTGTATTTCGTGGATCTCTTTGCTAGCCTTATTTCTGTTGAATCTGAAAACAGATATTTCGGATCCCATTGAAGACTATAGGGCCAAAGGAAATATCCTCCGATAACAAAGAGAAAGAAGCTTTCTGAGAAACTTCTTTGTGTTCTGTTAAATCATCTCACAGAGTTACAGCTTTCCCCTCAAGAAGCCTTTCGCTAAGACAGTTCTTGTGGAATTGGCAAGCGATATTTGGAAGCCCATAGAGGGCTATGGTGAAAAAGGAAATATCCTCAGATGAAATCTGGAAAGAAGGTTTCTGAGAAACAGCTTAGTGTTCTGTTAATTCATCTCACTGAGTTACATCTGTATTTCGTGGATCTCTTTGCTAGCCTTATTTCTGTGGAATATGAGAACAGATAATTCGGATCCCTTTGAAGACTATAGGGCCAAAGGAAATATCCTCCGATAACAAAGAGAAAGAAGCTTTCTGAGAAACTTCTTTGTGTTCTGTGAAATCATCTCACAGAGTTACAGCTTTCCCCTCGAGAAGCCTTTCGCTAAGACAGTTCTTGTGGAATTGGCAAAGTGATATTTGGAAGCCCACAGAGGGCTATGGTGAAAAAGGAAATATCCTCAGATGAAATCTGGAAAGAAGCTTTCTGAGAAACTGCTTAGTGTTCTGTTAGTTCATCTCACAGAGTTACATCTGTATTTCGTGGATCTCTTTGCTAGCCTTATTTCTGTGGAATCTGAAAACAGATATTTCGGATCCCATTGAAGACTATAGGGCCAAAGGAAATATCCTCCGATAACAAAGAGAAAGAAGCTTTCTGAGAAACTTCTTTGTGTTCTGTTAAATCATCTCACAGAGTTACAGCTTTCCCCTCAAGAAGCCTTTCGCTAAGACGGTTCTTGTGGAATTGGCAAAGTGATATTTGGAAGCCCATAGAAAGCTATGGTGAAAAAGGAAATATCCTCAGATGAAATCTGGAAAGAAGCCTTCTGAGAAACTGCTTAGTGTTCTGTTAATTCATCTCACAGAGTTATATCTGCATTTCGTGGATCTCTTTGCTAGTCTTATTTCTGCGGAATCTGAGAAAGGATATTTCGGATCCAATTGAAGACTAAAGGGCCAAAGGAAATATCCTACGATAACAAAGAGAAAGAAGCTTTCTGAGAAACTTCTTTGTGTTCTGTGAAATCATCTCACAGAGTTACAGCTGTCCCCTCAAGAAGCCTTTCGCTAAGACAGTTCTTGTGGAATTGGAAAAGCGATATTTGGAAGCCCATAGAGGGCTATGGTGAAAAAGGAAATATCCTCAGATGAAATCTGGAAAGAAGCTTTCTGAGAAACTGCTTAGTGTTCTGTTAATTCATCTCACAGAGTTACATCTGTATTTCGTGGATCTCTTTGCTTGATTTATTCTGTGGAATCTGAGAACAGATATTTCGGATCCCTTTGAAGACTATAGGGCCAAAGGAAATATCCTATGATAACAAAGAGAAAGAAGCTTTCTGAGAAAGTTCTTTGTGTTCTGTGAAATCATCTCACAGAGTTACAGCTTTCCCCTCAAGAAGCCTTTCGCGAAGACAGTTCTTGTGGAATTGGAAAAGTGATATTTGGAAGCCCCTAGAGGGCTATGGTGAAAAAGGAAATATCCTCAGATGAAATCTGGAAAGAAGCTTTCTGAGAATCTGCTTAGTGTTCTGTTAATTCATCTCACAGAGTACATCTGTAGTTTGTGGATCTCTTTGCTAGCCTTATTTCTGTGGAATCTGAGAACAGATATTTCGGATCCCTTTGAAGACTATAGGGCCAAAGGAAATATCCTCCATTAACAAAGAGAAAGAAGTTTTCTGAGAAACTTCTTTGTGTTCTGTGAAATCTTCTCACAGAGTTACAGCTTTCCCCTCAAGAAGCCTTTCTCTAAGACAGTTCTTGAGGAATTGGCAAACTGATATTTGGAAGCCCATAGAGGGCTATGGTGAAAAAGGAAATATCCTCAGATGAAATCTGGAAAGAAGCTTTCTGAGAAACTGCTTAGTGTTCTGTTCATTCATCTCACAGAGTTACATCTGTATTTCGTGGATCTCTTTGCTAGCCTTATTTTTGTGGAATCTGAAAACAGATATTTCGGATCCCTTTGAAGACTACAGGGCCAAAGGAAATATCCTACGATTACAAAGAGAAAGAAGCTTTCTGAGAAACTTCTTTGTGTTCTGTGAAATCATCTCACAGAATTACAGCTTTCCCCTCAAGAAGCCTTTCGCTAAGACAGTTCTTGTGGAATTGGCAAAGTGATATTTGGAAGCCCACAGAGGGCTATGGTGAAAAAGTAAATATCCTCAGATGAAATCTGGAAAGAAGCTTTCTGAGAAACTGCTTAGTGTTCTGTTAATTCATCTCACAGAGTTACCTCTGTATTTCGTGGATCTCTTTGCTAGACTTATTTCTGTGGAATCTGAGAGCAGATATTTCGGATCCCTTTGAAGATTATAGGGCCAAAGGAAATATCCTCCGATACAAAGAGAAAGAAGCTTTCTGAGAAACTTCTTTGTGTTCTGTGAAATCATCTCACAGAGTTACAGCTTTCCCCTCAAGAAGCCTTTCGCTAAGACAGTTCTTGTGGAATTGGCAAAGTGATATTTGGAAGCCCCTAGAGGGCTATTTTGAAAAAGGAAATATCCTCAGATGAAATCTGGAAAGAAGCTTTCTGAGAAACTGCTTAGTGTTGTGTTAATTCATCTCACAGAGTTACATCTGTATTTCGTGGATCTCTTTGCTAGCCTTATTTCTGTTGAATCTGAGAACAGATATTTCGGATCCCTTTGAAGACGCTAGGGCCAAAGGAAGTATCCTCCAATAACAAAGAGAAAGAAGCTTTCTGAGAAACTTCTTTGTGTTCTGTGAAATCATCTCACAGAGTTACAGCTTTCCCCTCAAGAAGCCTTTCGCTAAGACAGTTCTTGTGGAATTGGCAAAGTGATATTTGGAAGCCCTTAGAGGGCTATGGTGAAAAAGGAAATATCCTCAGATGAAATCTGGAAAGAAGCTTTCTGAGAAACTGCTTAGTGTTCTGTTAATTCATCTCACAGAGCTACATCTGTATTTCGTGGATCTCTTTGCTAGCCTTATTTCTGTGGAATCTGAGAACAGATATTTCGGATCCCATTGAAGACTATAGGGCGAAAGGAAATAATCTCCGATAACAAAGAGAAAGAAGCTTTCTGAGAAACTTCTTTGTGTTCTGTGAAATCATCTCACAGAGTTACAGCTTTCCCCTCAAGAATCCTGTCTCTAAGACAGTTCTTGTGGAATTGGCAACGTGATATTTGGAAGCCCAAAGAGGGCTATGGTGAAAAAGGAAATATCCTCAGATGAAATCTGGAAAGAAGCTTTCTGAGAAACTGCTTAGTGTTCTGTTATTTCATCTCACAGAGTACATCTGTATTTTGTGGATCTCTTTGCTAGCCTTATTTCTGTGGAATCTGAGAACAGATATTTCGGATCCCTTTGAAGACTATAGGTCCAAAGGAAATATCCTCCATTAACAAAGAGAAAGAAGTTTTCTGAGAAACTTCTTTGTTTTCTGTGAAATCTTCTCACAGAGTTACAGCTTTCCCCTCAAGAAGCCTTTCGCTAAGACAGTTCTTGTGGAATTGGCAAAGTGATATTTGGAAGCCCATAGAGGGCTATGGTGAAAAAGGAAATATCCTCAGATGAAATCTGGAAAGAAGCTTTCTGAGAAACTGCTTAGTGTTCTGTTAATTCATCTCACAGAGTTACATCTGTATTTCGTGGATCTCTTTGCTAGCCTTATTTCTGTGGAATCTGACAACAGATATTTCGGATCCCATTGAAGACTATAGGGCCAAAGGAAATATCCTTCGGTAACAAAGAGAAAGAAGCTTTCTGAGAAACTACTTTGTGTTCTGTGAAATCATCTCACAGAGTTACAGCTTTCCCCTCAAGAAGCCTTTCGCTTAAACAGTTCTTGTGGAATTGGCAAAGTGATATTTGGAAGCCCATAGAGGGCTATGGTGAAAAAGGAAATATCCTCAGATGAAATCTGGAAAGAAGCTTTCTGAGAAACTGCTGAGTGTTCTGTTAATTCATCTCACAGAGTTACATCTGTATTTCGTGGATCTCTTTGCTAGCCTTATTTCTGTGGAATCTGAGAGCAGATATTTCGGATCCCTTTGAAGACTCTAGGGCCAAAGGAAGTATCCTCCAATAACAAAGAGAAAGAAGCTTTCTGAGAAACTTCTTTGTGTTCTGTGAAATCATCGCAAAGAGTTACAGCTTTCCCCTCAAGAAGCCTTTCGCTAAGACAGTTCTTGTGGAATTGGCAAAGTGATATTTGGAAGCCCCTAGAGGGCTATGGTGAAAAAGGAAATATCCTCAGATGAAATCTGGAAAGAAGCTTTCTGAGAAACTGCTTAGTGTTCTGTTAATTCATCTCACAGAGTTACATCTGTATTTCGTGGATCTCTTTGCTAGCCTTATTTCTGTGGAATCTGAGAACAGATATTTGGGATCCCTTTGAAGACTATAGGGCCAAAGGAAATATCCTCTGATAAATAAGAGAAAGAAGCTTTCTGAGAAACTTCTTTGTGTTCTGTGAAATCATCTCACAGAGTAACACCTTTCCCCTCAAGAAGCCTTTCGCAAAGACAGTTCTTGTGGAATTGGCAAAGTGATATTTGGAAGCCCATAGAGGGCTATGGTGAAAAAGGAAATATCCTCAGATGAAATCTGGGAAGAAGCCTTCTGAGAAACTGCTTAGTGTTCTGTTAATTCATCTCATAGAGTTACATCTGTATTTCGTGGATCTCTTTGCTAGCCTTATTTCTGTGGATTCTGAGAACAGATATTTCGGATCCCATTGAAGACTATAGGGCCAAAGGAAATATCCTCCGATAACAAAGAGAAAGAAGCTTTCTGAGTAACTTCTTTGTGTTCTGTGAAATCATCTCCCAGAGTTACAGCTTTCCCCTGAAGAAGCCTTTCGCTAAGACAGTTCTTGTGTAATTGGCAAAGAGATATTTGGAAGCCCATAGAGGGCTATGATGAAAAAGGAAATATCCTCAGATGAAATCTGGAAAGAAGCTTTCTGAGAAACTGCTTAGTGTTCTGTTAATTCATCTCACAGAGTTACATCTGTATTTCGTGGATCTCTTTGCTAGACTTTTTTCTGTGGAATCTGAGAGCAGATATTTCGGATCCATTTGAAGACTATAGGGCCAAAGGAAATATCCTCCGATAACAAAGAGAAAGAAGCTTTCTGAGAAACTTCTTTGTGTTCTGTGAAATCATCTCACAGAGTTACACCTTTCCCCTCAGGAAGCCTTTCGCTAAGACAGTTCTTGTGGAATTGGCAAAGTGATATTTGGAAGCCCCTAGACTGCTATGGTGAAAAAGGAAATATCCTCAGATGAAATCTGGAAAGAAGCTTTCTGAGGAACTGCTTAGTGTTCTGTTAATTCATCTCACAGAGTTACATCTGTATTTCGTGGATCTCTTTGCTAGCCTTATTTCTGTGGAATCTGAGAACAGATATTTCGGATCCCATTGAAGACTATAGGGCCAAAGGAATTATCCTCCGATAACAAAGAGAAAGAAGCTTTCTGAGAAACTTTTTGTTTTCCGTGAAATCATCTCACAGAGTTACAGCTTTCCCCTCAAGAAGCCTTTCGCTAAGACAGTTCTTGTGGAATTGGCAAAGTGATATTTGGAAGCCCATAGAGGGCTATGGTGAAAAAGGAAATATCCTCAGATGAAATCTGGAAAGAAGCTTTCTGAGAAACTGCTCTATCATATGTGACTTCCACTCACAGAGTTATATCTGTATTTCGTGGATCTCTTGGCTAGCCTTATTTCTGTGGAATCTGAGAACAGATATTTCGGATCCCTTTGAAGACTATAGGGCCAAAGGAAATATCCTCCGACAACAAAGAGAAAGAAGCTTTCTGAGAAACTTCTTTGGGTTCTGTGAAATCATCTCACAGAGTTACAGCTTTCCCGTCAAGAAGCCTTTCGCTAAGACAGTTCTTGTGGAATTGGCAAAGTGATATTTGGAAGCCCATAGAGGGCTAGGGTGAAAAAGGAAATATTCTCAGATGAAATCTGGAAAGAAGCTTTCTGAGAAACTGCTTAGTGTTCTGTTAATTCATCTCACAGAGTTACATCTGTATTTCGTGGATCTCTTTGCTAGCCTTATTTCTGTGGAATCTGAGAACAGATATTTCGGATCCCATTGAAGACTATAGGGCCAAAGGAAATATCCTCCGATAACAAAGAGAAAGAAGCTTTCTGAGAAACATCTTTGTGTTCTGTGAAATCATCTCACCGAGTTACAGCTTTCCCCTCAAGAAGCCTTTCGCTAAGACAGTTCTTGTGGAATTGGCAAAGTGATATTTGGATGCCCTTAGAGGCCTATGGTGAAAAAGGAAATATCCTCAGATGAAATCTGGAAGGAAGCTTTCTGAGAAACTGCTCTATCATATGTGACTTCCACTCACAGAGTTATATCTGTATTTCGTGGATCTCTTTGCTAGCCTTATTTCTGTGGAATCTGAGAACAGATATTTCGGATCCCTTTGAAGACTATAGGGCCAAAGGAAATATCCTCCGACAACAAAGAGAAAGAAGCTTTCTGAGAAACTACTTTGTGTTCTGTGAAATCATCTCACAGAGTTACAGCTTTCCCGTCAAGAAGCCTTTCGCTAAGACAGTTCTTGTGGAATTGGGAAAGTGATATTTCGAAGCCCTTAGAGGGCTAGGGTGAAAAAGGAAATATTCTCAGATGAAATCTGGAAAGAAGCTTTCTGAGAAACTGCTTAGTGTTCTGTTAATTCATCTCACAGAGTTACATATGTATTTCGTGGATCTCTTTGCTAGCCTTATTTCTGTGGAATCTGAGAACAGATATTTCGGATCCCATTGAAGACTATAGGGCCAAAGGAAATATTCTCCGATAACAAAGAGAAAGAAGCTTTCTGAGAAACATCTTTGTGTTCTGTGAAATCATCTCACAGAGTTACAGCTTTTCCCTCAAGAAGCCTTTCGCTAAGACAGTTCTTGTGGAATTGGCAAAGTGATATTTGGAAGCCCATAGAGGCCTATGGTGAAAAAGGAAATATCCTCAGATGAAATCTGGAAAGAAGCTTTCTGAGAAACTGCTTAGTGTTCTGTCCATTCATCTCACAGAGTTACATCTGCATTTCGTGAATCTCTTTGCAAGCCTTATTTCTGTGGAATCTGAGAACAGATATTTCGGATCCCTTTGAAGACTATAGGGCCAAAGGAAATATCCTCCGATAACAAAGAGAAAGAAGCTTTCTGAGAAACTTTTTGTTTTCCGTGAAATCATCTCACAGAGTTACAGCTTTCCCCTCAAGAAGCCTTTCGCTAAGACAGTTCTTGTGGAATTGGCAAAGTGATATTTGGAAGCCCATAGAGGGCTATGGTGAAAAAGGAAATATCCTCAGATGAAATCTGGAAAGAAGCTTTCTGAGAAACTGCTCTATCATATGTGACTTCCACTATCAGAGTTATATCTGTATTTCGTGGATCTCTTTGCTAGCCTTATTTCTGTGTAATCTGAGAACAGATATTTCGGATCCCTTTGAAGACTATAGGGCCAAAGGAAATATCCTCCGACAACAAAGAGAAAGAAGCTTTCTGAGAAACTTCTTTGTGTTCTGTGAAATCATCTCACAGAGTTACAGCTTTCCCGTCAAGAAGTCTTTCGCTAAGACAGTTCTTGTGGAATTGGCAAAGTGATATTTCGAAGCCCATAGAGGGCTATGGTGAAAAAGGAAATATTCTCAGATGAAATCTGGAAAGAAGCTTTCTGAGAAACTGCTTAGTGTTCTGTTAATTCATCTCACAGAGTTACATCTGTATTTCATGGATCTCTTTGCTAGCCTTATTTCTGTGGAATCTGAGAGCAGATATTTCGGATCCCTTTGAAGACTATAGGGCCAAAGGAAATATCCTCCGATAACAAAGAGAAAGAAGCTTTCTGAGAAACATCTTTGTGTTCTGTGAAATCATCTCACAGAGTTACAGCTTTCCCCTCAAGAAGCCTTTCGCTAAGACAGTTCTTGTGGAATTGGCAAAGTGATATTTGGAAGCCCTTAGAGGGCTAGGGTGAAAAAGGAAATATCCTCAGATGAAATCTGGAAAGAAGCTTTCTGAGAAACTGCTTAGTGTTCTGTTAATTCATCTCACAGAGTTACATCTGTATTTCGTGGATCTCTTTGCTAGCCTTATTTCTGTGGAATCTGAGAACAGATATTTCTGATCCCATTGAAGACTATAGAGCCAAAGGAATTATCCTCCGATAACAAAGAGAAAGAAGCTTTCTGAGAAACTTTTTGTTTTCCGTGAAATCATCTCAAAGAGTTACAGCTTTCCCCTCAAGAAGCCTTTCGCTAAGACAGTTCTTGTGGAATTGGCAAAGTGATATTTGAAGCCCATAGAGGGCTATGGTGAAAAAGGAAATATCCTCAGACGAAATCTGGAAAGAAGCTTTCTGAGAAACTGCTCTATCATATGTGACTTCCACTCACAGAGTTATATCTGTATTTCGTGGATCTCTTTGCTAGCCTTATTTCTGTGGAATCTGAGAACAGATATTTAGGATCCCTTTGAAGACTATAGGGCCAAAGGAAATATCCTCCGATAACAAAGAGAAAGAAGCTTTCTGAGAAACATCTTTGTGTTCTGTGAAATCATCTCACAGAGTTACAGCTTTCCCCTCAAGAAGCCTTTCGCTAAGACAGTTCTTGTGGAATTGGCAAAGTGATATTTGGAAGCCCAAAGAGGGCTAGGGTGAAAAAGGAAATATCCTCAGATGAAATCTGGAAAGAAGCTTTCTGAGAAACTGCTTAGTGTTCTGTTAATTCATCTCACAGAGTTACATCTGTATTTCATGGATCTCTTTGCTAGCCTTATTTCTGTGGAATCTGAAAACAGATATTTCGGATCCCTTTGAAGACTATAGGGCCAAAGGAAATATCCTCCGATAACAAAGAGAAAGAAGCTTTCTGAGAAACTTCTTTGTGTTCTGTGAAATCATCTCACAGAGTTACAGCTTTCCCCTCAAGAAGCCTTTCGCTAAGACAGTTCTTGTGGAATTTGCAAAGTGATATTTGGAAGCCCTTAGAGGGCTATGGTGAAAAAGGAAATATCCTCAGATGAAATCTGGAAAGAAGCTTTCTGAGAAACTGCTCTATCATATGTGACTTCCACTCACAGAGTTATATCTGTATTTCGTGGATCTCTTTGCTAGCCTTATTTCTGTGGAATCTGAGAACAGATATTTCGGATCCCTTTGAAGACTATAGGGCCAAAGGTAATATCCTCCGACAACAAAGAGAAAGAAGCTTTCTGAGAAACTTCTTTGTGTTCTGTGAAATCATCTCACAGAGTTACAGCTTTCCCGTCAAGAAGCCTTTCGCTAAGACAGTTCTTGTGGAATTGGCAAAGTGATATTTCGAAGCCCATAGAGGGCTAGGGTGAAAAAGGAAATATTCTCAGATGAAATCTGGAAAGAAGCTTTCTGAGAAACTGCTTAATGTTCTGTTAATTCATCTCACAGAGTTACATCTGTATTTCGTGGATCTCTTTGCTAGCCTTATTTCTGTGGAATCTGAGAACAGATATTTCGGATCCCATTGAAGACTATAGGGCCAAAGGAAATATTCTCCGATAACAAAGAGAAAGAAGCTTTCTGAGAAACATCTTTGTGTTCTGTGAAATCATCTCACAGAGTTACAACTTTCCCCTAAAGAAGCCTTTCGCTAAGACAGTTCTTGTGGAATTGGCAAAGTGATATTTGGAAGCCCATAGAGGGCTAGGGTGAAAAAGGAAATATCCTCAGATGAAATCTGGAAAGAAGCTTTCTGAGAAACTGCTTAGTGTTCTGTTAATTCATCTCACAGAGTTACATCTATATTTCGTGGATCACTTTGCTAGCCTTATTTCTGTGGAATTTGAGAACAGATATTTGGGATCCCTTTGAAGACTATTGGGCCAAAGGAAATATCCTCCGATAACAAAGAGAAAGAAGCTTTCTGAGAAACTTCTTTGTGTTCTGTGAAATCATCTCACAGAGTTACAGCTTTTCCCTCAAGAAGCCTTTCGCTAAGACAGTTCTTGTGGAATTGGCAAAGTGATATTTGGAAGCCCATAGAGGCCTATGGTGAAAAAGGAAATATCCTCAGATGAAATCTGGAAAGAAGCTTTCTGAGAAACTGCTTAGTGTTCTGTTCATTCATCTCACAGAGTTACATCTGCATTTCGTGAATCTCTTTGCAAGCCTTATTTCTGTGGAATCTGAGAACAGATATTTCGGATCCCTTTGAAGACTATAGGGCCAAAGGAAATATCCTCCGATAACAAAGAGAAAGAAGCTTTCTGAGAAACTTTTTGTTTTCCGTGAAATCATCTCACAGAGTTTCAGCTTTCCCCTCAAGAAGCCTTTCGCTAAGACAGTTCTTGTGGAATTGGCAAAGTGATATTTGGAAGCCCATAGAGGGCTATGGTGAAAAAGGAAATATCCTCAGATGAAATCTGGAAAGAAGCTTTCTGAGAAACTGCTCTATCATATGTGACTTCCACTCACAGAGTTATATCTGTATTTCGTGGATCTCTTTGCTAGCCTTATTTCTGTGGAATCTGAGAACAGATATTTCGAATCCCTTTGAAGACTATAGGGCCAAAGGAAATATCCTCCGACAACAAAGAGAAAGAAGCTTTCTGAGAAACTTCTTTGTGTTCTGTGAAATCATCTCACAGAGTTACAGCTTTCCCGTCAAGAAGTCTTTCGCTAAGACAGTTCTTGTGGAATTGGCAAAGTGATATTTCGAAGCCCATAGAGGGCTAGGGTGAAAAAGGAAATATTCTCAGATGAAATCTGGAAAGAAGCTTTCTGAGAAACTGCTTAGTGTTCTGTTAATTCATCTCACAGAGTTACATCTGTATTTCATGGATCTCTTTGCTAGCCTTATTTCTGTGGAATCTGAGAGCAGATATTTCGGATCCCTTTGAAGACTATAGGGCCAAAGGAAATATCCTCCGATAACAAAGAGAAAGAAGCTTTCTGAGAAACATCTTTGTGTTCTGTGAAATCATCTCACAGAGTTACAGCTTTCCCCTCAAGAAGCCTTTCGCTAAGACAGTTCTTGTGGAATTGGCAAAGTGATATTTGGAAGCCCATAGAGGGCTAGGGTGAAAAAGGAAATATCCTCAGATGAAATCTGGAAAGAAGCTTTCTGAGAAACTGCTTAGTGTTCTGTTAATTCATCTCACAGAGTTACATCTGTATTTCGTGGATCTCTTTGCTAGCCTTATTTCTGTGGAATCTGAGAACAGATATTTGGGATCCCTTTGAAGACTAGAGGGCCCAAGGAAATATCCTCCGATAACAAAGAGAAAGAAGCTTTCTGAGAAACTTCTTTGTGTTCTGTGAAATCATCTCACAGAGTTACAGCTTTCCCCTCAAGAAGCCTTTCGCTAAGACAGTTCTTGTGGAATTGGCAAAGTGATATTTGGAAGCCTATAGAGGCCTATGGTGAAAAAGGAAATATCCTCCAATGAAATCTGGAAAGAAGCTTCCTGAGAAACTGCTTAGTGTTCTGTTCATTCATCTCACAGAGTTACATCTGTATTTCGTGAATCTCTTTGCTAGCCTTATTTCTGTGGAATCTGAGAACAGATATTTCGGATCCCTTTGAAGACTATAGGGCCAAAGGAAATATCCTCCGATAACAAAGAGAAAGAAGCTTTCTGAGAAACTTCTTTGTGTTCTGTGAAATCATCTCACAGAGTTACAGCTTTCCCCTCAAGAAGCCTTTCACTGAGACAGTTCTTGTGGAATTGGCAAACGGATATTTGGAAGCCCATAGAGGGCTATGGTGAAAAAGGAAATATCCTCAGATGAAATCTGTAAAGAAGCTTTCTGAGAAACTGCTTAGTGTTCTGTTAATTCATCTCACAGAGCTACATCTGTATTTCGTGGATCTCTTTGCTAGCCTTATTTCTGTGGAATCTGAGAACAGATATTTCTGATCCCATTGAAGACTATAGGGCCAAAGGAATTATCCTCCGATAACAAAGAGAAAGAAGCTTTCTGAGAAACTTTTTGTTTTCCGTGAAATCATCTCAAAGAGTTACAGCTTTCCCCTCAAGAAGCCTTTCGCTAAGACAGTTCTTGTGGAATTGGCAAAGTGATATTTGAAGCCCATAGAGGGCTATGGTGAAAAAGGAAATATCCTCAGATGAAATCTGGAAAGAATCTTTCTGAGAAACTGCTCTATCATATGTGACTTCCACTCACAGAGTTATATCTGTATTTCGTGGATCTCTTTGCTAGCCTTATTTCTGTGGAATCTGAGAACAGATATTTCGGATCCCTTTGAAGACTATAGGGCCAAAGGAAATATCCTCCGATAACAAAGAGAAAGAAGCTTTCTGAGAAACTTCTTTGTGTTCTCTGAAATCATCTCACAGAGTTACAGCTTTCCCCTCAAGAAGCCTTTCGCTTAGACAGTTCTTGTGGAATTGGCAAAGTGATATTTGGAAGCCCATAGAGGGCTATGGTGAAAAAGGAAGTATCCTCAGATGAAATCTGGAAAGAAGCTTTCTGAGAAACTGCTTAGTGTTCTGTTAATTCATCTCACAGAGTTACATCTGTATTTCGTGGATCTCTTTGCAAGTCTTATTTCTGTTGAATCTGAGAACAGATATTTCGGATCCCATTGAAGACTATAGGGCCAAAGGAAATATCCTTCGGTAACAAAGAGAAAGAAGCTTTCTGAGAAACTACTTTGTGTTCTGTGAAATCATCTCACAGAGTTACAGCTTTCCCCTCAAGAAGCCTTTCGCTAAGACAGTTCTTGTGGAATTGGCAATGTGATATTTGGAAGCCCATAGAGGGCTATGGTGAAAAAGGAAATATCCTCAGATGAAATCTGGAAAGAAGCTTTCTGAGAAACTGCTGAGTGTTCTGTTATTTTATCTCACAGAGTTACATCTGTATTTCGTGGATCTCTTTGCTAGCCTTATTTCTGTGGAATCTGAGAACAGATATTTCGGATCCCTTTGAAGGCTATCGGGCCAAAGGAAATATCCTCCGATAACAAAGAGAAAGAAGCTTTCTGAGAAACTTCTTTGTGTTCTGTGAAATCATCTTCCAGAGTTACACCTTTCCCCTCAAGAAGCCTTTCGCTAAGACAGTTCTTGTGGAATTGGCAAAGTGATATTTGGAAGCCCATAGAGGGCTATGGTGAAAAAGGAAGTATCCTCAGATGAAATCTGGAAAGAAGCTTTCTGAGAAACAGCTTAGTGTTCTGTTAATTCATCTCACAGAGTACATCTGTTTTTCGAGGATCTCTTCGCTAGCCTTATTTCTGTGGAATCTGAGAACAGATATTTCGGATCCCTTTGAAGACTATAGGGCCAAAGGAAATATCCTCCGATAACAAAGAGAAAGAAGTTTTCTGAGAAACTTCTTTGTGTTCTGTGAAATCATCTCACAGTTACAGCTTTCCCCTCAAGAAGCCTTTCGCGAAGACAGTTCTTGTGGAATTGGCAAAGTGATATTTGGAAGCCCATAGAGGGCTATGGTGAAAAAGGAAATATCCTCAGATGAAATCTGGAAAGAAGCTTTCTGAGAAACTGCTTAGTGTTCTGTTAATTCATCTCACAGAGTTACATCTGTATTTCGTGGATCTCTTTGCTAGATTTATTTCTGTGGAATCTGAGAGCAGATATTTCGGATCCCTTTGAAGACTATAGGGCCAAAGGAAATATCCTCCGATAACAAAGAGAAAGAAGCTTTCTGAGAAACTTCTTTGTGTTCTGTGAAATCATCTCACAGAGTTACACCTTTCCGCTCAGGAAGCCTTTCGCTAAGACAGTTCTTGTGGAATTGGCAAAGTGATATTTGGAAGCCCAAAGAGGGCTATGGTGAAAAAGGAAATATCCTCAGATGAAATCTGGAAAGAAGCTTTCTGAGAAACTGCTTAGTGTTGTGTTAATTCATCTCACAGAGTTACATCTGTATTTCGTGGATCTCTTTGCTAGCCTTATTTCTGTTGAATCTGTGAACAGATATTTCGAATCCCTTTGAAGACTATAGGGCCAAAGGAAATATCCTCCGGTAACAAAGAGAAAGAAGCTTTCTGAGAAACTTCTTTGTGTTCTGTGAAATCATCTCACAGAGTTACACCTTTCCCCTCAAGAAGCCTTTCGCTAAGACAGTTCTTGTGGAATTGGCAAGCGATATTTGGAAGCCCCTAGAGGGCTATGGTGAAAAAGGAAATATCCTCAGATGAAATCTGGAAAGAAGGTTTCTGAGAAACAGCTTAGTGTTCTGTTAATTCATCTCACAGAGTTACATCTGTATTTCGTGGATCTCTTTGCTAGCCTTATTTCTGTGGAATCTGAGAACAGATATTTCGGATCCCTTTGAAGACTATAGGGCCAAAGGAAATATCCTCCGATAACAAAGAGAAAGAAGCTTTCTGAGAAACTTCTTTGTGTTCTCTGAAATCATCTCACAGAGTTACAGCTTTCCCCTCAAGAAGCCTGTCGCTAAGACAGTTCTTGTGGAATTGGCAAAGTGATATTTGGAAGCCCAAAGAGGGCTATGGTGAAAGAGGAAATATCCTCAGATGAAATCTGGAAAGAAGCTTTCTGAGAAACTGCTTAGTGTTCTGTTAATTCATCTCACAGAGTTACATCTGTATTTCGTGGATCTCTTTGCTAGCCTTATTTCTGTGGAATCTGAGAACAGATATTTCGGATCCCTTTGAAGACTATAGAGCCAAAGGAAATATCCTCCGATAACAAAGAGAAAGAAGCTTTCTGAGAAACGTTATTGTGTTCTGTGAAATCATCTCACAGAGTTACACCTTTCCCCTCAAGAAGCCTTTCGCTTAGACAGTTCTTGTGGGATTGGCAAAGTGATATTTGGAAGCCCATAGTGGACTATGGTGAAAAAGGAAATATCCTCAGATGAAAACTGGAAAGAAGCTTTCTGAGAAACAGCTTAGTGTTCTGTTAATTCATCTCACAGTGTACATCTGTATTTTGTGGATCTCTTTGCTAGCCTTATTTCTGTGGAATCTGAGAACAGATATTTCGGATCCCTTTGAAGACTATAGGGCCAAAGGAAATATCCTCCGATAACAAAGAGAAAGAAGTTTTCTGAGAAACTTCTTTGTGTTCTGTGAAATCATCTCACAGAGTTACAGCTTTCCCCTCAAGAAGCCTTTCGCTAAGACAGTTCTTGTGGAATTGGCAAAGTGATATTTGGAAGCCCATAGAGGGCTATGGTGAAAAAGGAAATATCCTCAGATGAAATCTGGAAAGAAGCTTTCTGAGAAACTGCTTAGTGTTGTGTTAATTCATCTCACAGAGTTACATCTGTATTTCGTGGATCTCTTAGCTAGCCTTATTTCTGTGGAATCTGAGAACAGATATTTCGGATCCCATTGAAGACTATAGGGCGAAAGGAAATAATCTCCGATAACAAAGAGAAAGAAGCTTTCTGAGAAACTTCTTTGTGTTCTGTTAAATCATCTCACAGAGTTACAGCTTTCCCCTCAAGAAGCCTTTCGCTAAGACACTTCTTGTGGAATTGGCAAAGTGATATTTGGAAGCCCATAGAGGGCTATGGTGAAAAAGGAAATATCCTCAGATGAAATCTGGAAAGAAGCTTTCTGAGAAACTGCTTAGTGTTCTGTTAGTTCATCTCACAGAGTTACATCTGTATTTCTTGGATCTCTTTGCTAGCCTTATTTCTGTGGAATCTGAAAACAGATATTTCGGATCCCATTGAAGACTATAGGGCCAAAGGAAATATCCTCCGACAACAAAGAGAAAGAAGCTTTCTGAGAAACTTCTTTGTGTTCTGTTAAATCATCTCACAGAGTTACAGCTTTCCCCTCAAGAAGCCTTTCGCTAAGACAGTTCTTGTGGAATTGGCAAAGTGATATTTGGAAGCCCATAGGTGGCTATGGTGAAAAAAGAAATATCCTCAGATGAAATCTGGAAAGAAGCTTTCTGAGAAACTCCTTAGTTTTCTGTTAATTCATCTCACAGAGTTACATCTGTATTTCGTGGATCTCTTTGCTAGCCTTATTTCTGTGGAATCTGAGAACAGATATTTCGGATCCCTTTGAAGGCTATAGGGCCAAAGGAAATATCCTCCGATAACAAAGAGAAAGAAGCTTTCTGAGAAACTTCTTTGTGTTCTGTGAAATCATCTCACAGAGTTACACCTTTCCCCTCAAGAAGCCTTTCGCTAGGACAGTTCTTGTGGAATTGGCAAAGTGATATTTGGAAGCCCATAGAGGGCTATGGTGAAAAAGGAAGTATCCTCAGATGAAATCTGGAAAGAAGCTTTCTGAGAAACAGCTTAGTGTTCTGTTAATTCATCTCACAGAGTACATCTGTTTTTCGAGGATCTCTTCGCTAGCCTTATTTCTGTGGAATCTGAGAACAGATATTTCGGATCCCTTTGAAGACTATAGGGCCAAAGGAAATATCCTCCGATAACAAAGAGAAAGAAGTTTTCTGAGAAACTTCTTTGTGTTCTGTGAAATCATCTCACAGTTACAGCTTTCCCCTCAAGAAGCCTTGCGCGAAGACAGTTCTTGTGGAATTGGCAAAGTGATATTTGGAATCCCTAGAGGGTTATGGTGAAAAAGGAAATATCCTCAGATGAAATCTGGAAAGAAGCTTTCTGAGAAACTGCTTAGTGTTCTGTTAATTCATCTCACAGAGTTACATCTGTATTTCGTGGATCTCTTTGCTAGATTTATTTCTGTGGAATCTGAGAGCAGATATTTCGGATCCCTTTGAAGACTATAGGGCCAAAGGAAATATCCTCCGATAACAAAGAGAAAGAAGCTTTCTGAGAAACTTCTTTGTGTTCTGTGAAATCATCTCACAGAGTTACACCTTTCCCCTCAGGAAGCCTTTCGCTAAGACAGTTCTTGTGGAATTGGCAAAGTGATATTTGGAAGCCCAAAGAGGGCTATGGTGAAAAAGGAAATATCCTCAGATGAAATCTGGAAAGAAGCTTTCTGAGAAACTGCTTAGTGTTGTGTTAATTCATCTCACAGAGTTACATCTGTATTTCGTGGATCTCTTTGCTAGCCTTATTTCTGTTGAATCTGAGAACAGATATTTCGAATCCCTTTGAAGACTATAGGGCCAAAGGAAATATCCTCCGGTAACAAAGAGAAAGAAGCTTTCTGAGAAACTTCTTTGTGTTCTGTGAAATCATCTCACAGAGTTACACCTTTCCCCTCAAGAAGCCTTTCGCTAAGACAGTTCTTGTGGAATTGGCAAAGTGATATTTGGAAGCCCCTAGAGGGCTATGGTGAAAAAGGAAATATCCTCAGATGAAATCTGGAAAGAAGCTTTCTGAGAATCTGCTTAGTGTTCTGTTCATTCATCTTACAGAGTTACATCTGTATTTCGTGGATCTCTTTGCTAGCCTTATTTCTGTGTAATCTGAAAACAGATATTTCGGATCCCATTGAAGACTATAGGGCCAAAGGAAATATTCTCCGATAACAAAGAGAAAGAAGCTTTCTGAGAAACTTCTTTGTGTTCTGTTAAATCATCTCACAGAGTTACAGCTGTCCCCTCAAGAGGCCTTTCGCTAAGACAGTTCTTGTGGAATTGGCAAGCGATATTTGGAAGCCCATAGAGGGCTATGGTGAAAAAGGAAATATCCTCAGATGAAATCTGGAAAGAAGGTTTCTGAGAAACAGCTTAGTGTTCTGTTAATTCATCTCACAGAGTTACATCTGTATTTCGTGGATCTCTTTGCTAGCCTTATTTCTGTGGAATCTGAGAACAGATATTTCGGATCCCTTTGAAGACTATAGGGCCAAAGGAAATATCCTCCGATAACAAAGAGAAAGAAGCTTTCTGAGAAACTTCTTTGTGTTCTCTGAAATCATCTCACAGAGTTACAGCTTTCCCCTCAAGAAGCCTGTCGCTAAGACAGTTCTTGTGGAATTGGCAAAGTGATATTTGGAAGCCCAAAGAGGGCTATGGTGAAAAAGGAAATATCCTCAGATGAAATCTGGAAAGAAGCTTTCTGAGAAACTGCTTAGTGTTCTGTTAATTCATCTCACAGAGTTACATCTGTATTTCGTGGATCTCTTTGCTAGATTTATTTCTGTGGAATCTGAGAGCAGATATTTCGGATCCCTTTGAAGACTATAGGGCCAAAGGAAATATCCTCCGATAACAAAGAGAAAGAAGCTTTCTGAGAAACTTCTTTGTGTTCTGTGAAATCATCTCACAGAGTTACACCTTTCCCCTCAGGAAGCCTTTCGCTAAGACAGTTGTTGTGGAATTGGCAAAGTGATATTTGGAAGCCCAAAGAGGGCTATGGTGAAAAAGGAAATATCCTCAGATGAAATCTGGAAAGAAGCTTTCTGAGAAACTGCTTAGTGTTGTGTTAATTCATCTCACAGAGTTACATCTGTATTTCGTGGATCTCTTTGCTAGCCTTATTTCTGTTGAATCTGAGAACAGATATTTCGAATCCCTTTGAAGACTATAGGGCCAAAGGAAATATCCTCCGGTAACAAAGAGAAAGAAGCTTTCTGAGAAACTTCTTTGTGTTCTGTGAAATCATCTCACAGAGTTACACCTTTCCCCTCAAGAAGCCTTTCGCTAAGACAGTTCTTGTGGAATTGGCAAAGTGATATTTGGAAGCCCCTAGAGGGCTATGGTGAAAAAGGAAATATCCTCAGATGAAATCTGGAAAGAAGCTTTCTGAGAATCTGCTTAGTGTTCTGTTCATTCATCTCACAGAGTTACATCTGTATTTCGTGGATCTTTTTGCTAGCCTTATTTCTGTGTAATCTGAAAACAGATATTTCGGATCCCATTGAAGACTATAGGGCCAAAGGAAATATTCTCCGATAACAAAGAGAAAGAAGCTTTCTGAGAAACTTCTTTGTGTTCTGTTAAATCATCTCACAGAGTTACAGCTGTCCCCTCAAGAAGCCTTTCGCTAAGACAGTTCTTGTGGAATTGGCAAGCGATATTTGGAAGCCCATAGAGGGCTATGGTGAAAAAGGAAATATCCTCAGATGAAATCTGGAAAGAAGGTTTCTGAGAAACAGCTTAGTGTTCTGTTAATTCATCTCACAGAGTTACATCTGTATTTCGTGTATCTCTTTGTAGCCTTATTTCTGTGGAATCTGAGAACAGATATTTCGGATCCCTTTGAAGACTATAGGGCCAAAGGAAATATCCTCCGATAACAAAGAGAAAGAAGCTTTCTGAGAAACTTCTTTGTGTTCTCTGAAATCATCTCACAGAGTTACAGCTTTCCCCTCAAGAAGCCTGTCGCTAAGACAGTTCTTGTGGAATTGGCAAAGTGATATTTGGAAGCCCAAAGAGGGCTATGGTGAAAAAGGAAATATCCTCAGATGAAATCTGGAAAGAAGCTTTCTGAGAAACTGCTTAGTGTTCTGTTAATTCATCTCACAGAGTTACATCTGTATTTCGTGGATCTCTTTGCTAGCCTTATTTCTGTGGAATCTGAGAACAGATATTTCGGATCCCTTTGAAGACTATAGAGCCAAAGGAAATATCCTCCGATAACAAAGAGAAAGAAGCTTTCTGAGAAACGTTATTGTGTTCTGTGAAATCATCTCACAGAGTTACACCTTTCCCCTCAAGAAGCCTTTCGCTTAGACAGTTCTTGTGGGATTGGCAAAGTGATATTTGGAAGCCCCTAGAGGGCTATGGTGAAAAAGGAAATATCCTCAGATGAAAACTGGAAGGAAGCTTTCTGAGAAACATCTTAGTGTTCTGTTAATTCATCTCACAGTGTACATCTGTATTTTGTGGATCTCTTTGCTAGCCTTATTTCTGTGGAATCTGAGAACAGATATTTCGGATCCCTTTGAAGACTATAGGGCCAAAGGAAATATCCTCCGATAACAAAGAGAAAGAAGTTTTCTGAGAAACTTCTTTGTGTTCTGTGAAATCATCTCACAGAGTTACAGCTTTCCCCTCAAGAAGCCTTTCGCTAAGACAGTTCTTGTGGAATTGGCAAAGTGATATTTGGAAGCCCATAGAGGGCTATGGTGAAAAAGGAAATATCCTCAGATGAAATCTGGAAAGAAGCTTTCTGAGAATCTGCTTAGTGTTGTGTTAATTCATCTCACAGAGTTACATCTGTATTTCGTGGATCTCTTTGCTAGCCTTATTTCTGTTGAATCTGAGAACAGATATTTCGGATCCCTTTGAAAACTACAGGGCCAAAGGAAATATCCTCCGGTAACAAAGAGAAAGAAGCTTTCTGAGAAACTTCTTTGTGTTCTGTGAAATCATCTCTCAGAGTTACAGCTTTCCCCTCAAGAATCCTTTCGCTAAGACAGTTCTTCTGGAATTGGCAAAGTGATATTTGGAAGCCCATAGAGGGCTATGGTGAAAAAGGAAATATCCTCAGATGAAATCTGGAAAGAAGCTTTCTGAGAAACTGCTTAGTGTTGTGTTAATTCATCTCACAGAGTTACATCTGTATTTCGTGGATCTCTTTGCTAGCCTTATTTCTGTGGAATCTGAGAACAGATATTTCGGATCCCATTGAAGACTATAGGGCGAAAGGAAATAATCTCCGATAACAAAGAGAAAGAAGCTTTCTGAGAAACTTCTTTGTGTTCTGTGAAATCATCTCACAGAGTTACAGCTTTCCCCTCAAGAAGCCTTTCGCTAAGACACTTCTTGTGGAATTGGCAAAGTGATATTTGGAAGCCCATAGAGGGCTATGGTGAAAAAGGAAATATCCTCAGATGAAATCTGGAAAGAAGCTTTCTGAGAAACTGCTTAGTGTTCTGTTAGTTCATCTCACAGAGTTACATCTGTATTTCGTGGATCTCTTTGCTAGCCTTATTTCTGTGGAATCTGAAAACAGATATTTCGGATCCCATTGAAGACTATAGGGCCAAAGGAAATATCCTCCGACAACAAAGAGAAAGAAGCTTTCTGAGAAACTTCTTTGTGTTCTGTTAAATCATCTCACAGAGTTACAGCTTTCCCCTCAAGAAGCCTTTCGCTAAGACAGTTCTTGTGGAATTGGCAAAGTGATATTTGGAAGCCCATAGGTGGCTATGGTGAAAAAAGAAATATCCTCAGATGAAATCTGGAAAGAAGCTTTCTGAGAAACTCCTTAGTTTTCTGTTAATTCATCTCACAGAGTTACATCTCTATTTGGTGGATCTGTTTGATAGCCTTATTTCTGTGGAATCTGAGAACAGATATTTCGGTTCCCATTGAAGACTATAGGGCCAAAGGAAATATTCTCCGATAACAAAGAGAAAGAAGCTTTCTGAAAAACTTCTTTGTGTTCTGTGAAATCATCTCACAGAGTTACAGCTTTCCCCTCAAGAAGCCTTTCGCTAGGACAGTTCTTGTGGAATTGGCAAAGTGATATTTGGAAGCCCATAGAGGGCTATGCTGAAAAAGGAAATATCCTCAGATGAAATCTGGAAAGAAGCTTTCTGAGAAACTGCTTAGTGTTCTGTTAGTTCATCTCACAGAGTTACATCTGTATTTCGTGGATCTCTTTGCTAGCCTTTACCTGTGGAATCTGAGAACAGATATTTCGGATCCCTTTGAAGACTGTAGGGCCAAAGGAAATATCCTCCGATAACAAAGAGAAAGAAGCTTTCTGAGAAACGTTTTTGTGTTCTGTGAAATCATCTCACAGAGTTACAGCTTTTCCCTCAAGAAGCCTTTCGCTAAGACAGTTCTTGTGGAATTGGCAAAGTGATATTTGGAAGCCCATAGAGGGCTATGGTGAAAAAGGAAGTATCCTCAGATGAAATCTGGAAAGAAGCTTTCTGAGAAACTGCTTAGTGTTCTGTTAATTCATCTCACAGAGTTACATCTGTATTTCGTGGATCTCTTTGCAAGCCTTATTTCTGTGGAATCTGAAAACAGATATTTCGGATCCCTTTGAAGACTATAGGGCCAAAGGAAATATCCTCCGATAACAAAGAGAAAGAAGCTTTCTGAGAAACTTCTTTGTGTTCTGTTATATCATCTCACAGAGTTACAGCTTTCCCCTCAAGAAGCCTTTCGCTAAGACAGTTCTTGTGGAATTGGCAAAGTGATATTTGGAAGCCCATAGAGGGCTACGGTGAAAAAGGAAATATCCTCAGATGAAATCTGGAAAGAAGCTTTCTGAGAAACAGCTTAGTGTTCTGTTAATTCATCTCACAGAGTACATCTGTTTTTCGTGGATCTCTTCGCTAGCCTTATTTCTCTGGAATCTGAGAACAGATATTTCGGATCCCTTTGAAGACTATAGGGCCAAAGGAAATATCCTCTGATAACAAAGAGAAAGAAGTTTTCTGAGAAACTTCTTTGTGTTCTGTGAAATCATCTCACAGTTACAGCTTTCCCCTCAAGAAGCCTTTCGCGAAGACAGTTATTGTGGAATTGGCAAAGTGATATTTGGAAGCCCATAGAGGCCTATGGTGAAAAAGGAAATATCCTCAGATGAAATCTGGAAAGAAGCTTTCTGAGAAACTGCTTAGTGTTCTGTTAATTCATCTCACAGAGTTACATCTGTATTTCGTGGATCTCTTTGCTAGACTTATTTCTGTGGAATCTGAGAGCAGGTATTTCGGATCCCTTTGAAGACTATAGGGCCAAAGGAAATATCCTCCGATAACGAAGAGAAAGAAGCTTTCTGAGAAACTTCTTTGTGTTCTGTGAAATCATCTCACAGAGTTACACCTTTCCCCTTAGGAAGCCTTTCGCTAAGACAGTTCTTGTGGAATTGGCAAAGTGATATTTGGAAGCCCATAGAGGGCTATGGTGAAAAAGGAAATATCCTCAGATGAAATCTGGAAAGAAGCTTTCTGAGAAACTGCTTAGTGTTCTGTTCATTCATCTCACAGAGTTACATCTGTATTTCGTGGATCTCTTTGCTAGCCTTATTTTTGTGGAATCTGACAACAGATATTTCGGATCCCTTTGAAGACTACAGGGCCAAAGGAAATATCCTACGATTACAAAGAGAAAGAAGCTTTCTGAGAAACTTCTTTGTGTTCTGTGAAATCATCTCACAGAATTACAGCTTTCCCCTCAAGAAGCCTTTCACTAAGACAGTTCTTGTGGAATTGGCAAAGTGATATTTGGAAGCCCATAGAGGGCTACGGTGAAAAAGGAAATATCCTCAGATGAAATCTGGAAAGAAGCTTTCTGAGAATCTGCTTAGTGTTGTGTTAATTCATCTCACAGAGTTACATCTGTATTTCGTGGATCTCTTTGCTAGCCTTGTTTCTGTTGAATCTGAGAACAGATATTTCGGATCCCTTTGAAAACTATAGGGCCAAAGGAAATATCCTCCGGTAACAAAGAGAAAGAAGCTTTCTGAGAAACTTCTTTGTGTTCTGTGAAATCATCTCACAGAGTTACAGCTTTACCCTCAAGAATCCTTTCGCTAAGACAGTTCTTTTGGAATTGGCAAAGTGATATTTGGAAGCCCATAGAGGGCTATGGTGAAAAAGGAAATATCCTCAGATGAAATCTGGAAAGAAGCTATCTGAGAAACTGCTTAGTGTTCTGTTAATTCATCTCACAGAGTTACATCTCTATTTCGTGGATCTCTTTGATAGCCTTATTTCTGTGGAATCTGAGAACAGATATTTCGGATCCCTTTGAAGACTACAGGGCCAAAGGAAATATCCTACGATTACAAAGAGAAAGAAGCTTTCTGAGAAACTTCTTTGTGTTCTGTGAAATCATCTCACAGAGTTACAGATTTCCCCTCAAGAAGCCTGTCGCTAAGACAGTTCTTGTGGAATTGGCAAAGTGATATTTGGAAGCCCATAGAGGGCTATGGTGAAAAAGGAAATATCCTCAGATGAAATCTGGAAAGAAGCTTTCTGAGAAACTGCTTAGTGCTCTGTTAATTCATCTCACAGAGTTACATCTGTATTTCGTGGATCTCTTTGCTAGCCTTATTTCTGTGGAATCTGAAAACAGATATTTCGGATCCCATTGAAGACTATAGGGCCAAAGGAAATATTCTCCGATAACAAAGAGAAAGAAGCTTTCTGAGAAACTTCTTTGTGTTCTGTTAAATCATCTCACAGAGTTACAGCTGTCCCCTCAAGAAGCCTTTCGCTAAGACAGTTCTTGTGGAATTGGCAAGCGATATTTGGAAGCCCATAGAGGGCTATGGTGAAAAAGGATATATCCTCAGATGAAATCTGGAAAGAAGGTTTCTGAGAAACAGCTTAGTGTTCTGTTAATTCATCTCACAGAGTTACATCTGTATTTCGTGTATCTCTTTGCTAGCCTTATTTCTGTGGAATCTGAGAACAGATATTTCGTATCCCTTTGAAGACTATAGAGCCAAAGGAAATATCCTCCGATAACAAAGAGAAAGAAGCTTTCTGAGAAACGTTATTGTGTTCTGTGAAATCATCTCACAGAGTTACACCTTCCCCTCAAGAAGCCTTTCGCTTAGACAGTTCTTGTGGGATTGGCAAAGTGATATTTGGAAGCCCATAGAGGGCTATGGTGAAAAAGGAAATATCCTCAGATGAAATCTGGAAAGAAGCTTTCTGAGAAACTGCTTAGTGTTCTGTTAATTCACCTCACAGGGTTACATCTGTATTTCGTGGATCTCTTTGCTAGCCTTATTTTTGTGGAATCTGGCAACAGATATTTCGGATCCCTTTGAAGACTACAGGGCCAAAGGAAATATCCTACGATTACAAAGAGAAAGAAGCTTTCTGAGAAACTTCTTTGTGTTCTGTGAAATCATCTCACAGAATTACAGCTTTCCCCTCAAGAAGCCTTTCACTAAGACAGTTCTTGTGGAATTGGCAAAGTGATATTTGGAAGCCCATAGAGGGCTATGGTGAAAAAGGAAATATCCTCAGATGAAATCTGGAAAGAAGCTTTCTGAGAATCTGCTTAGTGTTCTGTTAATTCATCTCACAGAGTTACATCTGTATTTCGTGGATCTCTTTGCTAGCCTTATTTCTGTTGAATCTGAGAACAGATATTTCGGATCCCTTTGAAAACTATAGGGCCAAAGGAAATATCCTCCGGTAACAAAGAGAAAGAAGCTTTCTGAGAAACTTCTTTGTGTTCTGTGAAATCATCTCTCAGAGTTACAGCTTTCCCCTCAAGAATCCTTTCGCTAAGACAGTTCTTGTGGAATTGGCAAAGTGATATTTGGAAGCCCATAGATGGCTATGGTGAAAAAGGAAATATCCTCAGATGAAATCTGGAAAGAAGCTTTCTGAGAAACTGCTTAGTGTTGTGTTAATTCATCTCACAGAGTTACATCTGTATTTCGTGGATCTCTTTGCTAGCCTTATTTCTGTGGAATCTGAGAACAGATATTTCGGATCCCATTGAAGACTATAGGGCGAAAGGAAATAATCTCCGATAACAAAGAGAAAGAAGCTTTCTGAGAAACTTCTTTGTGTTCTGTGAAATCATCTCACAGAGTTACAGCTTTCCCCTTAAGAAGCCTTTCGCTAAGACAGTTCTTGTGGAATTGGCAAAGTGATATTTGGAAGCCCATAGAGGGCTATGGTGAAAAAGGAAATATCCTCAGATGAAATCTGGAAAGAAGCTTTCTGAGAAACTGCTTAGTGTTCTGTTAGTTCATCTCACAGAGTTACATCTGTATTTCGTGGATCTCTTTGCTAGCCTTATTTCTGTGGAATCTGAAAACAGATATTTCGGATCCCATTGAAGACTATAGGGCCAAAGAAAATATCCTCCGACAACAAAGAGAAAGAAGCTTTCTGAGAAACTTCTTTGTGTTCTGTTAAATCATCTCACAGAGTTACAGCTTTCCCCTCAAGAAGCCTTTCGCTAAGACAGTTCTTGTGGAATTGGCAAAGTGATATTTGGAAGCCCATAGGTGGCTATGGTGAAAAAAGAAATATCCTCAGATGAAATCTGGAAAGAAGCTTTCTGAGAAACTCCTTAGTTTTCTGTTAATTCATCTCACAGAGTTACATCTCTATTTGGTGGATCTGTTTGATAGCCTTATTTCTGTGGAATCTGAGAACAGATATTTCGGTTCCCATTGAAGACTATAGGGCCAAAGGAAATATTCTCCGATAACAAAGAGAAAGAAGCTTTCTGAAAAACTTCTTTGTGTTCTGTGAAATCATCTCACAGAGTTACAGCTTTCCCCTCAAGAAGCCCTTCGCTAGGACAGTTCTTGTGGAATTGGCAAAGTGATATTTGGAAGCCCATAGAGGGCTATGCTGAAAAAGGAAATATCCTCAGATGAAATCTGGAAAGAAGCTTTCTGAGAAACTGCTTAGTGTTCTGTTAGTTCATCTCACAGAGTTACATCTGTATTTCGTGGATCTCTTTGCTAGCCTTTACCTGTGGAATCTGAGAACAGATATTTCGGATCCCTTTGAAGACTGTAGGGCCAAAGGAAATATCCTCCGATAACAAAGAGAAAGAAGCTTTCTGAGAAACGTTTTTGTGTTCTGTGAAATCATCTCACAGAGTTACAGCTTTTCCCTCAAGAAGCCTTTCGCTAAGACAGTTCTTGTGGAATTGGCAAAGTGATATTTGGAAGCCCATAGACGGGTATGGTGAAAAAGGAAGTATCCTCAGATGAAATCTGGAAAGAAGCTTTCTGAGAAACTGCTTAGTGTTCTGTTAATTCATCTCACAGAGTTACATCTGTATTTCGTGGATCTCTTTGCAAGCCTTATTTCTGTTGAATCTGAGAACAGATATTTCGGATCCCTTTGAAGACTATAGGGCCAAAGGAAATATCCTCCGATAACAAAGAGAAAGAAGCTTTCTGAGAAACTTCTTTGTGTTCTGTGAAATCATCTCATAGAGTTACACCTTTCCCCTCAAGGAGCCTTTCGCTAAGACGGTTCTTGTGGAATTGGCAAAGTGATATTTGGAAGCCCATAGAGGGCTATGGTGAAAAAGGAAGTATCCTCAGATGAAATCTGGAAAGAAGCTTTCTGAGAAACAGCTTAGTGTTCTGTTAATTCATCTCACAGAGTACATCTGTTTTTCGTGGATCTCTTCGCTAGCCTTATTTGTCTGGAATCTGAGAACAGATATTTCGTATCCCTTTGAAGTCTATAGGGCCAAAGGAAATATCCTCCGATAACAAAGAGAAAGAAGTTTACTGAGAAACTTCTTTGTGTTCTGTGAAATCATCTCACAGTTACAGCTTTCCCCTCAAGAAGCCTTTCGCGAAGACAGTTCTTGTGGAATTGGCAAAGTGATATTTGGAAGCCCATAGAGGCCTATGGTGAAAAAGGAAATATCCTCAGATGAAATCTGGAAAGAAGCTTTCTGAGAAAATGCTTAGTGTTCTGTTAATTCATCTCACAGAGTTACATCTGTATTTCGTGGATCTCTTTGCTAGACTTATTTCTGTGGAATCTGAGAGCAGGTATTTCGGATCCCTTTGAAGACTATAGGGCCAAAGGAAATATCCTCCGATAACAAAGAGAAAGAAGCTTTCTGAGAAACTTCTTTGTGTTCTGTGAAATCATCTCACAGAGTTACACCTTTCCCCTTAGGAAGACTTTCGCTAAGACAGTTCTTGTGGAATTGGCAAAGTGATATTTGGAAGCCCCTAGAGGGCTATGGTGAAAAAGGAAATATCCTCAGATGAAATCTGGAAAGAAGCTTTCTGAGAAACTGCTTAGTGTTCTGTTAATTCATCTCACAGAGTTACATCTGTATTTCGTGGATCTCTTTGCTAGCCTAATTTCTGTTGAATCTAAGAACAGATATTTCGAATCCCTTTGAAGACTATAGGCCAAAGGAAATATCCTCCGGTAACAAAGAGAAAGAAGCTTTCTGAGAAACTTCTTTGTGTTCTGTGAAATCATCTCACAGAGTTTCACCTTTCCCCTCAAGAAGCCTTTCGCTAAGACAGTTCTTGTGGAATTGGCAAAGTGATATTTGGAAGCCCCTAGAGGGCTATGGTGAAAAAGGAAATATCCTCAGATGAAATCTGGAAAGAAGCTTTCTGAGAATCTGCTTAGTGTTCTGTTCATTCATCTCACAGAGTTACATCTGTATTTCGTGGATGTCTTTGCTAGCCTTAATTTTGTGCAATCTGACAACAGATATTTCGGATCCCTTTGAAGACCAAAGGGCCAAAGGAAATATCCTACGATTACAAAGAGAAAGAAGCTTTCTGAGAAACTTCTTTGTGTTCTGTGAAATCATCTCACAGAGTTACAGCTCTCCCCTCAAGAAGCCTTTCGCTAAGACAGTTCTTGTGGAATTGGCAAAGTGATATTTGGAAGCCCAAAGAGGGCTATGGTGAAAAAGGAAATATCCTCAGATGAAATCTGGAAAGAAGCTTTCTGAGAATCTGCTTAGTGTTGTGTTAATTCATCTCACAGAGTTACATCTGTTTTTCGTGGATCTCTTTGCTAGCCTTATTTCTGTTGAATCTGAGAACAGATATTTCGGATCCCTTTGAAAACTATAGGGCCAAAGGAAATATCCTCCGGTAACAAAGAGAAAGAAGCTTTCTGAGAAACTTCTTTGTGTTCTGTGAAATCATCTCACAGAGTTACAGCTTTCCCCTCAAGAATCCTTTCGATAAGACAGTTCTTTTGGAATTGGCAAAGTGATATTTGGAAGCCCATAGAGGGCTATGGTGAAAAAGGAAATATCCTCAGATGAAATCTGGAAAGAAGCTTTCTGAGAAACTGCTTAGTGTTCTGTTAATTCATCTCACAGAGTTACATCTCTATTTCGTGGATCTCTTTGCTAGCCTTATTTCTGTGGAATCTGAGAACAGATATT
This sequence comes from Macaca nemestrina, assembly GCF_043159975.1. Lineage (NCBI taxonomy): Eukaryota > Metazoa > Chordata > Mammalia > Primates > Cercopithecidae > Macaca > Macaca nemestrina. The sequence continues at coordinate 31,262,119 of NC_092144.1, forward strand.
TCGGATCCCTTTGAAGACTACAGGGCCAAAGGAAATATCCTACGATTACAAAGAGAAAGAAGCTTTCTGAGAAACTTCTTTGTGTTCTGTGAAATCATCTCACAGAGTTACAGATTTCCCCTCAAGAAGCCTGTCGCTAAGACAGTTCTTGTGGAATTGGCAAAGTGATATTTGGAAGCCCATAGAGGGCTATGGTGAAAAAGGAAATATCCTCAGATGAAATCTGGAAAGAAGCTTTCTGAGAAACTGCTTAGTGCTCTGTTAATTCATCTCACAGAGTTATATCTGTATTTCGTGGATCTCTTTGCTAGCCTTATTTCTGTGGAATCTGAGAACAGATATTTCGGATCCCATTGAAGACTATAGGGCGAAAGGAAATAATCTCCGATAACAAAGAGAAAGAAGCTTTCTGAGAAACTTCTTTGTGTTCTGTGAAATCATCTCACAGAGTTACAGCTTTTCCCTCAAGAAGCCTTTCGCTAAGACAGTTCTTGTGGAATTGGCAAAGTGATATTTGGAAGCCCATAGAGGGCTATGGTGAAAAAGGAAATATCCTCAGATGAAATCTGGAAAGAAGCTTTCTGAGAAACTGCTTAGTGTTCTGTTAGTTCATCTCACAGAGTTACATCTGTATTTCGTGGATCTCTTTGCTAGCCTTATTTCTGTGGAATCTGAAAACAGATATTTCGGATCCCATTGAAGACTATAGGGCCAAAGGAAATATCCTCCGATAACAAAGAGAAAGAAGCTTTCTGAGAAACTTCTTTGTGTTCTGTTAAATCATCTCACAGAGTTACAGCTTTCCCCTCAAGAAGCCTTTCGCTAAGACAGTTCTTGTGGAATTGGCAAAGTGATATTTGGAAGCCCATAGAGGGCTATGGTGAAAAAGGAAATATCCTCAGATGAAATCTGGAAAGAAGCTTTCTGAGAAACTCCTTAGTTTTCTGTTAATTCATCTCACAGAGTTACATCTCTATTTGGTGGATCTCTTTGCTAGCCTTATTTCTGTGGAATCTGAGAACAGATATTTCGGTTCCCATTGAAGACTACAGGGCCAAAGGAAATATTCTCCGATAACAAAGAGAAAGAAGCTTTCTGAAAAACTTCTTTGTGTTCTGTGAAATCATCTCACAGAGTTACAGCTTTCCCCTCAAGAAGCCTTTCGCTAGGACAGGTCTTGTGGAATTGGCAAAGTGATATTTGGAAGCCCATAGAGGGCTATGGTGAAAAAGGAAATATCCTCAGATGAAATCTGGAAAGAAGCTTTCTGAGAAACTGCTGAATGTTCTGTTATTTCATCTCACAGAGTTACATCTGTATTTCGTGGATGTCTTTGCAAGCCTTATTTCTGTGGAATCTGAGAACAGATATTTCGGATCCCTTTGAAGACTATAGGGCCAAAGGAAATATCCTCCGATAACAAAGAGAAAGAAGCTTTCTGAGAAACTTCTTTGTGTTCTGTGAAATCATCTCATAGAGTTACACCTTTCCCCTCAAGGAGCCTTTCGCTAAGACAGTTCTTGTGGAATTGGCAAAGTGATATTTGGAAGCCCATAGAGGGCTATGGTGAAAAAGGAAGTATCCTCAGATGAAATCTGGAAAGAAGCTTTCTGAGAAACAGCTTAGTGTTCTGTTAATTCATCTCACAGAGTACATCTGTTTTTCGTGGATCTCTTCGCTAGCCTTATTTCTCTGGAATCTGAGAACAGATATTTCGGATCCCTTTGAAGACTATAGGGCCAAAGGAAATATCCTCCGATAACAAAGAGAAAGAAGTTTTCTGAGAAACTTCTTTGTGTTCTGTGAAATCATCTCACAGTTACAGCTTTCCCCTCAAGAAGCCTTTCGCGAAGACAGTTCTTGTGGAATTGGCAAAGTGATATTTGGAAGCCCATAGAGGCCTATGGTGAAAAAGGAAATATCCTCAGATGAAATCTGGAAAGAAGCTTTCTGAGAAACTGCTTAGTGTACTGTTAATTCATCTCACAGAGTTACATCTGTATTTCGTGGATCTCTTTGCTAGACTTATTTCTGTGGAATCTGAGAGCAGGTATTTCGGATCCCTTTGAAGACTATAGGGCCAAAGGAAATATCCTCCGATAACAAAGAGAAAGAAGCTTTCTGAGAAACTTCTTTGTGTTCTGTGAAATCATCTCACAGAGTTACACCTTTCCCCTTAGGAAGCCTTTCGCTAAGACAGTTCTTGTGGAATAGGCAAAGTGATATTTGGAATCCCCTGGAGGGCTATGGTGAAAAAGGAAATATCCTCAGATGAAATCTGGAAAGAAGCTTTCTGAGAAACTGCTTAGTGTTGTGTTAATTCATCTCACAGAGTTACATCTGTATTTCGTGGATCTCTTTGCTAGCCTTATTTCTGTTGAATCTGAGAACAGATATTTCGAATCCCTTTGAAGACTATAGGCCAAAGGAAATATCCTCCGGTAACAAAGAGAAAGAAGGTTTCTGATTAACTTCTTTGTGTTCTGTGAAATCATCTCACAGAGTTACACCTTTCCCCTCAAGAAGCCTTTCGCTAAGACAGTTCTTGTGGAATTGGCAAAGTGATATTTGGAAGCCCCTAGAGGGCTATGGTGAAAAAGGAAATATCCTCAGATGAAATCTGGAAAGAAGCTTTCTGAGAATCTGCTTAGTGTTCTGTTAGTTCATCTCACAGAGTTACTTCTGTATTTCGTGGATCTCTTTGCTAGCCTTAATTTTGTGCAATCTGACAACAGATATTTCGGATCCCTTTGAAGACTACAGGGCCAAAGGAAATATCCTACGATTACAAAGAGAAAGAAGCTTTCTGAGAAACTTCTTTGTGTTCTGTGAAATCATCTCACAGAGTTACAGCTCTCCCCTCAAGAAGCCTTTCGCTAAGACAGTTCTTGTGGAATTGGCAAGCGATATTTGGAAGCCCATAGAGGGCTATGCTGAAAAAGGAAATATCCTCAGATGAAATCTGGAAAGAAGGTTTCTGAGAAACAGCTTAGTGTTCTGTTAATTCATCTCACAGAGTTACATCTGTATTTCGTGGATCTCTTTGCTAGCCTTATTTCTGTGGAATCTGAGAACAGATATTTCGGATCCCTTTGAAGACTATAGGGCCAAAGGAAATATCCTCCGATAACAAAGAGAAAGAAGCTTTCTGAGAAACTTCTTTGTGTTCTCTGAAATCATCTCACAGAGTTACAGCTTTCCCCTCAAGAAGCCTGTCGCTAAGACAGTTCTTGTGGAATTGGCAAAGTGATATTTGGAAGCCCAAAGAGGGCTATGGTGAAAAAGGAAATATCCTCAGATGAAATCTGGAAAGAAGCTTTCTGAGAAACTGCTTAGTGTTCTGTTAATTCATCTCACAGAGTTACATCTGTATTTCGTGGATCTCTTTGCTAGATTTATTTCTGTGGAATCTGAGAGCAGATATTTCGGATCCCTTTGAAGACTATAGGGCCAAAGGAAATATCCTCCGATAACAAAGAGAAAGAAGCTTTCTGAGAAACTTCTTTGTGTTCTGTGAAATCATCTCACAGAGTTACACCTTTCCCCTCAGGAAGCCTTTCGCTAAGACAGTTGTTGTGGAATTGGCAAAGTGATATTTGGAAGCCCAAAGAGGGCTATGGTGAAAAAGGAAATATCCTCAGATGAAATCTGGAAAGAAGCTTTCTGAGAAACTGCTTAGTGTTGTGTTAATTCATCTCACAGAGTTACATCTGTATTTCGTGGATCTCTTTGCTAGCCTTATTTCTGTTGAATCTGAGAACAGATATTTCGAATCCCTTTGAAGACTATAGGGCCAAAGGAAATATCCTCCGGTAACAAAGAGAAAGAAGCTTTCTGAGAAACTTCTTTGTGTTCTGTGAAATCATCTCACAGAGTTACAGCTTTCCCCTCAAGAAGCCTTTCGCTAAGACAGTTCTTGTGGAATTGGCAAAGTGATATTTGGAAGCCCCTAGAGGGCTATGGTGAAAAAGGAAATATCCTCAGATGAAATCTGGAAAGAAGCTTTCTGAGAATCTGCTTAGTGTTCTGTTCATTCATCTCACAGAGTTACATCTGTATTTCGTGGATCTTTTTGCTAGCCTTATTTCTGTGTAATCTGAAAACAGATATTTCGGATCCCATTGAAGACTATAGGGCCAAAGGAAATATTCTCCGATAACAAAGAGAAAGAAGCTTTCTGAGAAACTTCTTTGTGTTCTGTTAAATCATCTCACAGAGTTACAGCTGTCCCCTCAAGAAGCCTTTCGCTAAGACAGTTCTTGTGGAATTGGCAAGCGATATTTGGAAGCCCATAGAGGGCTATGGTGAAAAAGGAAATATCCTCAGATGAAATCTGGAAAGAAGGTTTCTGAGAAACAGCTTAGTGTTCTGTTAATTCATCTCACAGAGTTACATCTGTATTTCGTGGATCTCTTTGTAGCCTTATTTCTGTGGAATCTGAGAACAGATATTTCGGATCCCTTTGAAGACTATAGGGCCAAAGGAAATATCCTCCGATAACAAAGAGAAAGAAGCTTTCTGAGAAACTTCTTTGTGTTCTCTGAAATCATCTCACAGAGTTACAGCTTTCCCCTCAAGAAGCCTGTCGCTAAGACAGTTCTTGTGGAATTGGCAAAGTGATATTTGGAAGCCCAAAGAGGGCTATGGTGAAAAAGGAAATATCCTCAGATGAAATCTGGAAAGAAGCTTTCTGAGAAACTGCTTAGTGTTCTGTTAATTCATCTCACAGAGTTACATCTGTATTTCGTGGATCTCTTTGCTAGCCTTATTTCTGTGGAATCTGAGAACAGATATTTCGGATCCCTTTGAAGACTATAGAGCCAAAGGAAATATCCTCCGATAACAAAGAGAAAGAAGCTTTCTGAGAAACGTTATTGTGTTCTGTGAAATCATCTCACAGAGTTACACCTTTCCCCTCAAGAAGCCTTTCGCTTAGACAGTTCTTGTGGGATTGGCAAAGTGATATTTGGAAGCCCCTAGAGGGCTATGGTGAAAAAGGAAATATCCTCAGATGAAAACTGGAAAGAAGCTTTCTGAGAAACATCTTAGTGTTCTGTTAATTCATCTCACAGTGTACATCTGTATTTTGTGGATCTCTTTGCTAGCCTTATTTCTGTGGAATCTGAGAACAGATATTTCGGATCCCTTTGAAGACTACAGGGCCAAAGGAAATATCCTCCGATAACAAAGAGAAAGAAGTTTTCTGAGAAACTTCTTTGTGTTCTGTGAAATCATCTCACAGAGTTACAGCTTTCCCCTCAAGAAGCCTTTCGCTAAGACAGTTCTTGTGGAATTGGCAAAGTGATATTTGGAAGCCCATAGAGGGCTATGGTGAAAAAGGAAATATCCTCAGAAGAAATCTGGAAAGAAGCTTTCTGAGAAACTGCTTAGTGTTCTGTTCATTCATCTCACAGAGTTACATCTGTATTTCGTGGATCTCTTTGCTAGCCTTATTTTTGTGGAATCTGACAACAGATATTTCGGATCCCTTTGAAGACTACAGGGCCAAAGGAAATATCCTACGATTACAAAGAGAAAGAAGCTTTCTGAGAAACTTCTTTGTGTTCTGTGAAATCATCTCACAGAATTACAGCTTTCCCCTCAAGAAGCCTTTCACTAAGACAGTTCTTGTGGAATTGGCAAAGTGATATTTGGAAGCCCATAGAGGGCTATGGTGAAAAAGGAAATATCCTCAGATGAAATCTGGAAAGAAGCTTTCTGAGAATCTGCTTAGTGTTGTGTTAATTCATCTCACAGAGTTACATCTGTATTTCGTGGATCTCTTTGCTAGCCTTATTTCTGTTGAATCTGAGAACAGATATTTCGGATCCCTTTGAAAACTACAGGGCCAAAGGAAATATCCTCCGGTAACAAAGAGAAAGAAGCTTTCTGAGAAACTTCTTTGTGTTCTGTGAAATCATCTCTCAGAGTTACAGCTTTCCCCTCAAGAATCCTTTCGCTAAGACAGTTCTTCTGGAATTGGCAAAGTGATATTTGGAAGCCCATAGAGGGCTATGGTGAAAAAGGAAATATCCTCAGATGAAATCTGGAAAGAAGCTTTCTGAGAAACTGCTTAGTGTTGTGTTAATTCATCTCACAGAGTTACATCTGTATTTCGTGGATCTCTTTGCTAGCCTTATTTCTGTGGAATCTGAGAACAGATATTTCGGATCCCATTGAAGAATATAGGGCGAAAGGAAATAATCTCCGATAACAAAGAGAAAGAAGCTTTCTGAGAAACTTCTTTGTGTTCTGTGAAATCATCTCACAGAGTTACAGCTTTCCCCTCAAGAAGCCTTTCGCTAAGACACTTCTTGTGGAATTGGCAAAGTGATATTTGGAAGCCCATAGAGGGCTATGGTGAAAAAGGAAATATCCTCAGATGAAATCTGGAAAGAAGCTTTCTGAGAAACTGCTTAGTGTTCTGTTAGTTCATCTCACAGAGTTACATCTGTATTTCGTGGATCTCTTTGCTAGCCTTATTTCTGTGGAATCTGAAAACAGATATTTCGGATCCCATTGAAGACTATAGGGCCAAAGGAAATATCCTCCGACAACAAAGAGAAAGAAGCTTTCTGAGAAACTTCTTTGTGTTCTGTTAAATCATCTCACAGAGTTACAGCTTTCCCCTCAAGAAGCCTTTCGCTAAGACAGTTCTTGTGGAATTGGCAAAGTGATATTTGGAAGCCCATAGGTGGCTATGGTGAAAAAAGAAATATCCTCAGATGAAATCTGGAAAGAAGCTTTCTGAGAAACTCCTTAGTTTTCTGTTAATTCATCTCACAGAGTTACATCTCTATTTGGTGGATCTGTTTGATAGCCTTATTTCTGTGGAATCTGAGAACAGATATTTCGGTTCCCATTGAAGACTATAGGGCCAAAGGAAATATTCTCCGATAACAAAGAGAAAGAAGCTTTCTGAAAAACTTCTTTGTGTTCTGTGAAATCATCTCACAGAGTTACAGCTTTCCCCTCAAGAAGCCTTTCGCTAGGACAGTTCTTGTGGAATTGGCAAAGTGATATTTGGAAGCCCATAGAGGGCTATGCTGAAAAAGGAAATATCCTCAGATGAAATCTGGAAAGAAGCTTTCTGAGAAACTGCTTAGTGTTCTGTTAGTTCATCTCACAGAGTTACATCTGTATTTCGTGGATCTCTTTGCTAGCCTTTACCTGTGGAATCTGAGAACAGATATTTCGGATCCCTTTGAAGACTATAGGGCCAAAGGAAATATCCTCCGATAACAAAGAGAAAGAAGCTTTCTGAGAAACTTCTTTGTGTTCTGTGAAATCATCTCATAGAGTTACACCTTTCCCCTCAAGGAGCCTTTCGCTAAGACAGTTCTTGTGGAATTGGCAAAGTGATATTTGGAAGCCCATAGAGGGCTATGGTGAAAAAGGAAGTATCCTCAGATGAAATCTGGAAAGAAGCTTTCTGAGAAACAGCTTAGTGTTCTGTTAATTCATCTCACAGAGTACATCTGTTTTTCGTGGATCTCTTCGCTAGCCTTATTTCTCTGGAATCTGAGAACAGATATTTCGGATCCCTTTGAAGACTATAGGGCCAAAGGAAATATCCTCCGATAACAAAGAGAAAGAAGTTTTCTGAGAAACTTCTTTGTGTTCTGTGAAATCATCTCACAGTTACAGCTTTCCCCTCAAGAAGCCTTTCGCGAAGACAGTTCTTGTGGAATTGGCAAAGTGATATTTGGAAGCCCATAGAGGCCTATGGTGAAAAAGGAAATATCCTCAGATGAAATCTGGAAAGAAGCTTTCTGAGAAACTGCTTAGTGTACTGTTAATTCATCTCACAGAGTTACATCTGTATTTCGTGGATCTCTTTGCTAGACTTATTTCTGTGGAATCTGAGAGCAGGTATTTCGGATCCCTTTGAAGACTATAGGGCCAAAGGAAATATCCTCCGATAACAAAGAGAAAGAAGCTTTCTGAGAAACTTCTTTGTGTTCTGTGAAATCATCTCACAGAGTTACACCTTTCCCCTTAGGAAGCCTTTCGCTAAGACAGTTCTTGTGGAATAGGCAAAGTGATATTTGGAATCCCCTGGAGGGCTATGGTGAAAAAGGAAATATCCTCAGATGAAATCTGGAAAGAAGCTTTCTGAGAAACTGCTTAGTGTTGTGTTAATTCATCTCACAGAGTTACATCTGTATTTCGTGGATCTCTTTGCTAGCCTTATTTCTGTTGAATCTGAGAACAGATATTTCGAATCCCTTTGAAGACTATAGGCCAAAGGAAATATCCTCCGGTAACAAAGAGAAAGAAGGTTTCTGATTAACTTCTTTGTGTTCTGTGAAATCATCTCACAGAGTTACACCTTTCCCCTCAAGAAGCCTTTCGCTAAGACAGTTCTTGTGGAATTGGCAAAGTGATATTTGGAAGCCCCTAGAGGGCTATGGTGAAAAAGGAAATATCCTCAGATGAAATCTGGAAAGAAGCTTTCTGAGAATCTGCTTAGTGTTCTGTTAGTTCATCTCACAGAGTTACATCTGTATTTCGTGGATCTCTTTGCTAGCCTTAATTTTGTGCAATCTGACAACAGATATTTCGGATCCCTTTGAAGACTACAGGGCCAAAGGAAATATCCTCCGGTAACAAAGAGAAAGAAGCTTTCTGAGAAACTTCTTTGTGTTCTGTGAAATCATCTCACAGAGTTACAGCTCTCCCCTCAAGAAGCCTTTCGCTAAGACAGTTCTTGTGGAATTGGCAAGCGATATTTGGAAGCCCATAGAGGGCTATGCTGAAAAAGGAAATATCCTCAGATGAAATCTGGAAAGAAGGTTTCTGAGAAACAGCTTAGTGTTCTGTTAATTCATCTCACAGAGTTACATCTGTATTTCGTGGATCTCTTTGCTAGCCTTATTTCTGTGGAATCTGAGAACAGATATTTCGGATCCCTTTGAAGACTATAGGGCCAAAGGAAATATCCTCCGATAACAAAGAGAAAGAAGCTTTCTGAGAAACTTCTTTGTGTTCTCTGAAATCATCTCACAGAGTTACAGCTTTCCCCTCAAGAAGCCTGTCGCTAAGACAGTTCTTGTGGAATTGGCAAAGTGATATTTGGAAGCCCAAAGAGGGCTATGGTGAAAAAGGAAATATCCTCAGATGAAATCTGGAAAGAAGCTTTCTGAGAAACTGCTTAGTGTTCTGTTAATTCATCTCACAGAGTTACATCTGTATTTCGTGGATCTCTTTGCTAGATTTATTTCTGTGGAATCTGAGAGCAGATATTTCGGATCCCTTTGAAGACTATAGGGCCAAAGGAAATATCCTCCGATAACAAAGAGAAAGAAGCTTTCTGAGAAACTTCTTTGTGTTCTGTGAAATCATCTCACAGAGTTACACCTTTCCCCTCAGGAAGCCTTTCGCTAAGACAGTTGTTGTGGAATTGGCAAAGTGATATTTGGAAGCCCAAAGAGGGCTATGGTGAAAAAGGAAATATCCTCAGATGAAATCTGGAAAGAAGCTTTCTGAGAAACTGCTTAGTGTTGTGTTAATTCATCTCACAGAGTTACATCTGTATTTCGTGGATCTCTTTGCTAGCCTTATTTCTGTTGAATCTGAGAACAGATATTTCGAATCCCTTTGAAGACTATAGGGCCAAAGGAAATATCCTCCGGTAACAAAGAGAAAGAAGCTTTCTGAGAAACTTCTTTGTGTTCTGTGAAATCATCTCACAGAGTTACAGCTTTCCCCTCAAGAAGCCTTTCGCTAAGACAGTTCTTGTGGAATTGGCAAAGTGATATTTGGAAGCCCCTAGAGGGCTATGGTGAAAAAGGAAATATCCTCAGATGAAATCTGGAAAGAAGCTTTCTGAGAATCTGCTTAGTGTTCTGTTCATTCATCTCACAGAGTTACATCTGTATTTCGTGGATCTTTTTGCTAGCCTTATTTCTGTGTAATCTGAAAACAGATATTTCGGATCCCATTGAAGACTATAGGGCCAAAGGAAATATTCTCCGATAACAAAGAGAAAGAAGCTTTCTGAGAAACTTCTTTGTGTTCTGTTAAATCATCTCACAGAGTTACAGCTGTCCCCTCAAGAAGCCTTTCGCTAAGACAGTTCTTGTGGAATTGGCAAGCGATATTTGGAAGCCCATAGAGGGCTATGGTGAAAAAGGAAATATCCTCAGATGAAATCTGGAAAGAAGGTTTCTGAGAAACAGCTTAGTGTTCTGTTAATTCATCTCACAGAGTTACATCTGTATTTCGTGGATCTCTTTGTAGCCTTATTTCTGTGGAATCTGAGAACAGATATTTCGGATCCCTTTGAAGACTATAGGGCCAAAGGAAATATCCTCCGATAACAAAGAGAAAGAAGCTTTCTGAGAAACTTCTTTGTGTTCTCTGAAATCATCTCACAGAGTTACAGCTTTCCCCTCAAGAAGCCTGTCGCTAAGACAGTTCTTGTGGAATTGGCAAAGTGATATTTGGAAGCCCAAAGAGGGCTATGGTGAAAAAGGAAATATCCTCAGATGAAATCTGGAAAGAAGCTTTCTGAGAAACTGCTTAGTGTTCTGTTAATTCATCTCACAGAGTTACATCTGTATTTCGTGGATCTCTTTGCTAGCCTTATTTCTGTGGAATCTGAGAACAGATATTTCGGATCCCTTTGAAGACTATAGAGCCAAAGGAAATATCCTCCGATAACAAAGAGAAAGAAGCTTTCTGAGAAACGTTATTGTGTTCTGTGAAATCATCTCACAGAGTTACACCTTTCCCCTCAAGAAGCCTTTCGCTTAGACAGTTCTTGTGGGATTGGCAAAGTGATATTTGGAAGCCCCTAGAGGGCTATGGTGAAAAAGGAAATATCCTCAGATGAAAACTGGAAAGAAGCTTTCTGAGAAACATCTTAGTGTTCTGTTAATTCATCTCACAGTGTACATCTGTATTTTGTGGATCTCTTTGCTAGCCTTATTTCTGTGGAATCTGAGAACAGATATTTCGGATCCCTTTGAAGACTACAGGGCCAAAGGAAATATCCTCCGATAACAAAGAGAAAGAAGTTTTCTGAGAAACTTCTTTGTGTTCTGTGAAATCATCTCACAGAGTTACAGCTTTCCCCTCAAGAAGCCTTTCGCTAAGACAGTTCTTGTGGAATTGGCAAAGTGATATTTGGAAGCCCATAGAGGGCTATGGTGAAAAAGGAAATATCCTCAGAAGAAATCTGGAAAGAAGCTTTCTGAGAAACTGCTTAGTGTTCTGTTCATTCATCTCACAGAGTTACATCTGTATTTCGTGGATCTCTTTGCTAGCCTTATTTTTGTGGAATCTGACAACAGATATTTCGGATCCCTTTGAAGACTACAGGGCCAAAGGAAATATCCTACGATTACAAAGAGAAAGAAGCTTTCTGAGAAACTTCTTTGTGTTCTGTGAAATCATCTCACAGAATTACAGCTTTCCCCTCAAGAAGCCTTTCACTAAGACAGTTCTTGTGGAATTGGCAAAGTGATATTTGGAAGCCCATAGAGGGCTATGGTGAAAAAGGAAATATCCTCAGATGAAATCTGGAAAGAAGCTTTCTGAGAATCTGCTTAGTGTTGTGTTAATTCATCTCACAGAGTTACATCTGTATTTCGTGGATCTCTTTGCTAGCCTTATTTCTGTTGAATCTGAGAACAGATATTTCGGATCCCTTTGAAAACTACAGGGCCAAAGGAAATATCCTCCGGTAACAAAGAGAAAGAAGCTTTCTGAGAAACTTCTTTGTGTTCTGTGAAATCATCTCTCAGAGTTACAGCTTTCCCCTCAAGAATCCTTTCGCTAAGACAGTTCTTCTGGAATTGGCAAAGTGATATTTGGAAGCCCATAGAGGGCTATGGTGAAAAAGGAAATATCCTCAGATGAAATCTGGAAAGAAGCTTTCTGAGAAACTGCTTAGTGTTGTGTTAATTCATCTCACAGAGTTACATCTGTATTTCGTGGATCTCTTTGCTAGCCTTATTTCTGTGGAATCTGAGAACAGATATTTCGGATCCCATTGAAGAATATAGGGCGAAAGGAAATAATCTCCGATAACAAAGAGAAAGAAGCTTTCTGAGAAACTTCTTTGTGTTCTGTGAAATCATCTCACAGAGTTACAGCTTTCCCCTCAAGAAGCCTTTCGCTAAGACACTTCTTGTGGAATTGGCAAAGTGATATTTGGAAGCCCATAGAGGGCTATGGTGAAAAAGGAAATATCCTCAGATGAAATCTGGAAAGAAGCTTTCTGAGAAACTGCTTAGTGTTCTGTTAGTTCATCTCACAGAGTTACATCTGTATTTCGTGGATCTCTTTGCTAGCCTTATTTCTGTGGAATCTGAAAACAGATATTTCGGATCCCATTGAAGACTATAGGGCCAAAGGAAATATCCTCCGACAACAAAGAGAAAGAAGCTTTCTGAGAAACTTCTTTGTGTTCTGTTAAATCATCTCACAGAGTTACAGCTTTCCCCTCAAGAAGCCTTTCGCTAAGACAGTTCTTGTGGAATTGGCAAAGTGATATTTGGAAGCCCATAGGTGGCTATGGTGAAAAAAGAAATATCCTCAGATGAAATCTGGAAAGAAGCTTTCTGAGAAACTCCTTAGTTTTCTGTTAATTCATCTCACAGAGTTACATCTCTATTTGGTGGATCTGTTTGATAGCCTTATTTCTGTGGAATCTGAGAACAGATATTTCGGTTCCCATTGAAGACTATAGGGCCAAAGGAAATATTCTCCGATAACAAAGAGAAAGAAGCTTTCTGAAAAACTTCTTTGTGTTCTGTGAAATCATCTCACAGAGTTACAGCTTTCCCCTCAAGAAGCCTTTCGCTAGGACAGTTCTTGTGGAATTGGCAAAGTGATATTTGGAAGCCCATAGAGGGCTATGCTGAAAAAGGAAATATCCTCAGATGAAATCTGGAAAGAAGCTTTCTGAGAAACTGCTTAGTGTTCTGTTAGTTCATCTCACAGAGTTACATCTGTATTTCGTGGATCTCTTTGCTAGCCTTTACCTGTGGAATCTGAGAACAGATATTTCGGATCCCTTTGAAGACTATAGGGCCAAAGGAAATATCCTCCGATAACAAAGAGAAAGAAGCTTTCTGAGAAACTTCTTTGTGTTCTGTGAAATCATCTCATAGAGTTACACCTTTCCCCTCAAGGAGCCTTTCGCTAAGACAGTTCTTGTGGAATTGGCAAAGTGATATTTGGAAGCCCATAGAGGGCTATGGTGAAAAAGGAAGTATCCTCAGATGAAATCTGGAAAGAAGCTTTCTGAGAAACAGCTTAGTGTTCTGTTAATTCATCTCACAGAGTACATCTGTTTTTCGTGGATCTCTTCGCTAGCCTTATTTCTCTGGAATCTGAGAACAGATATTTCGGATCCCTTTGAAGACTATAGGGCCAAAGGAAATATCCTCCGATAACAAAGAGAAAGAAGTTTTCTGAGAAACTTCTTTGTGTTCTGTGAAATCATCTCACAGTTACAGCTTTCCCCTCAAGAAGCCTTTCGCGAAGACAGTTCTTGTGGAATTGGCAAAGTGATATTTGGAAGCCCATAGAGGCCTATGGTGAAAAAGGAAATATCCTCAGATGAAATCTGGAAAGAAGCTTTCTGAGAAACTGCTTAGTGTACTGTTAATTCATCTCACAGAGTTACATCTGTATTTCGTGGATCTCTTTGCTAGACTTATTTCTGTGGAATCTGAGAGCAGGTATTTCGGATCCCTTTGAAGACTATAGGGCCAAAGGAAATATCCTCCGATAACAAAGAGAAAGAAGCTTTCTGAGAAACTTCTTTGTGTTCTGTGAAATCATCTCACAGAGTTACACCTTTCCCCTTAGGAAGCCTTTCGCTAAGACAGTTCTTGTGGAATTGGCAAAGTGATATTTGGAAGCCCATAGAGGGCTATGGTGAAAAAGGAAATATCCTCAGATGAAATCTGGAAAGAAGCTTTCTGAGAAACTGCTTAGTGTTCTGTTCATTCATCTCACAGAGTTACATCTGTATTTCGTGGATCTCTTTGCTAGCCTTATTTTTGTGGAATCTGACAACAGATATTTCGGATCCCTTTGAAGACTACAGGGCCAAAGGAAATATCCTACGATTACAAAGAGAAAGAAGCTTTCTGAGAAACTTCTTTGTGTTCTGTGAAATCATCTCACAGAATTACAGCTTTCCCCTCAAGAAGCCTTTCACTAAGACAGTTCTTGTGGAATTGGCAAAGTGATATTTGGAAGCCCATAGAGGGCTACGGTGAAAAAGGAAATATCCTCAGATGAAATCTGGAAAGAAGCTTTCTGAGAATCTGCTTAGTGTTGTGTTAATTCATCTCACAGAGTTACATCTGTATTTCGTGGATCTCTTTGCTAGCCTTATTTCTGTTGAATCTGAGAACAGATATTTCGGATCCCTTTGAAAACTATAGGGCCAAAGGAAATATCCTCCGGTAACAAAGAGAAAGAAGCTTTCTGAGAAACTTCTTTGTGTTCTGTGAAATCATCTCACAGAGTTACAGCTTTCCCCTCAAGAATCCTTTCGCTAAGACAGTTCTTTTGGAATTGGCAAAGTGATATTTGGAAGCCCATAGAGGGCTATGGTGAAAAAGGAAATATCCTCAGATGAAATCTGGAAAGAAGCTTTCTGAGAAACTGCTTAGTGTTCTGTTAATTCATCTCACAGAGTTACATCTCTATTTCGTGGATCTCTTTGATAGCCTTATTTCTGTGGAATCTGAGAACAGATATTTCGGATCCCTTTGAAGACTACAGGGCCAAAGGAAATATCCTACGATTACAAAGAGAAAGAAGCTTTCTGAGAAACTTCTTTGTGTTCTGTGAAATCATCTCACAGAGTTACAGATTTCCCCTCAAGAAGCCTTTCGCTAAGACAGTTCTTGTGGAATTGGCAAAGTGATATTTGGAAGCCCATAGAGGGCTATGGTGAAAAAGGAAATATCCTCAGATGAAATCTGGAAAGAAGCTTTCTGAGAAACTCCTTAGTTTTCTGTTAATTCATCTCACAGAGTTACATCTCTATTTGGTGGATCTCTTTGCTAGCCTTATTTCTGTGGAATCTGAGAACAGATATTTCGGTTCCCATTGAAGACTACAGGGCCAAAGGAAATATTCTCCGATAACAAAGAGAAAGAAGCTTTCTGAAAAACTTCTTTGTGTTCTGTGAAATCATCTCACAGAGTTACAGCTTTCCCCTCAAGAAGCCTTTCGCTAGGACAGGTCTTGTGGAATTGGCAAAGTGATATTTGGAAGCCCATAGAGGGCTATGGTGAAAAAGGAAATATCCTCAGATGAAATCTGGAAAGAAGCTTTCTGAGAAACTGCTGAATGTTCTGTTATTTCATCTCACAGAGTTACATCTGTATTTCGTGGATGTCTTTGCAAGCCTTATTTCTGTGGAATCTGAGAACAGATATTTCGGATCCCTTTGAAGACTATAGGGCCAAAGGAAATATCCTCCGATAACAAAGAGAAAGAAGCTTTCTGAGAAACTTCTTTGTGTTCTGTGAAATCATCTCATAGAGTTACACCTTTCCCCTCAAGGAGCCTTTCGCTAAGACAGTTCTTGTGGAATTGGCAAAGTGATATTTGGAAGCCCATAGAGGGCTATGGTGAAAAAGGAAGTATCCTCAGATGAAATCTGGAAAGAAGCTTTCTGAGAAACAGCTTAGTGTTCTGTTAATTCATCTCACAGAGTACATCTGTTTTTCGTGGATCTCTTCGCTAGCCTTATTTCTCTGGAATCTGAGAACAGATATTTCGGATCCCTTTGAAGACTATAGGGCCAAAGGAAATATCCTCCGATAACAAAGAGAAAGAAATTTTCTGAGAAACTTCTTTGTGTTCTGTGAAATCATCTCACAGTTACAGCTTTCCCCTCAAGAAGCCTTTCGCGAAGACAGTTCTTGTGGAATTGGCAAAGTGATATTTGGAAGCCCATAGAGGCCTATGGTGAAAAAGGAAATATCCTCAGATGAAATCTGGAAAGAAGCTTTCTGAGAAACTGCTTAGTGTACTGTTAATTCATCTCACAGAGTTACATCTGTATTTCGTGGATCTCTTTGCTAGACTTATTTCTGTGGAATCTGAGAGCAGGTATTTCGGATCCCTTTGAAGACTATAGGGCCAAAGGAAATATCCTCCGATAACAAAGAGAAAGAAGCTTTCTGAGAAACTTCTTTGTGTTCTGTGAAATCATCTCACAGAGTTACACCTTTCCCCTTAGGAAGCCTTTCGCTAAGACAGTTCTTGTGGAATAGGCAAAGTGATATTTGGAATCCCCTGGAGGGCTATGGTGAAAAAGGAAATATCCTCAGATGAAATCTGGAAAGAAGCTTTCTGAGAAACTGCTTAGTGTTCTGTTAATTCATCTCACAGAGTTACATCTGTATTTCGTGGATCTCTTTGCTAGCCTTATTTCTGTTGAATCTGAGAACAGATATTTCGAATCCCTTTGAAGACTATAGGCCAAAGGAAATATCCTCCGGTAACAAAGAGAAAGAAGGTTTCTGATTAACTTCTTTGTGTTCTGTGAAATCATCTCACAGAGTTACACCTTTCCCCTCAAGAAGCCTTTCGCTAAGACAGTTCTTGTGGAATTGGCAAAGTGATATTTGGAAGCCCCTAGAGGGCTATGGTGAAAAAGGAAATATCCTCAGATGAAATCTGGAAAGAAGCTTTCTGAGAATCTGCTTAGTGTTCTGTTAGTTCATCTCACAGAGTTACTTCTGTATTTCGTGGATCTCTTTGCTAGCCTTAATTTTGTGCAATCTGACAACAGATATTTCGGATCCCTTTGAAGACTACAGGGCCAAAGGAAATATCCTACGATTACAAAGAGAAAGAAGCTTTCTGAGAAACTTCTTTGTGTTCTGTGAAATCATCTCACAGAGTTACAGCTCTCCCCTCAAGAAGCCTTTCGCTAAGACAGTTCTTGTGGAATTGGCAAGCGATATTTGGAAGCCCATAGAGGGCTATGCTGAAAAAGGAAATATCCTCAGATGAAATCTGGAAAGAAGGTTTCTGAGAAACAGCTTAGTGTTCTGTTAATTCATCTCACAGAGTTACATCTGTATTTCGTGGATCTCTTTGCTAGCCTTATTTCTGTGGAATCTGAGAACAGATATTTCGGATCCCTTTGAAGACTATAGGGCCAAAGGAAATATCCTCCGATAACAAAGAGAAAGAAGCTTTCTGAGAAACTTCTTTGTGTTCTCTGAAATCATCTCACAGAGTTACAGCTTTCCCCTCAAGAAGCCTGTCGCTAAGACAGTTCTTGTGGAATTGGCAAAGTGATATTTGGAAGCCCAAAGAGGGCTATGGTGAAAAAGGAAATATCCTCAGATGAAATCTGGAAAGAAGCTTTCTGAGAAACTGCTTAGTGTTCTGTTAATTCATCTCACAGAGTTACATCTGTATTTCGTGGATCTCTTTGCTAGATTTATTTCTGTGGAATCTGAGAGCAGATATTTCGGATCCCTTTGAAGACTATAGGGCCAAAGGAAATATCCTCTGATAACAAAGAGAAAGAAGCTTTCTGAGAAACTTCTTTGTGTTCTGTGAAATCATCTCACAGAGTTACACCTTTCCCCTCAGGAAGCCTTTCGCTAAGACAGTTGTTGTGGAATTGGCAAAGTGATATTTGGAAGCCCAAAGAGGGCTATGGTGAAAAAGGAAATATCCTCAGATGAAATCTGGAAAGAAGCTTTCTGAGAAACTGCTTAGTGTTGTGTTAATTCATCTCACAGAGTTACATCTGTATTTCGTGGATCTCTTTGCTAGCCTTATTTCTGTTGAATCTGAGAACAGATATTTCGAATCCCTTTGAAGACTATAGGGCCAAAGGAAATATCCTCCGGTAACAAAGAGAAAGAAGCTTTCTGAGAAACTTCTTTGTGTTCTGTGAAATCATCTCACAGAGTTACAGCTTTCCCCTCAAGAAGCCTTTCGCTAAGACAGTTCTTGTGGAATTGGCAAAGTGATATTTGGAAGCCCATAGAGGGCTATGGTGAAAAAGGAAATATCCTCAGATGAAATCTGGAAAGAAGCTTTCTGAGAATCTGCTTAGTGTTCTGTTCATTCATCTCACAGAGTTACATCTGTATTTCGTGGATCTTTTTGCTAGCCTTATTTCTGTGTAATCTGAAAACAGATATTTCGGATCCCATTGAAGACTATAGGGCCAAAGGAAATATTCTCCGATAACAAAGAGAAAGAAGCTTTCTGAGAAACTTCTTTGTGTTCTGTTAAATCATCTCACAGAGTTACAGCTGTCCCCTCAAGAAGCCTTTCGCTAAGACAGTTCTTGTGGAATTGGCAAGCGATATTTGGAAGCCCATAGAGGGCTATGGTGAAAAAGGAAATATCCTCAGATGAAATCTGGAAAGAAGGTTTCTGAGAAACAGCTTAGTGTTCTGTTAATTCATCTCACAGAGTTACATCTGTATTTCGTGGATCTCTTTGTAGCCTTATTTCTGTGGAATCTGAGAACAGATATTTCGGATCCCTTTGAAGACTATAGGGCCAAAGGAAATATCCTCCGATAACAAAGAGAAAGAAGCTTTCTGAGAAACTTCTTTGTGTTCTCTGAAATCATCTCACAGAGTTACAGCTTTCCCCTCAAGAAGCCTGTCGCTAAGACAGTTCTTGTGGAATTGGCAAAGTGATATTTGGAAGCCCAAAGAGGGCTATGGTGAAAAAGGAAATATCCTCAGATGAAATCTGGAAAGAAGCTTTCTGAGAAACTGCTTAGTGTTCTGTTAATTCATCTCACAGAGTTACATCTGTATTTCGTGGATCTCTTTGCTAGCCTTATTTCTGTGGAATCTGAGAACAGATATTTCGGATCCCTTTGAAGACTATAGAGCCAAAGGAAATATCCTCCGATAACAAAGAGAAAGAAGCTTTCTGAGAAACGTTATTGTGTTCTGTGAAATCATCTCACAGAGTTACACCTTTCCCCTCAAGAAGCCTTTCGCTTAGACAGTTCTTGTGGGATTGGCAAAGTGATATTTGGAAGCCCCTAGAGGGCTATGGTGAAAAAGGAAATATCCTCAGATGAAAACTGGAAAGAAGCTTTCTGAGAAACATCTTAGTGTTCTGTTAATTCATCTCACAGTGTACATCTGTATTTTGTGGATCTCTTTGCTAGCCTTATTTCTGTGGAATCTGAGAACAGATATTTCGGATCCCTTTGAAGACTATAGGGCCAAAGGAAATATCCTCCGATAACAAAGAGAAAGAAGTTTTCTGAGAAACTTCTTTGTGTTCTGTGAAATCATCTCACAGAGTTACAGCTTTCCCCTCAAGAAGCCTTTCGCTAAGACAGTTCTTGTGGAATTGGCAAAGTGATATTTGGAAGCCCATAGAGGGCTATGGTGAAAAAGGAAATATCCTCAGAAGAAATCTGGAAAGAAGCTTTCTGAGAAACTGCTTAGTGTTCTGTTCATTCATCTCACAGAGTTACATCTGTATTTCGTGGATCTCTTTGCTAGCCTTATTTTTGTGGAATCTGACAACAGATATTTCGGATCCCTTTGAAGACTACAGGGCCAAAGGAAATATCCTACGATTACAAAGAGAAAGAAGCTTTCTGAGAAACTTCTTTGTGTTCTGTGAAATCATCTCACAGAATTACAGCTTTCCCCTCAAGAAGCCTTTCACTAAGACAGTTCTTGTGGAATTGGCAAAGTGATATTTGGAAGCCCATAGAGGGCTATGGTGAAAAAGGAAATATCCTCAGATGAAATCTGGAAAGAAGCTTTCTGAGAATCTGCTTAGTGTTGTGTTAATTCATCTCACAGAGTTACATCTGTATTTCGTGGATCTCTTTGCTAGCCTTATTTCTGTTGAATCTGAGAACAGATATTTCGGATCCCTTTGAAAACTACAGGGCCAAAGGAAATATCCTCCGGTAACAAAGAGAAAGAAGCTTTCTGAGAAACTTCTTTGTGTTCTGTGAAATCATCTCTCAGAGTTACAGCTTTCCCCTCAAGAATCCTTTCGCTAAGACAGTTCTTCTGGAATTGGCAAAGTGATATTTGGAAGCCCATAGAGGGCTATGGTGAAAAAGGAAATATCCTCAGATGAAATCTGGAAAGAAGCTTTCTGAGAAACTGCTTAGTGTTGTGTTAATTCATCTCACAGAGTTACATCTGTATTTCGTGGATCTCTTTGCTAGCCTTATTTCTGTGGAATCTGAGAACAGATATTTCGGATCCCATTGAAGACTATAGGGCGAAAGGAAATAATCTCCGATAACAAAGAGAAAGAAGCTTTCTGAGAAACTTCTTTGTGTTCTGTGAAATCATCTCACAGAGTTACAGCTTTCCCCTCAAGAAGCCTTTCGCTAAGACACTTCTTGTGGAATTGGCAAAGTGATGTTTGGAAGCCCATAGAGGGCTATGGTGAAAAAGGAAATATCCTCAGATGAAATCTGGAAAGAAGCTTTCTGAGAAACTGCTTAGTGTTCTGTTAGTTCATCTCACAGAGTTACATCTGTATTTCGTGGATCTCTTTGCTAGCCTTATTTCTGTGGAATCTGAAAACAGATATTTCGGATCCCATTGAAGACTATAGGGCCAAAGGAAATATCCTCCGACAACAAAGAGAAAGAAGCTTTCTGAGAAACTTCTTTGTGTTCTGTTAAATCATCTCACAGAGTTACAGCTTTCCCCTCAAGAAGCCTTTCGCTAAGACAGTTCTTGTGGAATTGGCAAAGTGATATTTGGAAGCCCATAGGTGGCTATGGTGAAAAAAGAAATATCCTCAGATGAAATCTGGAAAGAAGCTTTCTGAGAAACTCCTTAGTTTTCTGTTAATTCATCTCACAGAGTTACATCTCTATTTGGTGGATCTGTTTGATAGCCTTATTTCTGTGGAATCTGAGAACAGATATTTCGGTTCCCATTGAAGACTATAGGGCCAAAGGAAATATTCTCCGATAACAAAGAGAAAGAAGCTTTCTGAAAAACTTCTTTGTGTTCTGTGAAATCATCTCACAGAGTTACAGCTTTCCCCTCAAGAAGCCTTTCGCTAGGACAGTTCTTGTGGAATTGGCAAAGTGATATTTGGAAGCCCATAGAGGGCTATGCTGAAAAAGGAAATATCCTCAGATGAAATCTGGAAAGAAGCTTTCTGAGAAACTGCTTAGTGTTCTGTTAGTTCATCTCACAGAGTTACATCTGTATTTCGTGGATCTCTTTGCTAGCCTTTACCTGTGGAATCTGAGAACAGATATTTCGGATCCCTTTGAAGACTGTAGGGCCAAAGGAAATATCCTCCGATAACAAAGAGAAAGAAGCTTTCTGAGAAACGTTTTTGTGTTCTGTGAAATCATCTCACAGAGTTACAGCTTTTCCCTCAAGAAGCCTTTCGCTAAGACAGTTCTTGTGGAATTGGCAAAGTGATATTTGGAAGCCCATAGAGGGCTATGGTGAAAAAGGAAGTATCCTCAGATGAAATCTGGAAAGAAGCTTTCTGAGAAACTGCTTAGTGTTCTGTTAATTCATCTCACAGAGTTACATCTGTATTTCGTGGATCTCTTTGCAAGCCTTATTTCTGTGGAATCTGAAAACAGATATTTCGGATCCCTTTGAAGACTATAGGGCCAAAGGAAATATCCTCCGATAACAAAGAGAAAGAAGCTTTCTGAGAAACTTCTTTGTGTTCTGTTATATCATCTCACAGAGTTACAGCTTTCCCCTCAAGAAGCCTTTCGCTAAGACAGTTCTTGTGGAATTGGCAAAGTGATATTTGGAAGCCCATAGAGGGCTACGGTGAAAAAGGAAATATCCTCAGATGAAATCTGGAAAGAAGCTTTCTGAGAAACAGCTTAGTGTTCTGTTAATTCATCTCACAGAGTACATCTGTTTTTCGTGGATCTCTTCGCTAGCCTTATTTCTCTGGAATCTGAGAACAGATATTTCGGATCCCTTTGAAGACTATAGGGCCAAAGGAAATATCCTCCGATAACAAAGAGAAAGAAGTTTTCTGAGAAACTTCTTTGTGTTCTGTGAAATCATCTCACAGTTACAGCTTTCCCCTCAAGAAGCCTTTCGCGAAGACAGTTATTGTGGAATTGGCAAAGTGATATTTGGAAGCCCATAGAGGCCTATGGTGAAAAAGGAAATATCCTCAGATGAAATCTGGAAAGAAGCTTTCTGAGAAACTGCTTAGTGTTCTGTTAATTCATCTCACAGAGTTACATCTGTATTTCGTGGATCTCTTTGCTAGACTTATTTCTGTGGAATCTGAGAGCAGGTATTTCGGATCCCATTGAAGACTATAGGGCCAAAGGAAATATCCTCCGATAACGAAGAGAAAGAAGCTTTCTGAGAAACTTCTTTGTGTTCTGTGAAATCATCTCACAGAGTTACACCTTTCCCCTTAGGAAGCCTTTCGCTAAGACAGTTCTTGTGGAATTGGCAAAGTGATATTTGGAAGCCCATAGAGGGCTATGGTGAAAAAGGAAATATCCTCAGATGAAATCTGGAAAGAAGCTTTCTGAGAAACTGCTTAGTGTTCTGTTCATTCATCTCACAGAGTTACATCTGTATTTCGTGGATCTCTTTGCTAGCCTTATTTTTGTGGAATCTGACAACAGATATTTCGGATCCCTTTGAAGACTACAGGGCCAAAGGAAATATCCTACGATTACAAAGAGAAAGAAGCTTTCTGAGAAACTTCTTTGTGTTCTGTGAAATCATCTCACAGAATTACAGCTTTCCCCTCAAGAAGCCTTTCACTAAGACAGTTCTTGTGGAATTGGCAAAGTGATATTTGGAAGCCCATAGAGGGCTACGGTGAAAAAGGAAATATCCTCAGATGAAATCTGGAAAGAAGCTTTCTGAGAATCTGCTTAGTGTTGTGTTAATTCATCTCACAGAGTTACATCTGTATTTCGTGGATCTCTTTGCTAGCCTTATTTCTGTTGAATCTGAGAACAGATATTTCGGATCCCTTTGAAAACTATAGGGCCAAAGGAAATATCCTCCGGTAACAAAGAGAAAGAAGCTTTCTGAGAAACTTCTTTGTGTTCTGTGAAATCATCTCACAGAGTTACAGCTTTCCCCTCAAGAATCCTTTCGCTAAGACAGTTCTTTTGGAATTGGCAAAGTGATATTTGGAAGCCCATAGAGGGCTATGGTGAAAAAGGAAATATCCTCAGATGAAATCTGGAAAGAAGCTTTCTGAGAAACTGCTTAGTGTTCTGTTAATTCATCTCACAGAGTTACATCTCTATTTCGTGGATCTCTTTGATAGCCTTATTTCTGTGGAATCTGAGAACAGATATTTCGGATCCCTTTGAAGACTACAGGGCCAAAGGAAATATCCTACGATTACAAAGAGAAAGAAGCTTTCTGAGAAACTTCTTTGTGTTCTGTGAAATCATCTCACAGAGTTACAGATTTCCCCTCAAGAAGCCTGTCGCTAAGACAGTTCTTGTGGAATTGGCAAAGTGATATTTGGAAGCCCGTAGAGGGCTATGGTGAAAAAGGAAATATCCTCAGATGAAATCTGGAAAGAAGCTTTCTGAGAAACTGCTTAGTGCTCTGTTAATTCATCTCACAGAGTTACATCTGTATTTCGTGGATCTCTTTGCTAGCCTTATTTCTGTGGAATCTGAAAACAGATATTTCGGATCCCATTGAAGACTATAGGGCCAAAGGAAATATTCTCCGATAACAAAGAGAAAGAAGCTTTCTGAGAAACTTCTTTGTGTTCTGTTAAATCATCTCACAGAGTTACAGCTGTCCCCTCAAGAAGCCTTTCGCTAAGACAGTTCTTGTGGAATTGGCAAGCGATATTTGGAAGCCCATAGAGGGCTATGGTGAAAAAGGATATATCCTCAGATGAAATCTGGAAAGAAGGTTTCTGAGAAACAGCTTAGTGTTCTGTTAATTCATCTCACAGAGTTACATCTGTATTTCGTGTATCTCTTTGCTAGCCTTATTTCTGTGGAATCTGAGAACAGATATTTCGTATCCCTTTGAAGACTATAGAGCCAAAGGAAATATCCTCCGATAACAAAGAGAAAGAAGCTTTCTGAGAAACGTTATTGTGTTCTGTGAAATCATCTCACAGAGTTACACCTTCCCCTCAAGAAGCCTTTCGCTTAGACAGTTCTTGTGGGATTGGCAAAGTGATATTTGGAAGCCCATAGAGGGCTATGGTGAAAAAGGAAATATCCTCAGATGAAATCTGGAAAGAAGCTTTCTGAGAAACTGCTTAGTGTTCTGTTAATTCATCTCACAGAGTTACATCTGTATTTCGTGGATCTCTTTGCTAGCCTTATTTCTGTTGAATCTGAGAACAGATATTTCGGATCCCTTTGAAAACTATAGGGCCAAAGGAAATATCCTCCGGTAACAAAGAGAAAGAAGCTTTCTGAGAAACTTCTTTGTGTTCTGTGAAATCATCTCTCAGAGTTACAGCTTTCCCCTCAAGAATCCTTTCGCTAAGACAGTTCTTGTGGAATTGGCAAAGTGATATTTGGAAGCCCATAGATGGCTATGGTGAAAAAGGAAATATCCTCAGATGAAATCTGGAAAGAAGCTTTCTGAGAAACTGCTTAGTGTTGTGTTAATTCATCTCACAGAGTTACATCTTTATTTCGTGGATCTCTTTGCTAGCCTTATTTCTGTGGAATCTGAGAACAGATATTTCGGATCCCATTGAAGACTATAGGGCGAAAGGAAATAATCTCCGATAACAAAGAGAAAGAAGCTTTCTGAGAAACTTCTTTGTGTTCTGTGAAATCATCTCACAGAGTTACAGCTTTCCCCTCAAGAAGCCTTTCGCTAAGACAGTTCTTGTGGAATTGGCAAAGTGATATTTGGAAGCCCATAGAGGGCTATGGTGAAAAAGGAAATATCCTCAGATGAAATCTGGAAAGAAGCTTTCTGAGAAACTGCTTAGTGTTCTGTTAGTTCATCTCACAGAGTTACATCTGTATTTCGTGGATCTCTTTGCTAGCCTTATTTCTGTGGAATCTGAAAACAGATATTTCGGATCCCATTGAAGACTATAGGGCCAAAGAAAATATCCTCCGACAACAAAGAGAAAGAAGCTTTCTGAGAAACTTCTTTGTGTTCTGTTAAATCATCTCACAGAGTTACAGCTTTCCCCTCAAGAAGCCTTTCGCTAAGACAGTTCTTGTGGAATTGGCAAAGTGATATTTGGAAGCCCATAGGTGGCTATGGTGAAAAAAGAAATATCCTCAGATGAAATCTGGAAAGAAGCTTTCTGAGAAACTCCTTAGTTTTCTGTTAATTCATCTCACAGAGTTACATCTCTATTTGGTGGATCTGTTTGATAGCCTTATTTCTGTGGAATCTGAGAACAGATATTTCGGTTCCCATTGAAGACTATAGGGCCAAAGGAAATATTCTCCGATAACAAAGAGAAAGAAGCTTTCTGAAAAACTTCTTTGTGTTCTGTGAAATCATCTCACAGAGTTACAGCTTTCCCCTCAAGAAGCCCTTCGCTAGGACAGTTCTTGTGGAATTGGCAAAGTGATATTTGGAAGCCCATAGAGGGCTATGCTGAAAAAGGAAATATCCTCAGATGAAATCTGGAAAGAAGCTTTCTGAGAAACTGCTTAGTGTTCTGTTAGTTCATCTCACAGAGTTACATCTGTATTTCGTGGATCTCTTTGCTAGCCTTTACCTGTGGAATCTGAGAACAGATATTTCGGATCCCTTTGAAGACTGTAGGGCCAAAGGAAATATCCTCCGATAACAAAGAGAAAGAAGCTTTCTGAGAAACGTTTTTGTGTTCTGTGAAATCATCTCACAGAGTTACAGCTTTTCCCTCAAGAAGCCTTTCGCTAAGACAGTTCTTGTGGAATTGGCAAAGTGATATTTGGAAGCCCATAGACGGGTATGGTGAAAAAGGAAGTATCCTCAGATGAAATCTGGAAAGAAGCTTTCTGAGAAACTGCTTAGTGTTCTGTTAATTCATCTCACAGAGTTACATCTGTATTTCGTGGATCTCTTTGCAAGCCTTATTTCTGTTGAATCTGAGAACAGATATTTCGGATCCCATTGAAGACTATAGGGCCAAAGGAAATATCCTTCGGTAACAAAGAGAAAGAAGCTTTCTGAGAAACTACTTTGTGTTCTGTGAAATCATCTCACAGAGTTACAGCTTTCCCCTCAAGAAGCCTTTCGCTAAGACAGTTCTTGTGGAATTGGCAATGTGATATTTGGAAGCCCATAGAGGGCTATGGTGAAAAAGGAAATATCCTCAGATGAAATCTGGAAAGAAGCTTTCTGAGAAACTGCTGAGTGTTCTGTTATTTCATCTCACAGAGTTACATCTGTATTTCGTGGATGTCTTTGCAAGCCTTATTTCTGTGGAATCTGAGAACAGATATTTCGGATCCCTTTGAAGACTATAGGGCCAAAGGAAATATCCTCCGATAACAAAGAGAAAGAAGCTTTCTGAGAAACTTCTTTGTGTTCTGTGAAATCATCTCATAGAGTTACACCTTTCCCCTCAAGGAGCCTTTCGCTAAGACGGTTCTTGTGGAATTGGCAAAGTGATATTTGGAAGCCCATAGAGGGCTATGGTGAAAAAGGAAGTATCCTCAGATGAAATCTGGAAAGAAGCTTTCTGAGAAACAGCTTAGTGTTCTGTTAATTCATCTCACAGAGTACATCTGTTTTTCGTGGATCTCTTCGCTAGCCTTATTTGTCTGGAATCTGAGAACAGATATTTCGTATCCCTTTGAAGTCTATAGGGCCAAAGGAAATATCCTCCGATAACAAAGAGAAAGAAGTTTACTGAGAAACTTCTTTGTGTTCTGTGAAATCATCTCACAGTTACAGCTTTCCCCTCAAGAAGCCTTTCGCGAAGACAGTTCTTGTGGAATTGGCAAAGTGATATTTGGAAGCCCATAGAGGCCAATGGTG
Organism: Macaca nemestrina; assembly: GCF_043159975.1. Taxonomy (NCBI): domain Eukaryota; kingdom Metazoa; phylum Chordata; class Mammalia; order Primates; family Cercopithecidae; genus Macaca; species Macaca nemestrina. The sequence continues at coordinate 31,289,031 of NC_092144.1, forward strand.
AAAAAGGAAATATCCTCAGATGAAATCTGGAAAGAAGCTTTCTGAGAAACTGCTTAGTGTTCTGTTAATTCATCTCACAGAGTTACATCTGTATTTCGTGGATCTCTTTGCTAGACTTATTTCTGTGGAATCTGAGAGCAGGTATTTCGGATCCCTTTGAAGACTATAGGGCCAAAGGAAATATCCTCCGATAACAAAGAGAAAGAAGCTTTCTGAGAAACTTCTTTGTGTTCTGTGAAATCATCTCACAGAGTTACACCTTTCCCCTTAGGAAGCCTTTCGCTAAGACAGTTCTTGTGGAATTGGCAAAGTGATATTTGGAAGCCCCTAGAGGGCTATGGTGAAAAAGGAAATATCCTCAGATGAAATCTGGAAAGAAGCTTTCTGAGAAACTGCTTAGTGTTCTGTTAATTCATCTCACAGAGTTACATCTGTATTTCGTGGATCTCTTTGCTAGCCTAATTTCTGTTGAATCTAAGAACAGATATTTCGAATCCCTTTGAAGACTATAGGCCAAAGGAAATATCCTCCGGTAACAAAGAGAAAGAAGCTTTCTGAGAAACTTCTTTGTGTTCTGTGAAATCATCTCACAGAGTTTCACCTTTCCCCTCAAGAAGCCTTTCGCTAAGACAGTTCTTGTGGAATTGGCAAAGTGATATTTGGAAGCCCCTAGAGGGCTATGGTGAAAAAGGAAATATCCTCAGATGAAATCTGGAAAGAAGCTTTCTGAGAATCTGCTTAGTGTTCTGTTCATTCATCTCACAGAGTTACATCTGTATTTCGTGGATGTCTTTGCTAGCCTTAATTTTGTGCAATCTGACAACAGATATTTCGGATCCCTTTGAAGACTACAGGGCCAAAGGAAATATCCTACGATTACAAAGAGAAAGAAGCTTTCTGAGAAACTTCTTTGTGTTCTGTGAAATCATCTCACAGAGTTACAGCTCTCCCCTCAAGAAGCCTTTCGCTAAGACAGTTCTTGTGGAATTGGCAAAGTGATATTTGGAAGCCCAAAGAGGGCTATGGTGAAAAAGGAAATATCCTCAGATGAAATCTGGAAAGAAGCTTTCTGAGAATCTGCTTAGTGTTGTGTTAATTCATCTCACAGAGTTACATCTGTTTTTCGTGGATCTCTTTGCTAGCCTTATTTCTGTTGAATCTGAGAACAGATATTTCGGATCCCTTTGAAAACTATAGGGCCAAAGGAAATATCCTCCGGTAACAAAGAGAAAGAAGCTTTCTGAGAAACTTCTTTGTGTTCTGTGAAATCATCTCACAGAGTTACAGCTTTCCCCTCAAGAATCCTTTCGATAAGACAGTTCTTTTGGAATTGGCAAAGTGATATTTGGAAGCCCATAGAGGGCTATGGTGAAAAAGGAAATATCCTCAGATGAAATCTGGAAAGAAGCTTTCTGAGAAACTGCTTAGTGTTCTGTTAATTCATCTCACAGAGTTACATCTCTATTTCGTGGATCTCTTTGCTAGCCTTATTTCTGTGGAATCTGAGAACAGATATTTCGGATCCCTTTGAAGACTACAGGGCCAAAGGAAATATCCTACGATTACAAAGAGAAAGAAGCTTTCTGAGAAACTTCTTTGTGTTCTGTGAAATCATCTCACAGAGTTACAGATTTCCCCTCAAGAAGCCTGTCGCTAAGACAGTTCTTGTGGAATTGGCAAAGTGATATTTGGAAGCCCATAGAGGGCTATGGTGAAAAAGGAAATATCCTCAGATGAAATCTGGAAAGAAGCTTTCTGAGAAACTGCTTAGTGCTCTGTTAATTCATCTCACAGAGTTATATCTGTATTTCGTGGATCTCTTTGCTAGCCTTATTTCTGTGGAATCTGAAAACAGATATTTCGGATCCCATTGAAGACTATAGGGCCAAAGGAAATATTCTCCGATAACAAAGAGAAAGAAGCTTTCTGAGAAACTTCTTTGTGTTCTGTTAAATCATCTCACAGAGTTACAGCTGTCCCCTCAAGAAGCCTTTCGCTAAGACAGTTCTTGTGGAATTGGCAAGCGATATTTGGAAGCCCATAGAGGGCTATGGTGAAAAAGGATATATCCTCAGATGAAATCTGGAAAGAAGGTTTCTGAGAAACAGCTTAGTGTTCTGTTAATTCATCTCACAGAGTTACATCTGTATTTCGTGGATCTCTTTGCTAGCCTTATTTCTGTGGAATCTGAGAACAGATATTTCGGATCCCTTTGAAGACTATAGAGCCAAAGGAAATATCCTCCGATAACAAAGAGAAAGAAGCTTTCTGAGAAACGTTATTGTGTTCTGTGAAATCATCTCACAGAGTTAAACCTTCCCCTCAAGAAGCCTTTCGCTTAGACAGTTCTTGTGGGATTGGCAAAGTGATATTTGGAAGCCCATAGAGGGCTATGGTGAAAAAGGAAGTATCCTCAGATGAAAACTGGAAAGAAGCTTTCTGAGAAACTGCTTAGTGTTCTGTTAATTCATCTCACAGTGTACATCTGTATTTTGTGGATGTCTTTGCTAGCCTTATTTCTGTGGAATCTGAGAACAGATATTTCGGATCCCTTTGAAGACTATAGGGCCAAAGGAAATATCCTCCGATAACAAAGAGAAAGAAGTTTTCTGAGAAACTTCTTTGTGTTCTGTGAAATCATCTCACAGATTTACAGCTTTCCCCTCAAGAAGCCTTTCGCTAAGACAGTTCTTGTGGAATTGGCAAAGTGATATTTGGAAGCCCATAGAGGGCTATGGTGAAAAAGGAAATATCCTCAGATGAAATCTGGAAAGAAGCTTTCTGAGAAACTGCTTAGTGTTGTGTTAATTCATCTCACAGAGTTACATCTGTATTTCGTGGATCTCTTTGCTAGCCTTATTTCTGTGGAATCTGAGAACAGATATTTCGGATCCCATTGAAGACTATAGGGCGAAAGGAAATAATCTCCGATAACAAAGAGAAAGAAGCTTTCTGAGAAACTTCTTTGTGTTCTGTGAAATCATCTCACAGAGTTACAGCTTTTCCCTCAAGAAGCCTTTCGCTAAGACAGTTCTTGTGGAATTGGCAAAGTGATATTTGGAAGCCCATAGAGGGCTATGGTGAAAAAGGAAATATCCTCAGATGAAATCTGGAAAGAAGCTTTCTGAGAAACTGCTTAGTGTTCTGTTAGTTCATCTCACAGAGTTACATCTGTATTTCGTGGATCTCTTTGCTAGCCTTATTTCTGTGGAATCTGAAAACAGATATTTCGGATCCCATTGAAGACTATAGGGCCAAAGGAAATATCCTCCGATAACAAAGAGAAAGAAGCTTTCTGAGAAACTTCTTTGTGTTCTGTTAAATCATCTCACAGAGTTACAGCTTTCCCCTCAAGAAGCCTTTCGCTAAGACAGTTCTTGTGGAATTGGCAAAGTGATATTTGGAAGCCCATAGAGGGCTATGGTGAAAAAGGAAATATCCTCAGATGAAATCTGGAAAGAAGCTTTCTGAGAAACTCCTTAGTTTTCTGTTAATTCATCTCACAGAGTTACATCTCTATTTGGTGGATCTCTTTGCTAGCCTTATTTCTGTGGAATCTGAGAACAGATATTTCGGTTCCCATTGAAGACTACAAAGCCAAAGGAAATATTCTCCGATAACAAAGAGAAAGAAGCTTTCTGAAAAACTTCTTTGTGTTCTGTGAAATCATCTCACAGAGTTACAGCTTTCCCCTCAAGAAGCCTTTCGCTAGGACAGGTCTTGTGGAATTGGCAAAGTGATATTTGGAAGCCCATAGAGGGCTATGGTGAAAAAGGAAATATCCTCAGATGAAATCTGGAAAGAAGCTTTCTGAGAAACTGCTGAATGTTCTGTTATTTCATCTCACAGAGTTACATCTGTATTTCGTGGATGTCTTTGCAAGCCTTATTTCTGTGGAATCTGAGAACAGATATTTCGGATCCCTTTGAAGACTATAGGGCCAAAGGAAATATCCTCCGATAACAAAGAGAAAGAAGCTTTCTGAGAAACTTCTTTGTGTTCTGTGAAATCATCTCATAGAGTTACACCTTCCCCCTCAAGGAGCCTTTCGCTAAGACAGTTCTTGTGGAATTGGCAAAGTGATATTTGGAAGCCCATAGAGGGCTATGGTGAAAAAGGAAGTATCCTCAGATGAAATCTGGAAAGAAGCTTTCTGAGAAACAGCTTAGTGTTCTGTTAATTCATCTCACAGAGTACATCTGTTTTTCGTGGATCTCTTCGCTAGCCTTATTTCTGTGGAATCTGAGAGCAGGTATTTCGGATCCCTTTGAAGACTATAGGGCCAAAGGAAATATCCTCCGATAACAAAGAGAAAGAAGCTTTCTGAGAAACTTCTTTGTGTTCTGTGAAATCATTTCACAGAGTTACACCTTTCCCCTTAGGAAGCCTTTCGCTAAGACAGTTCTTGTGGAATTGGCAAAGTGATATTTGGAATCCCCTGGAGGGCTATGGTGAAAAAGGAAATATCCTCAGATGAAATCTGGAAAGAAGCTTTCTGAGAAACTGCTTAGTGTTGTGTTAATTCATCTCACAGAGTTACATCTGTATTTCGTGGATCTCTTTGCTAGCCTTATTTCTGTTGAATCTGAGAACAGATATTTCGAATCCCTTTGAAGACTATAGGCCAAAGGAAATATCCTCCGGTAACAAAGAGAAAGAAGGTTTCTGATTAACTTCTTTGTGTTCTGTGAAATCATCTCACAGAGTTACACCTTTCCCCTCAAGAAGCCTTTCGCTAAGACAGTTCTTGTGGAATTGGCAAAGTGATATTTGGAAGCCCCTAGAGGGCTATGGTGAAAAAGGAAATATCCTCAGATGAAATCTGGAAAGAAGCTTTCTGAGAATCTGGTTAGTGTTCTGTTAGTTCATCTCACAGAGTTACTTCTGTATTTCGTGGATCTCTTTGCTAGCCTTAATTTTGTGCAATCTGACAACAGATATTTCGGATCCCTTTGAAGACTACAGGGCCAAAGGAAATATCCTACGATTACAAAGAGAAAGAAGCTTTCTGAGAAACTTCTTTGTGTTCTGTGAAATCATCTCACAGAGTTACAGCTCTCCCCTCAAGAAGCCTTTCGCTAAGACAGTTCTTGTGGAATTGGCAAGCGATATTTGGAAGCCCATAGAGGGCTATGCTGAAAAAGGAAATATCCTCAGATGAAATCTGGAAAGAAGGTTTCTGAGAAACAGCTTAGTGTTCTGTTAATTCATCTCACAGAGTTACATCTGTATTTCGTGGATCTCTTTGCTAGCCTTATTTCTGTGGAATCTGAGAACAGATATTTCGGATCCCTTTGAAGACTATAGGGCCAAAGGAAATATCCTCCGATAACAAAGAGAAAGAAGCTTTCTGAGAAACTTCTTTGTGTTCTCTGAAATCATCTCACAGAGTTACACCTTTCCCCTCAAGAAGCCTGTCGCTAAGACAGTTCTTGTGGAATTGGCAAAGTGATATTTGGAAGCCCAAAGAGGGCTAGGGTGAAAAAGGAAATATCCTCAGATGAAATCTGGAAAGAAGCTTTCTGAGAAACTGCTTAGTGTTCTGTTAATTCATCTCACAGAGTTACATCTGTATTTCGTGGATCTCTTTGCTACACTTATTTCGGTGGAATCTGAGAACAGATATTTCGGATCCCTTTGAAGACTATAGGGCCAAAGGAAATATCCTCCGATAACAAAGAGAAAGAAGTTTTCTGAGAAACTTCTTTGTGTTCTGTGAAATAATCTCACAGAGTTACAGCTTTCCCATCAAGAAGCCTTTCGCTAAGACAGTTCTTGTGGAATTGGCAAAGTGATATTTGGAAGCCCATAGAGGGCTATGGTGAAAAAGGAAATATCCTCAGATGAAATCTGGAAAGAAGCTTTCTGAGAAACTGCTTAGTGTTCTGTTCATTCATCTCACAGAGTTACATCTGTATTTCGTGGATCTCTTTGCTAGCCTTATTTTTGTGGAATCTGACAACAGATATTTCGGATCCCTTTGAAGACTACAGGGCCAAAGGAAATATCCTACGATTACAAAGAGAAAGAAGCTTTCTGAGAAACTTCTTTGTGTTCTGTGAAATCATCTCACAGAATTACAGCTTTCCCCTCAGGAAGCCTTTCACTAAGACAGTTCTTGTGGAATTGGCAAAGTGATATTTGGAAGCCCATAGAGGGCTACGGTGAAAAAGGAAATATCCTCAGATGAAATCTGGAAAGAAGCTTTCTGAGAATCTGCTTAGTGTTGTGTTAATTCATCTCACAGAGTTACATCTGTATTTCGTGGATCTCTTTGCTAGCCTTATTTCTGTTGAATCTGAGAACAGATATTTCGGATCCCTTTGAAAACTATAGGGCCAAAGGAAATATCCTCCGGTAACAAAGAGAAAGAAGCTTTCTGAGAAACTTCTTTGTGTTCTGTTATATCATCTCACAGAGTTACAGCTTTCCCCTCAAGAAGCCTTTCGCTAAGACAGTTCTTGTGGAATTGGCAAAGTGATATTTGGAAGCCCATAGAAAGCTATGGTGAAAAAGGAAATATCCTCAGATGAAATCTGGAAAGAAGCTTTCTGAGAAACTGCTTAGTGTTCTGTTAATTCATCTCACAGAGTTACATCTGTATTTCGTGGATCTCTTTGCTACACTTATTTCTGTGGAATCTGAGAACAGATATTTCGGATCCCTTTGAAGACTATAGAGCCAAAGGAAATATCCTCCGATAACAAAGAGAAAGAAGCTTTCTGAGAAACGTTATTGTGTTCTGTGAAATCATCTCACAGAGTTACAGCTTTCCCCTCAAGAAGCCTTTCGCTTAGACAGTTCTTGTGGAATTGGCAAAGTGATATTTGGAAGCCCATAGAGGGCTATGGTGAAAAAGGAAATATCCTCAGATGAAATCTGGAAAGAAGCTTTCTGAGAAACAGCTTAGTGTTCTGTTAATTCATCTCACAGAGTACATCTGTATTTTATGGATCTCTTTGCTAGCCTTATTTCTGTGGAATCTGAGAACAGATATTTCGGATCCCTTTGAAGACTATAGGGCCAAAGGAAATATCCTCCGATAACAAAGAGAAAGAAGTTTTCTGAGAAACTTCTTTGTGTTCTGTGAAATCATCTCACAGAGTTACAGCTTTCCCCTCAAGAAGCCTTTCGCTAAGACAGTTCTTGTGGAATTGGCAAAGTGATATTTGGAAGCCCATAGAGGGCTATGGTGAAAAAGGAAATATCCTCAGATGAAATCTGGAAAGAAGCTTTCTGAGAAACTGCTTAGTGTTCCGTTCATTCATCTCACAGAGTTACATCTGTATTTCGTGGATCTCTTTGCTAGCCTTATTTTTGTGGAATATGACAACAGATATTTCGGATCCCTTTGAAGACTACAGGGCCAAAGGAAATATCCTACGATTACAAAGAGAAAGAAGCTTTCTGAGAAACTTCTTTGTGTTCTGTGAAATCATCTCACAGAATTACAGCTTTCCCCTCAAGAAGCCTTTCACTAAGACAGTTCTTGTGGAATTGGCAAAGTGATATTTGGAAGCCCATAGAGGGCTATGGTGAAAAAGGAAATATCCTCAGATGAAATCTGGAAAGAACCTTTCTGGGAAACTGCTTAGTGTTCTGTTAATTCATCTCACAGAGTTACCTCTGTATTTCGTGGATCTCTTTGCTAGACTTATTTCTGTGGAATCTGAGAGCAGATATTTCGGATCCCTTTGAAGATTATAGGGCCAAAGGAAATATCCTCCGATACAAAGAGAAAGAAGCTTTCTGAGAAACTTCTTTGTGTTCTGTGAAATCATCTCACAGAGTTACAGCTTTCCCCTCAAGAAGCCTTTCGCTAAGACAGTTCTTGTGGAATTGGCAAAGTGATATTTGGAAGCCCCTAGAGGGCTATGGTGAAAAAGGAAATATCCTCAGATGAAATCTGGAAAGAAGCTTTCTGAGAATCTGCTTAGTGTTCTGTTCATTCATCTCACAGAGTTACATCTGTATTTCGTGGATCTCTTTGCTAGCCTTATTTTTGTGGAATCTGAAAACAGATATTTCGGATCCCTTTGAAGACTACAGGGCCAAAGGAAATATCCTACGATTACAAAGAGAAAGAAGCTTTCTGAGAAACTTCTTTGTGTTCTGTGAAATCATCTCACAGAATTACAGCTTTCCCCTCAAGAAGCCTTTCGCTAAGACAGTTCTTGTGAAATTGGCAAAGTGATATTTGGAAGCCCATAGAGGGCTATGGTGAAAAAGGAAATATCCTCAGATGAAATCTGGAAAGAAGCTTTCTGAGAAACTGCTTAGAGTTCTGTTAATTCATCTCACAGAGTTACATCTGTATTTCGTGGATCTCTTTGCTAGCCTTATTTCTGTGGAATCTGAGAACAGATATTTCGGATCCCTTTGAAGACTATAGCGCCAAAGGAAATATTCTCCGATAACAAAGAGAAAGAAGCTTTCTGAGAAACTTCTTTGTGTTCTGTGAAATCATCTCACGGAGTTACAGCTTTCCCCTCAAGAAGCCTTTCGCTAAGACAGTTCTTGTGGAATTGGCAACGTGATATTTGGAAGCCCAAAGAGGGCTATGGTGAAAAAGGAAATATCCTCAGATGAAATCTGGAAAGAAGCTTTCTGAGAAACTACTTAGTGTTCTCTTAATTCATCTCACAGAGTACATCTGTATTTTGTGGATCTCTTTGCTAGCCTTATTTCTGTGGAATCTGAAAACAGATATTTCGGATCCCTTTGAAGACTATAGGGCCAAAGGAAATATCCTCCATTAACAAAGAGAAAGAAGTTTTCTGAGAAACTTCTTTGTGTTCTGTGAAATCTTCTCACAGAGTTACAGCTTTCCCCTCAAGAAGCCTTTCGCTAAGACAGTTCTTGTGGAATTGGCAAAGTGATATTTGGAAGCCCATAGAGGGCTATGGTGAAAAAGGAAATATCCTCGGATGAAATCTGGAAAGAAGCTTTCTGAGAAACTGCTTAGTGTTCTGTTCATTCATCTCGCAGAGTTACATCTGTATTTCGTGGATCTCTTTGCTAGCCTTATTTCTGTGGAATCTGAGAACAGATATTTCGGATCCCATTGAAGACTATAGGGGCAAAGGAAATATCCTTCGGTAACAAAGAGAAAGAAGCTTTCTGAGAAACTACTTTGTGTTCTGTGAAATCATCTCACAGAGTTACAGCTTTCCCCTCAAGAAGCCTTTCGCTAAGACAGTTCTTGTGGAATTGGCAAAGTGATATTTGGAAGCCCCTAGAGGGCTATGGTGAAAAAGGAAATATTCTCAGATGAAATCTGGAAAGAAGCTTTCTGAGAAACAGCTTAGTGTTCTGTTAATTCATCTCACAGAGTACATCTGTATTTTGTGGATCTCTTTGCTAGCCTTATTTCTGTGGAATCTGAGAACAGATATTTCGGATCCCTTTGAAGACTATAGGGCCAAAGGAAATATCCTCCATTAACAAAGAGAAAGAAGTTTTCTGAGAAACTTCTTTGTGTTCTGTGAAATCTTCTCACAGAGTTACAGCTTTCCCCTCAAGAAGCCTGTCGCTAAGACAGTTCTTGCGGAATTGGCAACGTGATATTTGGAAGCCCAAAGAGGGCTATGGTGAAAAAGGAAATATCCTCAGATGAAATCTGGAAAGAAGCTTTCTGAGAAACAGCTTAGAGTTCTGTTAATTCATCTCACAGAGTTACATCTGTATTTCGTGGATCTCTTTGGTAGCGTTATTTCTGTGGAATCTGACAACAGATATTTCGGATCACTTTGAAGACTATAGGGCCAAAGGAAATATCCTCCGATAACAAAGAGAAAGAAGCTTTCTGAGAAACTTCTTTGTGTTCTGTGAAATCATCTCACAGAGTTACAGCTTTCCCCTCAAGAAGCCTGTCGCTAAGACAGTTCTTGTGGAATTGGCAACGTGATATTTGGAAGCCCATAGAGGGCTATGGTGAAAAAGGAAATGTCCTCAGATGAAATCTGGAAAGAAGCTTTCTGAGAAACTGCTTAGTGTTCTGTTAATTCATCTCACAGAGTACATCTGTATTTTGTGGATCTCTTTGCTAGCCTTATTTCTGTGGAATCTGAGAACAGATATTTCGGATCCCTTTGAAGACTATAGGGCCAAAGGAAATATCCTCCATTAACAAAGAGAAAGAAGTTTTCTGAGAAACTTCTTTGTGTTCTGTGAAATCTTCTCACAGAGTTACAGCTTTCCCCTCAAGAAGCCTTTCGCTAAGACAGTTCTTGTGGAATTGGCAAAGTGATATTTGGAAGCCCTTAGAGGGCTATGGTGAAAAAGGAAATATCCTCAGATGAAATCTGGAAAGAAGCTTTCTGAGAAACTGCTTAGTGTTCTGTTAATTCATCTCACAGAGTTACATCTGTATTTCGTGGATCTCTTTGCTATCCTCATTTCTGTGGAATCTGAGAACAGATATTTCGGATCCCTTTGAAGACTATAGGGCCAAAGGAAATATCCTCCGATAACAAAGAGAAAGAAGCTTTCTGAGAAACTTCTTTGTGTTCTGTGAAATCATCTCACAGAGTTACAGCTGTCCCCTCAAGAAGCCTTTCGCTAAGACAGTTCTTGTGGAATTGGCAAGCGATATTTGGAAGCCCATAGAGGGCTATGGTGAAAAAGGAAATATCCTCAGATGAAATCTGGAAAGAAGCTTTCTGAGAAACTGCTGAGTGTTCTGTTAATTCATCTCACAGAGTTACATCTGTATTTCGTGGATCTCTTTGCTAGCCTTATTTCTGTGGTATCTGAGAACAGATATTTCGGATCCCTTTGAAGACTATAGGGCCAAAGGAAATATCCTCCGATAAAAAAGAGAAAGAAGCTTTTTGAGAAACTTCTTTGTGTTCTGTGAAATCATCTCACAGAGTTACACCTTTCCCCTCAGGAAGCCTTTCGCTAAGACAGTTCTTGTGGAATTGGCAAAGTGATATTTGGAAGCCCATAGACGGCTATGGTGAAAAAGGAAATATCCTCAGATGAAATATGGAAAGAAGCTTTCTGAGAAACTGCTTAGTGTTCTGTTAATTCATCTCACAGAGTTACATCTGTATTTCGTGGATCTCTTTGCTAGCCTTATTTCTGTGGAATCTGAGAACAGATATTTCGGATCCCTTTGAAGACTATAGGGCCAAAGGAAATATCCTCCGGTAACAAAGAGAAAGAAGCTTTCTGAGAAACTTCTTTGTGTTCTGTGAAATCATCTCACAGAGTTACAGCTTTCCCCTCAAGAAGACTTTCGCTAAGACAGTTCTTGTGGAATTGGCAAAGTGATATTTGGAAGCCCTTAGAGGGCTATGGTGAAAAAGGAAATATCCTCAGATGAAATCTGGAAAGAAGCTTTCTGAGAAACTGCTTAGTGTTTTGTTATTTCATCTCACAGTTACATCTGTATTTCGTGGATCTCTTTGCTAGCCTTATTTCTGTGGAATCTGAGAACAGATATTTCTGATCCCATTGAAGACTATAGGGCGAAAGGAAATAATCTCCGATAACAAAGAGAAAGAAGCTTTCTGAGAAAATTCTTTGTGTTCTGTGAAATCATCTCACAGAGTTACAGCTTTCCCCTCAAGAGGCCTTTCGCTAAGACAGTTCTTGTGGAATTGGCAAAGTGATATTTGGAAGCCCATAGAGGGCTATGTTGAAAAAGGAAATATCCTCAGATGAAATCTGGAAAGAAGCTTTCTGAGAAACAGCTTAGAGTTCTGTTAATTCATCTCACAGAGTTACATCTGTATTTCGTGGATCTCTTTGCTAGCCTTATTTCTGTGGAATCTGAGAACAGATATTTCGGATCCCTTTGAAGACTATAGGGCCAAAGGAAATATCCTCCGATAACAAAGAGAAAGAAGCTTTCTGAGAAACTTCTTTGTGTTCTGTGAAATCATCTCACAGAGTTACAGCTTTCCCCTCAAGACGCCTGTCGCTAAGACAGTTCTTGTGGAATTGGCAACGTGATATTTGGAAGCCCAAAGAGGGCTATGGTGAAAAAGGAAATATCCTCAGATGAAATCTGGAAAGAAGCTTTCTGAGAAACTGCTTAGTGTTCTGTTAATTCATCTCACAGAGTACATCTGTATTTTGTGGATCTCTTTGCTAGCCTTATTTCTGTGGAATCTGAGAACAGATATTTCGGATCCCTTTGAAGACTATAGGGCCAAAGGAAATATCCTCCATTAACAAAGAGAAAGAAGTTTTCTGAGAAACTTCTTTGTGTTCTGTGAAATCTTCTCACAGAGTTACAGCTTTCCCCTCAAGAAGCCTTTCGCTAAGACAGTTCTTGTGGAATTGGCAAAGTGATATTTGGAAGCCCATAGAGGGCTATGGTGAAAAAGGAAATATCCTCAGATGAAATCTGGAAAGAAGCTTTCTGAGAAACTGCTGAGTGTTCTGATAATTCATCTCACAGAGTTACATCTGTATTTCGTGGATCTGTTTGCTAGCCTTATTTCTGTGGAATCTGAGAGCAGATATTTCGGATCCCTTTGAAGACTCTAGGGCCAAAGGAAGTATCCTCCAATAACAAAGAGAAAGAAGCTTTCTGAGAAACTTCTTTGTGTTCTGTGAAATCATCTCACAGAGTTACAGCTTTCCCCTCAAGAAGCCTTTCGCTAAGACAGTTCTTGTGGAATTGGCAAAGTGATATTTGGAAGCCCATAGAGGGCTATGGTGAAAAAGGAAATATCCTCAGATGAAATCTGGAAAGAAGCTTTCTGAGAAACTGCTTAGTGTTCTGTTAATTCATCTCACAGAGTTACATCTGCATTTCGTGGATCTCTTTGCTAGCCTTATTTCTGTGGAATCTGAGAACAGATATTTCGGATCCCTTTTAAGACTATAGGGCCAAAGGAAATATCCTCCGATAACAAAAAGAAAGAAGCTTTCTGAGAAACTTCTTTGTGTTCTGTGAAATCATCTCACAGAGTTACAGCTTTCCCCTCAAGAAGCCTTTCGCTAAGACAGTTCTTGTGGAATTGGCAAGCGATATTTGGAAGCCCATAGAGGGCTATGGTGAAAAAGGAAATATCCTCAGATGAAATCTGGAAAGAAGCTTTCTGAGAAACTGCTTAGTGTTCTGTTAATTCATCTCACAGAGTTACATCTGTATTTCGTGGATCTCTTTGCTAGCCTTATTTCTGTGGAATCTGAGAACCGATATTTCGGATCCCTTTGAAGACTATAGGGCCAAAGGAAATATCCTCCGAGAAAAAAGAGAAAGAAGCTTTTTGAGAAACTTCTTTGTGTTCTGTGAAATCATCTCACAGAGTTACACCTTTCCCCTCAGGAAGCCTTTCGCTAAGACAGTTCTTGTGGAATTGGCAAAGTGATATTTGGAAGCCCCTAGAGGGCTATGGTGAAAAAGGAAATATCCTCAGATGAAATCTGGAAAGAAGCTTTCTGAGAAACTGCTGAGTGTCCTGTTAATTCATCTCACAGAGTTACATCTGTATTTCGTGGATCTCTTTGCTAGCCTTATTTCTGTGGAATCTGAGAGCAGATATTTCGGATCCCTTTGAAGACTCTAGGGCCAAAGGAAGTATCCTCCAATAACAAAGAGAAAGAAGCTTTCTGAGAAACTTCTTTGTGTTCTGTGAAATCATCTCACAGAGTTACAGCTTTCCCCTCAAGAAGCCTTTCGCTAAGACAGTTCTTGTGGAATTGGCAAAGTGATATTTGGTAGCCCATAGAGGGCTATGGTGAAAAAGGAATTATCCTCAGATGAAATCTGGAAAGAAGCTTTCTGAGAAACTGCTTAGTGTTCTGTTAATTCATCTCACAGAGTTACATCTGTATTTCGTGGATCTCTTTGCTAGACTTATTTCTGTGGAATCTGAGAACAGATATTTCGGATCCCTTTGAAGACTATAGGGCCAAAGGAAATATCCTCCGATAACAAAGAGAAAGAAGCTTTCTGAGAAACTTCTTTGTGTTCTGTGAAATCATCTCACAGAGTTACAGCTGTCCCCTCAAGAAGCCTTTCGCTAAGACAGTTCTTGTGGAATTGGCAAGCGATATTTGGAAGCCCATAGAGGGCTATGGTGAAAAAGGAAATATCCTCAGATGAAATCTGGAAAGAAGCTTTCTGAGAAACTGCTTAGTGTTCTGTTAATTCATCTCACAGAGTTACATCTGTATTTCGTGGATCTCTTTGCTAGCCTTATTTCTGTGGAATCTGAGAACAGATATTTCGGATCCCTTTGAAGACTATAGGGCCAAAGGAAATATCCTCCGATAAAAAAGAGAAAGAAGCTTTTTGAGAAACTTCTTTGTGTTCTGTGAAATCATCTCACAGAGTTACACCTTTCCTCTCAGGAAGCCTTTCGCTAAGACAGTTCTTGTGGAATTGGCAAAGTGATATTTGGAAGCCCATAGAGGGCTAGGGTGAAAAAGGAAATATCCTCAGATGGAATCTGGAAAGAAGCTTTCTGAGAAACTGCTTAGTGTTCTGTTAATTCATCTCACAGAGTTACATCTGTATTTCGTGGATCTCTTTGCTAGCCTTATTTCTGTGGAATCTGAGAACAGATATTTCGGATCCCTTTGAAGTCTATAGGGCCAAAGGAAATATCCTCCGGTAACAAAGAGAAAGAAGCTTTCTGAGAAACTTCTTTGTGTTCTGTGAAATCATCTCACAGAGTTACAGCTTTCCCCTCAAGAAGCCTTTCGCTAAGACAGTTCTTGTGGAATTGGCAAAGTGATATTTGGAAGCCCTTAGAGGGCTATGGTTAAAAAGGAAATATCCTCAGATGAAATCTGGAAAGAAGCTTTCTGAGAAACTGCTTAGTGTTCTGTTATTTCATCTCACAGAGTTACATCTGTATTTCGTGGATCTCTTTGCTAGCCTTATTTCTGTGGAATCTGAGAACAGATATTTCGGATCCCTTTGAAGACTATAGGGCGAAAGGAAATAATCTCCGATAACAAAGAGAAAGAAGCTTTCTGAGAAACTTCTTTGTGTTCTGTGAAATCATCTCACAGAGTTACAGCTTTCCTCTCAAGAAGCCTTTCGCTAAGACAGTTCTTGTGGAATTGGCATGGCGATATTTGGTAGCCCTTAGAGGGCTATGGTGAAAAAGGAAATATCCTCAGATGAAATCTGGAAAGAAGCTTTCTGAGAAACTGCTTAGTGTTCTGTTAATTCATCTCACAGAGTTACATCTGTATTTCGTGGATCTCTTTGCTAGCCTTATTTCTGTGGAATTTGAGAACAGATATTTCGGATCCCTTTGAAGACTATAGGGCGAAAGGAAATATCCTCCGATAACAAAGAGAAAGAAGCTTTCTGAGAAACTTCTTTGTGTTCTGTGAAATCATCTCACAGAGTTACAGCTTTCCCCTCAAGAAGCCTTTCGCTTAGACAGTTCTTGTGGAATTGGCAAAGTGACATTTGGAAGCCCATAGAGGGCTATGGTGAAAAAAGAAATATCCTCAGATGAAATCTGGAAAGAAGCTTTCTGAGAAACTGCTTAGTGTTCTGTTAATTCATCTAACAGAGTTACATCTGTATTTCTTGGATCTCTTTGCTACACTTATTTCTGTGGAATCTGAGAACAGACATTTCGGATCCCTTTGAAGACTATAGAGCCAAAGGAAATATCCTCCGATAACAAAGAGAAAGAAGCTTTCTGAGAAACGTTTTTGTGTTCTGTGAAATCATCTCACAGAGTTACAGCTTTCCCCTTAAGAAGCTTTTCGCTTAGACAGTTTTTGTGGAATTGGCAAAGTGATATTTGGAAGCCCATAGAGGGCTATGGTGAAAAAGGAAATATCCTCAGATGAAATCTGGAAAGAAACTTTCTGAGAAACAGCTTAGTGTTCAGTTAATTCATCTCACAGAGTACATTTGTATTTCGTGGATCTCTTTGCTAGCCTTATTTCTGTGGAATCTGAGAACAGATATTTCGGATCCCTTTGAAGACTATACGGCCAAAGTATATATCCTCCGATAACAAAGAGAAAGAAGTTTTCTGGAAAACTTCTTTGTGTTCTGTGAAATCATCTCACAGAGTTACAGCTTTCCCCTCAAGGAGCCTTTCGCTTAGACAGTTCTTGTGGAATTGGCAAAGTGATATTTGGAAGCCCATAGAGGGATATGGTGAAAAAGGAAATATCCTCAGATGAAATCTGGAAAGAAGCTTTCTGAGAAACTGCTTAGTGTTCTGTTAATTCATCTCACAGAGTTACATCTGTATTTCGTGGATCTCTTTGCTAGCCTTATTTCTGTTGAATCTGAGGACAGATATTTCGGATCCCATTGAAGACTATAGGGCCAAAGGAAATATCCTTCGGTAACAAAGAGGAAGAAGCTTTATGAGAAACTACTTTGTGTTCTGTGAAATCATCTCACAGAGTTACAGCTTTCTCCTCAAGAAGCCTTTCGCTAAGACAGTTCTTGTGGAATTGGCAAAGTGATATTTGGAAGCCCCTAGAGGGGTATGGTGAAAAAGGAAATATCCTAAGATGAAATCTGGAAAGAAGCTTTCTGAGAATCTGCTTAGTGTTCTGTTCATTCATCTCACAGAGTTACATCTGTATTTCGTGGATCTCTTTGCTAGCCTTATTTTTGTGGAATCTGACAACAGATATTTCGGATCCCTTTGAATACTACAGGGCCAAAGGAAATATCCTACGATTACAAAGAGAAAGAAGCTTTCTGAGAAACTTCTTTGTGTTCTGTGAAATCATCTCACAGAGTTACAGCTTTCCCCACAAGAAGCCTTTCGCTAAGACAGTTCTTGTGGAATTGGCAAAGTGATATTTGGAAGCCCATAGAGGGCTATGGTGAAAAAGGAAATATCCTCAGATGAAATCTGGAAAGAAGCTTTCTGAGAAACTGCTTAGTGTTCTGTTCATTCATCTCACAGAGTTACATCTGTATTTCGTGGATCTCTTTGCTAGCCTTATTTCTGTGGAATCTGAGAACAGATATTTCGGATCCCTTTGAAGACTATAGGGCCAAAGGAAATATCCTCCGATAACAAAGAGAAAGAAGCTTTCTGAGAAACTTCTTTGTGTTCTGTGAAATCATCTCAAAGAGTTACAGCTTTCCCCTCAAGAAGCCTGTCGCTAAGACAGTTCTTGTGGAATTGGCAAAGTGATATTTGGAAGCCCATAGAGGGCTATGGTGAAAAAGGAAATATCCTCAGATGAAATCTGGAAAGAAGCTTTCTGAGAAACTGCTTACTGTTCTGTTAATTCATCTCACAGAGTTACATCTGTATTTCGTGGATCTCTTTGCTACACTTATTTCTGTGGAATCTGAGAACAGATATTTCGGATCCCTTTGAAGACTATAGAGCCAAAGGAAATATCCACCGATAACAAAGAGAAAGAAGCTTTCTGAGAAACGTTTTTGTGTTCTGTGAAATCATCTCACAGAGTTACAGCTTTCCCCTCAAGAAGCCTTTCGCTTAGACAGTTCTTTTGGAATTGGCAAAGTGATATTTGGAAGCCCATAGAGGGCTATGGTGAAAAAGGAAATATCCTCAGATGAAATCTGGAAAGAAGCTTTCTGAGAAACTGCTTAGTGCTCTGTTAATTCATCTCACAGAGTACATCTGTATTTCGTGGATCTCTTTGCTAGCCTTATTTCTGTGGAATCTGAGAACAGATATCTCGGATCCCTTTGAAGACTATAGGGCCAAAGGAAATATCATCCGATAACAAAGAGAAAGAAGTTTTCTGAGAAACTTCTTTTTGTTCTGTGAAATCATCTCACAGAGTTACAGCTTTCCCCTCAAGAAGCCTTTCGCTAAGACAGTTCTTGTGGAATTGGCAAAGTGATATTTGGAAGCCCATAGAGGGCTATGGTGGAAAAGGAAATATCCTCAGATGAAATCTGGAAAGAAGCTTTCTGAGAAACTGCTTAGTGTTCTGTTAATTCATCTCACAGAGTTACATCTGTATTTCGTGGATCTCTTTGCTAGCCTTATTTCTGTGTAATCTGAGAACAGATATTTCGGATCCCATTAAAGACTATAGGGCCAAAGGAAATATCCTTCGGTAACAAAGAGAAAGAAGCTTTCTGAGAAACTACTTTGTGTTCTGTGAAATCATCTCACAGAGTTACAGCTTTCCCCTCAAGAAGCCTTTCGCTAAGACAGTTCTTGTGGAATTGGCAAAGTGATATTTGGAAGCCCATAGAGGGCTATGGTGAAAAAGGAAATATCCTCAGATGAAATCTGGAAAGAAGCTTTCTGAGAAACAGCTTAGTGTTCTGTTAATTCATCTCACAGAGTTACATCTGCATTTCGTGGATCTCTTTGCTAGCCTTATTTCTGTGGAATCTGAGAACAGATATTTCGGATCCCTTTTAAGACTATAGGGCCAAAGGAAATATCCTCCGATAACAAAGAGAAAGAAGATTTCTGAGAAACTTCTTTGTGTTCTGTGAAATCATCTCACAGAGTTACAGCTGTCCCCTCAAGAAGCCTTTCGCTAAGACAGTTCTTGTGGAATTGGCAAGCGATATTTGGAAGCCCATAGAGGGCTATGGTGAAAAAGGAAATATCCTCAGATGAAATCTGGAAAGAAGCTTTCTGAGAAACAGCTTAGTGTTCTGTTAATTCATCTCACAGAGTTACATCTGTATTTCGTGGATCTCTTTGCTAGCCTTATTTCTGTGGAATCTGAGAACAGATATTTCGGATCCCTTTGAAGACTATAGGGCCAAAGGAAATATGCTCCGATAAAAAAGAGAAAGAAGCTTTTTGAGAAACTTCTTTGTGTTCTGTGAAATCATCTCACAGAGTTACACCTTTCCCCTCAGGAAGCCTTTCGCTAAGACAGTTCTTGTGGAATTGGCAAAGTGATATTTGGAAGCCCCTAGAGGGCTATGGTGAAAAAGGAAATATCCTCAGATGAAATCTGGAAAGAAGCTTTCTGAGAAACTGCTGAGTGTCCTGTTAATTCTTCTCACAGTGTTACATCTGTATTTCGTGGATCTCTTTGCTAGCCTTATTTCTGTGGAATCTGAGAGCAGATATTTCGGATCCCTTTGAAGACTCTAGGGCCAAAGGAAATATCTTCCGATAACAAAGAGAAAGAAGCTTTCTGAGAAACTTCTTTGTGTTCTGTGAAATCATCTCACAGAGTTACAGCTGTCCCCTCAAGAAGCCTTTCGCTAAGACAGTTCTTGTGGAATTGGCAAGCGATATTTGGAAGCCCATAGAGGGCTATGGTGAAAAAGGAAATATCCTCAGATGAAATCTGGAAAGAAGCTTTCTGAGAAACTGCTTAGTGTTCTGTTAATTCATCTCACAGAGTTACATCTGTATTTCGTGGATCTCTTTGCTAGCCTTATTTCTGTGGAATTTGAGAACAGATATTTCGGATCCCTTTTGAAGACTATAGGGCGAAAGGAAATATCCTCCGATAACAAAGAGAAAGAAGCTTTCTGAGAAACTTCTTTGTGTTCTGTGAAATCATCTCACAGAGTTACAGCTTTCCCCTCAAGAAGCCTTTCGCTTAGACAGTTCTTGTGGAATTGGCAAAGTGATATTTGGAAGCCCATAGAGGGCTATGGTGAAAATAGAAATATCCTCAGATGAAATCTGGAAAGAAGCTTTCTGAGAAACAGCTTAGTGTTCTGTTAATTCATCTCACAGAGTTACATCTGTATTGCGTGGATCTCTTTGCTAGCCTTATTTCTGTGGAATCGAGAACAGATATTTCGGATCCCTTTGAAGACTATAGGGCCAAAGGAAATATCCTCCGATAACAAAGAGAAAGAAGCTTTCTGAGAAACTTCTTTGTATTCTGTGAAATCATCTCAAAGAGTTGCAGCTTTCCCCTCAAGAAGCCTTTCGCTAAGACAGTTCTTGTGGAATGGGCAAAGTGATATTTGGAAGCCCATAGAGGGCTATGGTGAAAAAGGAAATGTCCTCAGATGAAATCTGGAAAGAAGCTTTCTGAGAAACTGCTTAGTGTTCTGTTAATTCATCTAACAGAGTTACATCTGTATTTCTTGGATCTCTTTGCTACACTTATTTCTGTGGAATCTGAGAACAGACATTTCGGATCCCTTTGAAGACTATAGAGCCAAAGGAAATATCCTCCGATAACAAAGAGAAAGAAGCTTTCTGAGAAACGTTTTTGTGTTCTGTGAAATCATCTCACAGAGTTACAGCTTTCCCCTTAAGAAGCTTTTCGCTTAGACAGTTTTTGTGGAATTGGCAAAGTGATATTTGGAAGCCCATAGAGGGCTATGGTGAAAAAGGAAATATCCTCAGATGAAATCTGGAAAGAAACTTTCTGAGAAACAGCTTAGTGTTCAGTTAATTCATCTCACAGAGTACATTTGTATTTCGTGGATCTCTTTGCTAGCCTTATTTCTGTGGAATCTGAGAACAGATATTTCGGATCCCTTTGAAGACTATACGGCCAAAGGATATATCCTCCGATAACAAAGAGAAAGAAGTTTTCTGAAAAACTTCTTTGTGTTCTGTGAAATCATCTCACAGAGTTACAGCTTTCCCCTCAAGGAGCCTTTCGCTTAGACAGTTCTTGTGGAATTGGCAAAGTGATATTTGGAAGCCCATAGAGGGATATGGTGAAAAAGGAAATATCCTCAGATGAAATCTGGAAAGAAGCTTTCTGAGAAGCTGCTTAGTGTTCTGTTAATTCATCTCACAGAGTTACATCTGTATTTCGTGGATCTCTTTGCTAGCCTTATTTCTGTTGAATCTGAGGACAGATATTTCGGATCCCATTGAAGACTATAGGGCCAAAGGAAATATCCTTCGGTAACAAAGAGGAAGAAGCTTTATGAGAAACTACTTTGTGTTCTGTGAAATCATCTCACAGAGTTACAGCTTTCCCCTCAAGAAGCCTTTCGCTAAGACAGTTCTTGTGGAATTGGCAAAGTGATATTTGGAAGCCCCTAGAGGGCTATGGTGAAAAAGGAAATATCCTAAGATGAAATCTGGAAAGAAGCTTTCTGAGAATCTGCTTAGTGTTCTGTTCATTCATCTCACAGAGTTACATCTGTATTTCGTGGATCTCTTTGCTAGCCTTATTTTTGTGGGATCTGACAACAGATATTTCGGATCCCTTTGAATACTACAGGGCCAAAGGAAATATCCTACGATTACAAAGAGAAAGAAGCTTTCTGAGAAACTTCTTTGTGTTCTGTGAAATCATCTCACAGAGTTACAGCTTTCCCCACAAGAAGCCTTTCGCTAAGACAGTTCTTGTGGAATTGGCAAAGTGATATTTGGAAGCCCATAGAGGG
The DNA here is from genome assembly GCF_043159975.1 of Macaca nemestrina. Classification (NCBI taxonomy): domain Eukaryota; kingdom Metazoa; phylum Chordata; class Mammalia; order Primates; family Cercopithecidae; genus Macaca; species Macaca nemestrina. The sequence continues at coordinate 31,310,266 of NC_092144.1, forward strand.
CTATGGTGAAAAAGGAAATATCCTCAGATGAAATCTGGAAAGAAGCTTTCTGAGAAACTGCTTAGTGTTCTGTTCATTCATCTCACAGAGTTACATCTGTATTTCGTGGATCTCTTTGCTAGCCTTATTTCTGTGGAATCGAGAACAGATATTTCGGATCCCTTTGAAGACTATAGGGCCAAAGGAAATATCCTCCGATAACAAAGAGAAAGAAGCTTTCTGAGAAACTTCTTTGTATTCTGTGAAATCATCTCAAAGAGTTGCAGCTTTCCCCTCAAGAAGCCTGTCGCTAAGACAGTTCTTGTGGAATGGGCAAAGTGATATTTGGAAGCCCATAGAGGGCTATGGTGAAAAAGGAAATATCCTCAGATGAAATCTGGAAAGAAGCTTTCTGAGAAACTGCTTAGTGTTCTGTTAATTCATCTAACAGAGTTACATCTGTATTTCTTGGATCTCTTTGCTACACTTATTTCTGTGGAATCTGAGAACAGACATTTCGGATCCCTTTGAAGACTATAGAGCCAAAGGAAATATCCTCCGATAACAAAGAGAAAGAAGCTTTCTGAGAAACGTTTTTGTGTTCTGTGAAATCATCTCACAGAGTTACAGCTTTCCCCTTAAGAAGCTTTTCGCTTAGACAGTTTTTATGGAATTGGCAAAGTGATATTTGGAAGCCCATAGAGGGCTATGGTGAAAAAGGAAATATCCTCAGATGAAATCTGGAAAGAAACTTTCTGAGAAACAGCTTAGTGTTCAGTTAATTCATCTCACAGAGTACATTTGTATTTCGTGGATCTCTTTGCTAGCCTTATTTCTGTGGAATCTGAGAACAGATATTTCGGATCCCTTTGAAGACTATACGGCCAAAGGATATATCCTCCGATAACAAAGAGAAAGAAGTTTTCTGAAAAACTTCTTTGTGTTCTGTGAAATCATCTCACAGAGTTACAGCTTTCCCCTCAAGGAGCCTTTCGCTTAGACAGTTCTTGTGGAATTGGCAAAGTGATATTTGGAAGCCCATAGAGGGATATGGTGAAAAAGGAAATATCCTCAGATGAAATCTGGAAAGAAGCTTTCTGAGAAACTGCTTAGTGTTCTGTTAATTCATCTCACAGAGTTACATCTGTATTTCGTGGATCTCTTTGCTAGCCTTATTTCTGTTGAATCTGAGGACAGATATTTCGGATCCCATTGAAGACTATAGGGCCAAAGGAAATATCCTTCGGTAACAAAGAGGAAGAAGCTTTATGAGAAACTACTTTGTGTTCTGTGAAATCATCTCACAGAGTTACAGCTTTCCCCTCAAGAAGCCTTTCGCTAAGACAGTTCTTGTGGAATTGGCAAAGTGATATTTGGAAGCCCCTAGAGGGCTATGGTGAAAAAGGAAATATCCTAAGATGAAATCTGGAAAGAAGCTTTCTGAGAATCTGCTTAGTGTTCTGTTCATTCATCTCACAGAGTTACATCTGTATTTCGTGGATCTCTTTGCTAGCCTTATTTTTGTGGGATCTGACAACAGATATTTCGGATCCCTTTGAATACTACAGGGCCAAAGGAAATATCCTACGATTACAAAGAGAAAGAAGCTTTCTGAGAAACTTCTTTGTGTTCTGTGAAATCATCTCACAGAGTTACAGCTTTCCCCACAAGAAGCCTTTCGCTAAGAGAGTTCTTGTGGAATTGGCAAAGTGATATTTGGAAGCCCATAGAGGGCTATGGTGAAAAAGGAAATATCCTCAGATGAAATCTGGAAAGAAGCTTTCTGAGAAACTGCTTAGTGTTCTGTTCATTCATCTCACAGAGGTACATCTGTATTTCGTGGATCTCTTTGCTAGCCTTATTTCTGTGGAATCTGAGAACAGATATTTCGGATCCCTTTGAAGACTATAGGGCAAAAGGAAATATCCTCCGATAACAAAGAGAAAGAAGCTTTCTGAGAAACTTCTTTGTGTTCTGTGAAATCATCTCAAAGAGTTACAGCTTTCCCCTCAAGAAGCCTGTCGCTAAGACAGTTCTTGTGGAATTGGCAAAGTGATATTTGGAAGCCCATAGAGGGCTATGGTGAAAAAGGAAATATCCTCAGATGAAATCTGGAAAGAAGCTTTCTGAGAAACTGCTTACTGTTCTGTTAATTCATCTCACAGAGTTACATCTGTATTTCGTGGATCTCTTTGCTACACTTATTTCTGTGGAATCTGAGAACAGATATTTCGGATCCCTTTGAAGACTATAGTGCCAAAGGAAATATCCTTCGGTAACAAAGAGAAAGAAGCTTTCTGAGAAACTACTTTGTGTTCTGTGAAATCATCTCACAGAGTTACAGCTGTCCCCTCAAGAAGCCTTTCGCTAAGACAGTTCTTCTGGAATTGGCAAGCGATATTTGGAAGCCCATAGAGGGCTATGGTGAAAAAGGAAATATCCTCAGATGAAATCTGGAAAGAAGCTTTCTGAGAAACTGCTTAGTGTTCTGTTAATTCATCTCACAGAGTTACATCTGTATTTCGTGGATCTCTTTGCTAGCCTTATTTCTGTGGAATCTGAGAACAGATATCTCGGATCCCTTTGAAGACTATAGGGCCAAAGGAAATATCCTCCGATAAAAAAGAGAAAGAAGCTTTTTGAGAAACTTCTTTGTGTTCTGTGAAATCATCTCACAGAGTTACACCTTTCCTCTCAGGAAGCCTTTCACTAAGACAGTTCTTCTGGAATTGGCAAAGTGATATTTGGAAGCCCATAGAGGGCTATGGTGAAAAAGGAAATATCCTCAGATGGAATCTGGAAAGAAGCTTTCTGAGAAACTGCTTAGTGTTGTGTTAATTCATCTCACAGAGTTACATCTGTATTTCGTGGATCTCTTTGCTAGCCTTATTTCTGTGGAATCTGAGAACAGATATTTCGGATCCCTTTGAAGACTATAGGGCCAAAGGAAATATCCTCCGATAACAAAGAGAAAGAAGCTTTCTGAGAAAATTCTTTGTGTTCTGTGAAATCATCTCAAAGAGTTACAGCTTTCCCCTCAAGAAGCCTGTCGCTAAGACAGTTCTTGTGGAATTGGCAAAGTGATATTTGGAAGCCCATAGAGGGCTATGGTGAAAAAGGAAATATCCTCAGATGGAATCTGGAAAGAAGCTTTCTGAGAAACTGCTTAGTGTTGTGTTAATTCATCTCACAGAGTTACATCTGTATTTCGTGGATCTCTTTGCTAGCCTTATTTCTGTGGAATCTGAGAACAGATATTTCGGATCCCTTTGAAGTCTATAGGGCCAAAGGAAATATCCTCCGGTAACAAAGAGAAAGAAGCTTTCTGAGAAACTTCTTTGTGTTCTGTGAAATCATCTCACAGAGTTACAGCTTTCCCCTCAAGAAGCCTTTCGCTAAGACAGTTCTTGTGGAATTGGCAAAGTGATATTTGGAAGCCCTTAGAGGGCTATGGTTAAAAAGGAAATATCCTCAGATGAAATCTGGAAAGAAGCTTTCTGAGAAACTGCTTAGTGTTCTGTTATTTCATCTCACAGAGTTACATCTGTATTTCGTGGATCTCTTTGCTAGCCTTATTTCTGTGGAATCTGAGAAGAGATATTTCGGATCCCTTTGAAGACTATAGGGCGAAAGGAAATAATCTCCGATAACAAAGAGAAAGAAGCTTTCTGAGAAACTTCTTTGTGTTCTGTGAAATCATCTCACAGAGTTACAGCTTTCCCCTCAAGAAGCCTTTCGCTAAGACAGTTCTTGTGGAATTGGCAAAGCGATATTTGGTAGCCCTTAGAGGGCTATGGTGAAAAAGGAAATATCCTCAGATGAAATCTGGAAAGAAGCTTTCTGAGAAACTGCTTAGTGTTCTGTTAATTCATCTCACAGAGTTACATCTGTATTTCGTGGATCTCTTTGCTAGCCTTATTTCTGTGGAATTTGAGAACAGATATTTCGGATCCCTTTGAAGACTATAGAGCCAAAGGAAATATCCTCCGATAACAAAGAGAAAGAAGCTTTCTGAGGAACTTTTTTGTGTTCTGTGAAATCATCTCACAGAGTTACAGCTTTCCCCTTAAGAAGCTTTTCGCTTAGACAGTTTTTGTGGAATTGGCAAAGTGATATTTGGAAGCCCATAGAGGGCTATGGTGAAAAAGGAAATATCCTCAGATGAAATCTGGAAAGAAACTTTCTGAGAAACAGCTTAGTGTTCAGTTAATTCATCTCACAGAGTACATTTGTATTTCGTGGTTCTCTTTGCTAGCCTTATTTCTGTGGAATCTGAGAACAGATATTTCGGATCCCTTTGAAGACTATACGGCCAAAGTATATATCCTCCGATAACAAAGAGAAAGAAGTTTTCTGAAAAACTTCTTTGTGTTCTGTGAAATCATCTCACAGAGTTACAGCTTTCCCCTCAAGGAGCCTTTCGCTTAGACAGTTCTTGTGGAATTGGCAAAGTGATATTTGGAAGCCCATAGAGGGATATGGTGAAAAAGGAAATATCCTCAGATGAAATCTGGAAAGAAGCTTTCTGAGAAACTGCTTAGTGTTCTGTTAATTCATCTCACAGAGTTACATCTGTATTTCGTGGATCTCTTTGCTAGCCTTATTTCTGTTGAATCTGAGGACAGATATTTCGGATCCCATTGAAGACTATAGGGCCAAAGGAAATATCCTTCGATAACAAAGAGGAAGAAGCTTTATGAGAAACTACTTTGTGTTCTGTGAAATCATCTCACAGAGTTACAGCTTTCCCCTCAAGAAGCCTTTCGCTAAGACAGTTCTTGTGGAATTGGCAAAGTGATATTTGGAAGCCCCTAGAGGGCTATGGTGAAAAAGGAGATATCCTAAGATGAAATCTGGAAAGAAGCTTTCTGAGAATCTGCTTAGTGTTCTGTTCATTCATCTCACAGAGTTACATCTGTATTTCGTGGATCTCTTTGCTAGCCTTATTTTTGTGGAATCTGACAACAGATATTTCGGATCCCTTTGAATACTACAGGGCCAAAGGAAATATCCTACGATTACAAAGAGAAAGAAGCTTTCTGAGAAACTTCTTTGTGTTCTGTGAAATCATCTCACAGAGTTACAGCTTTCCCCACAAGAAGCCTTTCGCTAAGACAGTTCTTGTGGAATTGGCAAAGTGATATTTGGAAGCCCATAGAGGGCTATGGTGAAAAAGGAAATATCCTCAGATGAAATCTGGAAAGAAGCTTTCTGAGAAACTGCTTAGTGTTCTGTTCATTCATCTCACAGAGTTACATCTGTATTTCGTGGATCTCTTTGCTAGCCTTATTTCTGTGGAATCTGAGAACAGATATTTCGGATCCCTTTGAAGACTATAGGGGCAAAGGAAATATCCTCCGATAACAAAGAGAAAGAAGCTTTCTGAGAAACTTCTTTGTGTTCTGTGAAATCATCTCAAAGAGTTACAGCTTTCCCCTCAAGAAGCCTGTCGCTAAGACAGTTCTTGTGGAATTGGCAAAGTGATATTTGGAAGCCCATAGAGGGCTATGGTGAAAAAGGAAATATCCTCAGATGAAATCTGGAAAGAAGCTTTCTGAGAAACTGCTTAGTGTTCTGTTAATTCATCTCACAGAGTTACATCTGTATTTCGTGGATCTCTTTGCTACACTTATTTCTGTGGAATCTGAGAACAGATATTTCGGATCCCTTTGAAGACTATAGAGCCAAAGGAAATATCCACCGATAACAAAGAGAAAGAAGCTTTCTGAGAAACGTTTTTGTGTTCTGTGAAATCATCTCACAGAGTTACAGCTTTCCCCTCAAGAAGCCTTTCGCTAAGACAGTTCTTGTGGAATTGGCAAAGTGATATTTGGAAGCCCATAGAGGGCTATGGTGGAAAAGGAAATATCCTCAGATGAAATCTGGAAAGAAGCTTTCTGAGAAACTGCTTAGTGTTCTGTTAATTCATCTCACAGAGTTACATCTGTATTTCGTGGATCTCTTTGCTAGCCTTATTTCTGTGGAATCTGAGAACAGATATTTCGGATCCCATTGAAGACTATAGGGCCAAAGGAAATATCCTTCGGTAACAAAGAGAAAGAAGCTTTCTGAGAAACTACTTTGTGTTCTGTGAAATCATCTCACAGAGTTACAGCTTTCCCCTCAAGAAGCCTTTCGCTAAGACAGTTCTTGTGGAATTGGCAAAGTGATATTTGGAAGCCCATAGAGGGCTATGGTGAAAAAGGAAATATCCTCAGATGAAATCTGGAAAGAAGTTTTCTGAGAAACTGCTGAGTGTTCTGTTAATTCATCTCACAGAGTTACATCTGCATTTCGTGGATCTCTTTGCTAGCCTTATTTCTGTGGAATCTGAGAACAGATATTTCGGATCCCTTTTAAGACTATAGGGCCAAAGGAAATATCCTCCGATAACAAAGAGAAAGAAGATTTCTGAGAAACTTCTTTGTGTTCTGTGAAATCATCTCACAGAGTTACAGCTGTCCCCTCAAGAAGCCTTTCGCTAAGACAGTTCTTGTGGAATTGGCAAGCGATATTTGGAAGCCCTTAGAGGGCTATGGTGAAAAAGGAAATATCCTCAGATGAAATCTGGAAAGAAGCTTTCTGAGAAACAGCTTAGTGTTCTGTTAATTCATCTCACAGAGTTACATCTGTATTTCGTGGATCTCTTTGCTAGCCTTATTTCTGTGGAATCTGAGAACAGATATTTCGGATCCCTTTGAAGACTATAGGGCCAAAGGAAATATGCTCCGATAAAAAAGAGAAAGAAGCTTTTTGAGAAACTTCTTTGTGTTCTGTGAAATCATCTCACAGAGTTACACCTTTCCCCTCAGGAAGCCTTTCGCTAAGACAGTTCTTGTGGAATTGGCAAAGTGATATTTGGAAGCCCCTAGAGGGCTATGGTGAAAAAGGAAATATCCTCAGATGAAATCTGGAAAAAAGCTTTCTGAGAAACTGCTGAGTGTCCTGTTAATTCATCTCACAGTGTTACATCTGTATTTCGTGGATCTCTTTGCTAGCCTTATTTCTGTGGAATCTGAGAGCAGATTTTTCGGATCCCTTTGAAGACTCTAGGGCCAAAGGAAGTATCCTCCAATAACAAAGAGAAAGAAGCTTTCTGAAAACTTCTTTGTGTTCTGTGAAATCATCTCACAGAGTTACAGCTTTCCCCTCAAGAAGCCTTTCGCTAAGACAGTTCTTGTGGAATTGGCAAAGTGATATTTGGTAGCCCATAGAGGGCTATGGTGAAAAAGGAATTATCCTCAGATGAAATCTGGAAAGAAGCTTTCTGAGAAACTGCTTAGTGTTCTGTTAATTCATCTCACCGAGTTACATCTGTATTTCGTGGATCTCTTTGCTAGACTTATTTCTGTGGAATCTGAGAACAGATATTTCGGATCCCTTTGAAGACTATAGGGCCAAAGGAAATATCCTCCGATAACAAAGAGAAAGAAGCTTTCTGAGAGACTTCTTTGTGTTCTGTGAAATCATCTCACAGAGTTACAGCTGTCCCCTCAAGAAGCCTTTCGCTAAGACAGTTCTTGTGGAATTGGCAAGCGATATTTGGAAGCCCATAGAGGGCTATGGTGAAAAAGGAAATATCCTCAGATGAAATCTGGAAAGAAGCTTTCTGAGAAACTGCTTAGTGTTCTGTTAATTCATCTCACAGAGTTACATCTGTATTTCGTGGATCTCTTTGCTAGCCTTATTTCTGTGGAATTTGAGAACAGATATTTCGGATCCCTTTGAAGACTATAGGGCGAAAGGAAATATCCTCCGATAACAAAGAGAAAGAAGCTTTCTGAGAAACTTCTTTGTGTTCTGTGAAATCATCTCACAGAGTTACAGCTTTCCCCTCAAGAAGCCTTTCGCTTAGACAGTTCTTGTGGAATTGGCAAAGTGATATTTGGAAGCCCATAGAGGGCTATGGTGAAAATAGAAATATCCTCAGATGAAATCTGGAAAGAAGCTTTCTGAGAAACAGCTTAGTGTTCTGTTAATTCATCTCACAGAGTTACATCTGTATTGCGTGGATCTCTTTGCTAGCCTTATTTCTGTGGAATCTGAGAACAGATATTTCGGATCCCTTTGAAGACTATACGGCCAAAGGATATATCCTCCGATAACAAAGAGAAAGAAGTTTTCTGAAAAACTTCTTTGTGTTCTGTGAAATCATCTCACAGAGTTACAGCTTTCCCCTCAAGGAGCCTTTCGCTTAGACAGTTCTTGTGGAATTGGCAAAGTGATATTTGGAAGCCCCTAGAGGGATATGGTGAAAAAGGAAATATCCTCAGATGAAATCTGGAAAGAAGCTTTCTGAGAAACTGCTTAGTGTTCTGTTAATTCATCTCACAGAGTTACATCTGTATTTCGTGGATCTCTTTGCTAGCCTTATTTCTGTTGAATGTGAGGACAGATATTTCGGATCCCATTGAAGACTATAGGGCCAAAGGAAATATCCTTCGGTAACAAAGAGGAAGAAGCTTTATGAGAAACTACTTTGTGTTCTGTGAAATCATCTCACAGAGTTACAGCTGTCCCCTCAAGAAGCCTTTCGCTAAGACAGTTCTTGTGGAATTGGCAAAGTGATATTTGGAAGCCCCTAGAGGGCTATGGTGAAAAAGGAAATATCCTAAGATGAAATCTGGAAAGAAGCTTTCTGAGAATCTGCTTAGTGTTCTGTTCATTCATCTCACAGAGTTACATCTGTATTTCGTGGATCTCTTTGCTAGCCTTATTTTTGTGGGATCTGACAACAGATATTTCGGATCCCTTTGAATACTACAGGGCCAAAGGAAATATCCTACGATTACAAAGAGAAAGAAGCTTTCTGAGAAACTTCTTTGTGTTCTGTGAAATCATCTCACAGAGTTACAGCTTTCCCCACAAGAAGCCTTTCGCTAAGACAGTTCTTGTGGAATTGGCAAAGTGATATTTGGAAGCCCATAGAGGGCTATGGTGAAAAAGGAAATATCCTCAGATGAAATCTGGAAAGAAGCTTTCTGAGAAACTGCTTAGTGTTCTGTTCATTCATCTCACAGAGTTACATCTGTATGTCGTGGATCTCTTTGCTAGCCTTATTTCTGTGGAATCTGAGAACAGATATTTCGGATCCCTTTGAAGACTATAGGGCCAAAGGAAATATCCTCCGATAACAAAGAGAAAGAAGCTTTCTGAGAAACTTCTTTGTGTTCTGTGAAATCATCTCAAAGAGTTACAGCTTTCCCCTCAAGAAGCCTGTCGCTAAGACAGTTCTTGTGGAATTGGCAAAGTGATATTTGGAAGCCCATAGAGGGCTATGGTGAAAAAGGAAATATCCTCAGATGAAATCTGGAAAGAAGCTTTCTGAGAAACTGCTTAGTGTTCTGTTAATTCATCTCACAGAGTTACATCTGTATTTCGTGGATCTCTTTGCTACACTTATTTCTGTGGAATCTGAGAACAGATATTTCGGATCCCTTTGAAGACTATAGGGCCAAAGGAAATATCCTCCGATAACAAAGAGAAAGAAGCTTTCTGAGAAACTTCTTTGTGTTCTGTGAAATCATCTCACAGAGTTACACCTTTCCTCTCAGGAAGCCTTTCGCTAAGACAGTTCTTGTGGAATTGGCAAGCGATATTTCGAAGCCCATAGAGGGCTATGGTGAAAAAGGAAATATCCTCAGATGAAATCTGGAAAGAAGCTTTCTGAGAAACTGCTTAGTGTTCTGTTAATTCATCTCACAGAGTTACATCTGTATTTCGTGGATCTCTTTGCTAGCCTTATTTCTGTGGAATCTGAGAACAGATATTTCGGATCCCTTTGAAGTCTATAGGGCCAAAGGAAATATCCTCCGATAAAAAAGAGAAAGAAGCTTTCTGAGAAACTTCTTTGTGTTCTGTGAAATCATCTCACAGAGTTACAGCTTTCCCCACAAGAAGCCTTTCGCTAAGACAGTTCTTGTGGAATTGGCAAAGTGATATTTGGAAGCCCATAGAGGGCTATGGTGAAAAAGGAAATATCCTCAGATGAAATCTGGAAAGAAGCTTTCTGAGAAACTGCTTAGTGTTCTGTTCATTCATCTCACAGAGTTACATCTGTATTTCGTGGATCTCTTTGCTAGCCTTATTTCTGTGGAATCTGAGTACAGATATTTCGGATCCCTTTGAAGACTATAGGGCCAAAGGAAATATCCTCCGATAACAAAGAGAAAGAAGCTTTCTGAGAAACTTCTTTGTGTTCTGTGAAATCATCTCAAAGAGTTACAGCTTTCCCCTCAAGAAGCCTGTCGCTAAGACAGTTCTTGTGGAATTGGCAAAGTGATATTTGGAAGCCTATAGAGGGCTATGGTGAAAAAGGAAATATCCTCAGATGAAATCTGGAAAGAAGCTTTCTGAGAAACTGCTTACTGTTCTGTTAGTTCATCTCACAGAGTTACATCTGTATTTCGTGGATCTCTTTGCTACACTTATTTCTGTGGAATCTGAGAACAGATATTTCGGATCCCTTTGAAGACTATAGAGCCAAAGGAAATATCCACCGATAACAAAGAGAAAGAAGCTTTCTGAGAAACGTTTTTGTGTTCTGTGAAATCATCTCACAGAGTTACAGCTTTCCCCTCAAGAAGCCTTTCGCTAAGACAGTTCTTGTGAAATCGGCAAAGTGATATTTGGAAGCCCATAGAGGGCTATGGTGAAAAAGGAAATATCCTCAGATGAAATCTGGAAAGAAGCTTTCTGAGAAACTGCTTAGTGCTCTGTTAATTCATCTCACAGAGTACATCTGTATTTCGTGGATCTCTTTGCTAGCCTTATTTCTGTGGAATCTGAGAACAGATATCTCGGATCCCTTTGAAGACTATAGGGCCAAAGGAAATATCATCCGATAACAAAGAGAAAGAAGTTTTCTGAGAAACTTCTTTTTGTTCTGTGAAATCATCTCACAGAGTTACAGCTTTCCCCTCAAGAAGTCTTTCGCTAAGACAGTTCTTGTGGAATTGGCAAAGTGATATTTGGAAGCCCATAGAGGGCTATGGTGGAAAAGGAAATATCCTCAGATGAAATCTGGAAAGAAGCTTTCTGAGAAACTGCTTAGTGTTCTGTTCATTCATCTCACAGAGTTACATCTGTATTTCGTGGATCTCTTTGCTAGCCTTATTTCTGTGGAATCTGAGAACAGATATTTCGGATCCCATTGAAGACTATAGGGCCAAAGGAAATATCCTTCGGTAACAAAGAGAAAGAAGCTTTCTGAGAAACTACTTTGTGTTCTGTGAAATCATCTCACAGAGTTTCAGCTTTCCCCTCAAGAAGCCTTTCGCTAAGACAGTTCTTGTGGAATTAGCAAAGTGATATTTGGAAGCCCATAGAGGGCTATGGTGAAAAAGGAAATATCCTCAGATGAAATCTGGAAAGAAGCTTTCTGAGAAACTGCTGAGTGTTCTGTTAATTCATCTCACAGAGTTACATCTGCGTTTCGTGGATCTCTTTGCTAGCCTTATTTCTGTGGAATCTGAGAGCAGATATATCGGATCCCTTTGAAGACTATAGGGCCAAAGGAAATATCATCCGATAACAAAGAGAAAGAAGTTTTCTGAGAAACTTCTTTTTGTTCTGTGAAATCATCTCACAGAGTTACAGCTTTCCCCTCAAGAAGCCTTTCGCTAAGACAGTTCTTGTGGAATTGGCAAAGTGATATTTGGAAGCCCATAGAGGGCTACGGTGGAAAAGGAAATATCCTCAGATGAAATCTGGAAAGAAGCTTTCTGAGAAACTGCTTAGTGTTCTGTTAATTCATCTCACAGAGTTACATCTGTATTTCGTGGATCTCTTTGCTAGCCTTATTTCTGTTGAATCTGAGAACAGATATTTCGGATCCCTTTGAAGACTATAGGGCCAAAGGAAATATCCTCCAAAAACAAAGAGAAAGATGCTTTCTGAGAAACTTCTTTGTGTTCTGTGAAATCATCTCACAGAGTTACAGCTTTCCCCTCAAGAAGCCTTTCGCTAAGACAGTTCTTGTGGAATTGGCAAAGTGATATTTGGAAGCCCGTAGAGGGCTATGGTGAAAAAGGAAATATCCTCAGATGAAATCTGGAAAGAAGCTTTCTGAGAAACTGCTTAGTGTTCTGTTAATTCATCTCACAGAGTTACATCTGTATTTCGTGGATCTCTTTGCTAGCCTTATTTCTGTGGAATCTGAGAACAGATATTTCGGATCCCTTTGAAGACTATAGGGCCAAAGGAAATATCCTCCGATAACAAAGAGAAAGAAGCTTTCTGAGAAACTTCTTTGTGTTCTGTGAAATCATCTCACAAAGTTACAGCTGTCCCCTCAAGAAGCCTTTCGCTAAGACAGTTCAATATTTGGAAGCCCATAGAGGGCTATGGTGAAAAAGGAAATATCCTCAGATGAAATCTGGAAAGAAGCTTTCTGAGAAACTGCTTAGTGTTCTGTTAATTCATCTCACAGAGTTACATCTGTATTTCGTGGATCTCTTTGCTAGCCTTATTTCTGTGGAATCTGAGAACAGATATTTCGGATCCCTTTGAAGACTATAGGGCCAAAGGAAATATCCTCCGATAACAAAGAGAAAGAAGCTTTCTGAGAAACTTCTTTGTGTTCTGTGAAATCATCTCACAGAGTTACAGCTTTCCCCTCAAGAAGCCTTTCGTAAGACAGTTCTTCTGGAATTGGCAAAGTGATATTTGGAAGTCCATAGCGGGCTATGGTGAAAAAGGAAATATCCTCAGATGAAATCTGGAAAGAAGCTTTCTGAGAATCTGCTTAGTGTTCTGTTCATTCATCTCACAGAGTTACATCTGTATTTCGTGGATCTCTTTGCTAGCCTTATTTTTGTGGAATCTGACAACAGATATTTCGGATCCCTTTGAATACTACAGGGCCAAAGGAAATATCCTACGATTACAAAGAGAAAGAAGCTTTCTGAGAAACTTCTTTGTGTTCTGTGAAATCATCTCACAGAGTTACAGCTTTCCCCACAAGAAGCCTTTCGCTAAGACAGTTCTTGTGGAATTGGCAAAGTGATATTTGGAAGCCCATAGAGGGCTATGGTGAAAAAGGAAATATCCTCAGATGAAATCTGGAAAGAAGCTTTCTGAGAAACTGCTTAGTGTTCTGTTCATTCATCTCACAGAGTTACATCTGTATTTCGTGGATCTCTTTGCTAGCCTTATTTCTGTGGAATCTGAGAACAGATATTTCGGATCCCTTTGAAGACTATAGGGCCAAAGGAAATATCCTCCGATAACAAAGAGAAAGAAGCTTTCTGAGAAACTTCTTTGTGTTCTGTGAAATCATCTCAAAGAGTTACAGCTTTCCACTCAAGAAGCCTGTCGCTAAGACAGTTCTTGTGGAATTGGCAAAGTGATATTTGGAAGCCCATAGAGGGCTATGGTGAAAAAGGAAATATCCTCAGATGAAATCTGGAAAGAAGCTTTCTGAGAAACGGCTTACTGTTCTGTTAGTTCATCTCACAGAGTTACATCTGTATTTCGTGGATTTTTTTGCTACACTTATTTCTGTGGAATCTGAGAACAGATATTTCGGATCCCTTTGAAGACTATAGAGCCAAAGGAAATATCCACCGATAACAAAGAGAAAGAAGCTTTCTGAGAAACGTTTTTGTGTTCTGTGAAATCATCTCACAGAGTTACAGCTTTCCCCTCAAGAAGCCTGTCGCTAAGACAGTTCTTGTGGAATGGGCAAAGTGATATTTGGAAGCCCATAGAGGGCTATGGTGAAAAAGGAAATATCCTCAGATGAAATCTGGAAAGAAGCTTTCTGAGAAACTGCTTAGTGCTCTGTTAATTCATCTCACAGAGTACATCTGTATTTCGTGGATCTCTTTGCTAGCCTTATTTCTGTGGAATCTGAGAACAGATATCTCGGATCCCTTTGAAGACTATAGGGCCAAAGGAAATATCATCCGATAACAAAGAGAAAGAAGTTTTCTGAGAAACTTCTTTTTGTTCTGTGAAATCATCTCACAGAGTTACAGCTTTCCCCTCAAGAAGTCTTTCGCTAAGACAGTTCTTGTGGAATTGGCAAAGTGATATTTGGAAGCCCATAGAGGGCTATGGTGGAAAAGGAAATATCCTCAGATGAAATCTGGAAAGAAGCTTTCTGAGAAACTGCTTAGTGTTCTGTTAATTCATCTCACAGAGTTACATCTGTATTTCGTGGATCTCTTTGCTAGCCTTTTTTCTGTGGAATCTGAGAACAGATATTTCGGATCCCATTGAAGACTATAGGGCCAAAGGAAATATCCTTCGGTAACAAAGAGAAAGAAGCTTTCTGAGAAACTACTTTGTGTTCTGTGAAATCATCTCACAGAGTTACAGCTTTCCCCTCAAGAAGCCTTTCGCTAAGACAGTTCTTGTGGAATTAGCAAAGTGATATTTGGAAGCCCATAGAGGGCTATGGTGAAAAAGGAAATATCCTCAGATGAAATCTGGAAAGAAGCTTTCTGAGAAACTGCTGAGTGTTCTGTTAATTCATCTCACAGAGTTACATCTGCATTTCGTGGATCTCTTTGCTAGCCTTATTTCTGTGGAATCTGAGAGCAGATATATCGGATCCCTTTGAAGACTATAGGGCCAAAGGAAATATCATCCGATAACAAAGAGAAAGAAGTTTTCTGAGAAACTTCTTTTTGTTCTGTGAAATCATCTCACAGAGTTACAGCTTTCCCCTCAAGAAGCCTTTCGCTAAGACAGTTCTTGTGGATTGGCAAAGTGATATTTGGAAGCCCATAGAGGGCTACGGTGGAAAAGGAAATATCCTCAGATGAAATCTGGAAAGAAGCTTTCTGAGAAACTGCTTAGTGTTCTGTTAATTCATCTCACAGAGTTACATCTGTATTTCGTGGATCTCTTTGCTAGCCTTATTTCTGTTGAATCTGAGAACAGATATTTCGGATCCCTTTGAAGACTATAGGGCCAAAGGAAATATCCTCCAAAAACAAAGAGAAAGAAGCTTTCTGAGAAACTTCTTTGTGTTCTGTGAAATCATCTCACAGAGTTACAGCTTTCCCCTCAAGAAGCCTTTCGCTAAGACAGTTCTTGTGGAATTGGCAAAGTGATATTTGGAAGCCCGTAGAGGGCTATGGTGAAAAAGGAAATATCCTCAGATGAAATCTGGAAAGAAGCTTTCTGAGAAACTGCTTAGTGTTCTGTTAATTCATCTCACAGAGTTACATCTGTATTTCGTGGATCTCTTTGCTAGCCTTATTTCTGTGGAATCTGAGAACAGATATTTCGGATCCCTTTGAAGACTATAGGGCCAAAGGAAATATCCTCCGATAACAAAGAGAAAGAAGCTTTCTGAGAAACTTCTTTGTGTTCTGTGAAATCATCTCACAAAGTTACAGCTGTCCCCTCAAGAAGCCTTTCGCTAAGACAGTTCAATATTTGGAAGCCCATAGAGGGCTATGGTGAAAAAGGAAATATCCTCAGATGAAATCTGGAAAGAAGCTTTCTGAGAAACTGCTTAGTGTTCTGTTAATTCATCTCACAGAGTTACATCTGTATTTCGTGGATCTCTTTGCTAGCCTTATTTCTGTGGAATCTGAGAACAGATATTTCGGATCCCTTTGAAGACTATAGGGCCAAAGGAAATATCCTCCGATAACAAAGAGAAAGAAGCTTTCTGAGAAACTTCTTTGTGTTCTGTGAAATCATCTCACAGAGTTACAGCTTTCCCCTCAAGAAGCCTTTCGTAAGACAGTTCTTCTGGAATTGGCAAAGTGATATTTGGAAGTCCATAGCGGGCTATGGTGAAAAAGGAAATATCCTCAGATGAAATCTGGAAAGAAGCTTTCTGAGAAACTGCTTAGTGTTCTGTTAATTCATCTCACAGAGTTACATCTGTATTTCGTGGATCTCTTTGCTAGCCTTATTTCTGTGGAATCTGAGAACAGATATTTCGGATCCCTTTGAAGACTATAGGGCCAAAGGAAATATCCTCCGATAAAAAAGAGAAAGAAGCTTTCTGAGAAACTTCTTTGTGTTCTGTGAAATCATCTCACAGAGTTACAGCTGTCCCGTCAAGAAGTCTTTCGCTAAGACAGTTCTTGTGGAATTGGCGAGCGATATTTGGAAGCCCATAGAGGGCTATGGTGAAAAAGGAAATATCCTCAGATGAAATCTGGAAAGAAGCTTTCTGAGAAACTGCTTAGTGTTCTGTTAATTCATCTCACAGAGTTACATCTGTATTTCGTGGATCTCTTTGCTAGACTTATTTCTGTGGAATCTGACAACAGATATTTCGGATCCCTTTGAAGACTACAGGGCCAAAGGAAATATCCTACGATTACAAAGAGAAAGAAGCTTTCTGAGAAACTTCTTTGTGTTCTGTGAAATCATCTCACAGAGTTACAGCTTTCCCCTCAAGAAGCCTTTCGCTAAGACAGTTCTTGTGGAATTGGCACAATGATATTTGGAAGCCTGTAGAGGGCTATGGTGAAAAAGGAAATATCCTCAGATGAAATCTGGAAAGAAGCTTTCTGAGAAACTGCTTAGTGCTCTGTTAATTCATCTCACAGAGTTACATCTGTATTTCGTGGATCTCTTTGCTAGCCTTATTTCTGTGGAATCTGAAAACAGATATTTCGGATCCCATTGAAGACTATAGGGGCAAAGGAAATATCCTCCGATAACAAAGAGAAAGAAGCTTTCTGAGAAACTTCTTTGTGTTCTGTGAAATCATCTCACAGAGTTACAGCTTTCCCCTCAAGAAGCCTTTCGTAAGACAGTTCTTCTGGAATTGGCAAAGTGATATTTGGAAGTCCATAGCGGGCTATGGTGAAAAAGGAAATATCCTCAGATGAAATCTGGAAAGAAGCTTTCTGAGAAACTGCTTAGTGTTCTGTTAATTCATCTCACAGAGTTACATCTGTATTTCGTGGATCTCTTTGCTAGCCTTATTTCTGTGGAATCTGAGAACAGATATTTCGGATCCCTTTGAAGACTATAGGGCCAAAGGAAATATCCTCCGATAAAAAAGAGAAAGAAGCTTTCTGAGAAACTTCTTTGTGTTCTGTGAAATCATCTCACAGAGTTACAGCTGTCCCGTCAAGAAGTCTTTCGCTAAGACAGTTCTTGTGGAATTGGCGAGCGATATTTGGAAGCCCATAGAGGGCTATGGTGAAAAAGGAAATATCCTCAGATGAAATCTGGAAAGAAGCTTTCTGAGAAACTGCTTAGTGTTCTGTTAATTCATCTCACAGAGTTACATCTGTATTTCGTGGATCTCTTTGCTAGACTTATTTCTGTGGAATCTGACAACAGATATTTCGGATCCCTTTGAAGACTACAGGGCCAAAGGAAATATCCTACGATTACAAAGAGAAAGAAGCTTTCTGAGAAACTTCTTTGTGTTCTGTGAAATCATCTCACAGAGTTACAGCTTTCCCCTCAAGAAGCCTTTCGCTAAGACAGTTCTTGTGGAATTGGCACAATGATATTTGGAAGCCTGTAGAGGGCTATGGTGAAAAAGGAAATATCCTCAGATGAAATCTGGAAAGAAGCTTTCTGAGAAACTGCTTAGTGCTCTGTTAATTCATCTCACAGAGTTACATCTGTATTTCGTGGATCTCTTTGCTAGCCTTATTTCTGTGGAATCTGAAAACAGATATTTCGGATCCCATTGAAGACTATAGGGGCAAAGGAAATATCCTCCGATAACAAAGAGAAAGAAGCTTTCTGAGAAACTTCTTTGTGTTCTGTTAAATCATCTCACAGAGTTACAGCTTTCCCCTCAAGAAGCCTTTCGCTAAGACAGTTCTTGTGGAATTGGCAAAGTGATATTTGGAAGCCCATAGATGGCTATGGTGAAAAAGGAAATATCCTCAGATGAAATCTGGAAAGAAGCTTTCTGAGAAACAACTTAGTGTTCTGTTAATTCATCTCACAGAGATACATCTGTATTTCTTGGATCTCTTTGCTAGCCTTATTTCTGTGGTATCTGAGAACAGATATTTCGGATCCCATTGAAGACTATAGGGCCAAAGGAAATATCCTCCGATAACAAAGAGAAAGAAGCTGTCTGAGAAACTTCTTTGTGTTCTGTGAAATCATCTCACAGAGTTACAGCTGTCCCCTCAGGAAGCCTTTCGCTAAGACAGTTCTTGTGGAATTGGCAAAGTGATATTTGGAAGCCCATAGAGGGCTATGGTGAAAAAGGAAATATCCTCAGATGAAATCTGGAAAGAAGCTTTCTGAGAAACTGCTTAGTGTTCTCTTAGTTCATCTCACAGAGTTACATCTGTATTTCGTGGATCTCTTTGCTAGCCTTATTTCTGTGGAATCTGAAAACAGATATTTCGGATCCCTTTGAAGACTATAGGGCCAAAGGAAATATCCTCCGATAACAAAGAGAAAGAAGCTTTCTGAGAAATTTCTTTGTGTTCTGTTAAATCATCTCACAGAGTTACAGCTTTCCACTCAAGAAGCCTTTCGCTAAGACAGTTCTTGTGGAATTGGCAAAGTGATATTTGGAAGCCCATAGAGGGCTATGGTGAAAAAGGAAATATCCTCAGATGAAATCTGGAAATAAGATTTCTGAGAAACTGCTGACTGTTCTGTTAATTCATCTCACAGAGTTACATCTGTATTTCGTGGATCTCTTTGCTAGCCTTATTTCTGTGGAATCTGAGAACAGATATTTCGGATCCCTTTGAAGACTATAGGGCCAAAGGAAATATCCTCCGATAACAAAGAGAAAGAAGCTTTCTGAGAAACTTCTTTGTGTTCTCTTAAATCACCTCACAGAGTTACAGCTTTCCCCTCAAGAAGCCTTTCGCTAAGACAGTTCTTGTGGAATTGGCAAAGTGATATTTGCAAGCCCATAGAGGGCTATGGTGAAAAAGGAAATATCCTCAGATGAAATCTGGAAAGAAGCTTTCTGAGAAACTGCTTAGTGTTCTGTTAATTCATCTCACAGAGTTACATCTGTATTTCGTGGATCTCTTTGCTAGCCTTATTTCTGTGGAATCTGAGAACAGATATTTCGGATCCCCTTGAAGACTATAGGGCCAAAGGATATATCCTCCGATAACAAAGAGAAAGAAGCTTTCTGAGTAACTTCTTTGTGTTCTGTGAAATCATCTCACAGAGTTACAGCTGTCCCCTCAAGAAGCCTTTCGCTAAGACAGTTCTTGTGGAATTGGCAAAGTGATATTTGGAAGCCCATAGAGGGCTATGGTGAAAAAGGAAATATCCTCAGATGAAATCTGGAAAGAAGCTTTCTGAGAAACTGCTTAGTGTTCTGTTAATTAATCTCACAGAGTTACATCTGTATTTCGTGGATCACTTTGCTAGACTTATTTGTGTGGAATCTGAGAACAGATATTTCGGATCCCTTTGAAGACTATAAGGCCAAAGGAAATATCCTCCGATAACAAAGAGAAAGAAGCTTTCTGAGAAACTTCTTTGTGTTCTGTGAAATCATCTCACAGAGTTACACCTTTCCCCTCAGGAAGCCTTTCGCTAAGACAGTTCTTGTGGAATTGGCAAAGTGATATTTGGAAGCCCTTAGAGGCCTATGGTGAAAAAGGAAATATCCTCAGATGAAATCTGGAAAGAAGTTTTCTGAGAAACTGCTTAGTGTTCTGTTAATTCATCTCACAGAGTTACATCGGTATTTCGTGGATCTCTTTGCTAGCCTTATTTCTGTGGAATCTGAGAACAGATATTTCGGATCCCATTGAAGACTATAGGGCCAAAGGAAGTAATCTCCGATAACAAAGAGAAAGAAGCTTTCAGAGAAACTTCTTTGTGTTCTGTGAAATCATCTCACAGAGTTACAGCTTTCCCCTCAAGAAGCCTTTCGCTAAGACAGTTCTTGTGGAATTGGCAAAGTGATATTTGGAAGCCCATAGAGGGCTATGGTGAAAAAGGAAATATCCTCAGATGAAATCTGGAAGGAAGCTCTCTGAGAAACTGCTTAGTGTTTTGTTAATTCATCTCACACAGTTACATCTGTATTTCGTGGATCTCTTTGCTAGACTTATTTCTGTGGAATCTGAGAACAGATGTTTCGGATCCTATTGAAGACTATAGGGCCAAAGGAAATATCCTCCGATAACAAAGAGAAAGAAGCTTTCTGAGAAACTTCTTTGTGTTCTGTGAAATCATCTCACAGAGTTACAGCTGTCCCCTCAAGAAGTCTTTCGCTAAGACAGTTCTTGTGGAATTGGCAAGCGATATTTGGAAGCCCATAGAGGGCTATGGTGAAAAAGGAAATATCCTCAGATGAAATCTGGAAAGAAGCTTTCTGAGAAACTGCTTAGTGTTCTGTTAATTCATCTCACAGAGTTACATCTGTATTTCGTGGATCTCTTTGCTAGCCTTATTTCTGTGGAATCTGAGAACAGATATTTCGGATCCCTTTGAAGACTATAGGGCCAAAGGAAATATCCACCGATAACAAAGAGAAAGAAGCTTTCTGAGAAACTTCTTTGTGTTCTGTGAAATCATCTCACAGAGTTACACCTTTCCCCTCAAGAAGCCTGTCGCTAAGACAGTTCTTGTGGAATTGGCAAAGTGATATTTGGAAGGCCATAGAGGGCTATGGTGAAAAAGGAAATATCCTCAGATGAAATCTGGAAAGAAGCTTTCTGAGAATCTCCTTAGTGTTCTGTTATTTCATCTCACAGAGTTACATCTGTATTTCGTGGTTCTCTTTGCTAGCCTTATTTCTGTTGAATCTGAGAACAGATATTTCGGATCCCATTGAAGACTATAGGGCCAAAGGAAATATCCTTCGGTAACAAAGAGGAAGAAGCTTTCTGAGAAACTACTTTGTGTTCTGTGAAATCATCTCACAGAGTTACAGCTTTCCCCTCAAGAAGCCTTTCGCTAAGACAGTTCTTGTGGAATTGGCAAAGTGATATTTGGAAGCCCATAGAGGGCTATGGTGAAAAAGGAAATATCCTCAGATGAAATCTGGAAAGAAGCTTTCTGAGAAACTGCTTAGTGTTCCGTTAATTCATCTCACAGAGTTACATCTGTATTTCGTGGATCTCTTTGCTAGCCTTATTTCTGTGGAATCTGAGAACAGATATTTCGGATCCCATTGAAGACTATAGGGCCAAAGGATATATTCTCCGATAACAAAGAGAAAGAAGCTTTCTGAGTAACTTCTTTGTGTTCTGTGAAATCATCTCACAGAGTTACAGCTGTCCCCTCAAGAAGCCTTTCGCTAAGACAGTTCTTGTGGAATTGGCAATGCGATATTTGGAAGCCCATAGAGGGCTATGGTGAAAAAGGAAATATCCTCAGATGAAATCTGGAAAGAAGCTTTCTGAGAAACTGCTTAGTGTTCTGTTAAATCATCTCACAGAGTTACATCTGTGTTTCGTGGATCTCTTTGCTAGACTTATTTGTGTGGAATCTGAGAACAGATATTTCGGATCCCTTTGAAGACTATAGGGCCAAAGGAAATATCCTCCGATAACAAAGAGAGAAGCTTTCTGAGAAACTTCTTTGTGTTCTGTGAAATCATCTCACAGAGTTACACCTTTCCCCTCAAGAAGCCTTTCGCTAAGACAGTTCTTGTGGAATTGGCAAAGTGATATTTGGAAGCCTCTAGAGGGCTATGGTGAAAAAGGAAATATCCTCAGATGAAATCTGGAAAGAAGCTTTCTGAGAATCTGCTTAGTGTTCTGTTCATTCATCTCACAGAGTTACATCTGTATTTCGTGGATCTCTTTGCTAGTCTTATTTTTGTGGAATCTGACAACAGATATTTCGGATCCCTTTGAAGACTACAGGGCCAAAGGAAATATCCTACGATTACAAAGAGAAAGAAGCTTTCTGAGAAACTTCTTTGTGTTCTGTGAAATCATCTCACAGAGTTACAGCTTTCCCCTCAAGAAGCCTTTCGCTAAGACAGTTCTTGTGGAATTGGCAAAGTGATATTTGGAAGCCTGTAGAGGGCTATGGTGAAAAAGGAAATATCCTCAGATGAAATCTGGAAAGAAGCTTTCTGAGAAACTGCTTAGTGCTCTGTTAATTCATCTCACAGAGTTACATCTGTATTTCGTGGATCTCTTTGCTAGCCTTATTTCTGTGGAATCTGAAAACAGATATTTCGGATCCCATTGAAGACTATAGGGGCAAAGGAAATATCCTCCGATAACAAAGAGAAAGAAGCTTTCTGAGAAACTTCTTTGTGTTCTGTTAAATCATCTCACAGAGTTACAGCTTTCCCCTCAAGAAGCCTTTTGCTAAGACAGTTCTTGTGGAATTGGCAAAGTGATATTTGGAAGCCCATAGATGGCTATGGTGAAAAAGGAAATATCCTCAGATGAAATCTGGAAAGAAGATTTCTGAGAAACAACTTAGTGTTCTGTTAATTCATCTCACAGAGATACATCTGTATTTCTTGGATCTCTTTGCTAGCCTTATTTCTGTGGAATCTGAGAACAGATATTTCGGATCCCATTGAAGACTATAGGGCCAAAGGAAATATCCTCCGATAACAAAGAGAAAGAAGCTGTCTGAGAAACTTCTTTGTGTTTTGTGAAATCATCTCACAGAGTTACAGCTGTCCCCTCAGGAAGCCTTTCGCTAAGACAGTTCTTGTGGAATTGGCAAAGTGATATTTGGAAGCCCATAGAGGGTTATGGTGAAAAAGGAAATATCCTCAGATGAAATCTGGAAAGAAGCTTTCTGAGAAACTGCTTAGTGTTCTGTTAATTCATCTCACAGAGTTACATCTGTATTTCGTGGATCTCATTGCTAGCCTTATTTCTTTTGAATCTGAGAACAGATATTTCGGATCCCATTGAAGACTATAGGGCCAAAGGAAATATCCTTCGGTAACAAAGAGGAAGAAGCTTTCTGAGAAACTACTTTGTGTTCTGTGAAATCATCTCACAGAGTTACAGCTTTCCCCTCAAGAAGCCTTTCGCTAAGACAGTTCTTGTGGAATTGGCAAAGTGATATTTGGAAGCCCATAGAGGGCTATGGTGAAAAAGGAAATATCCTCAGATGAAATCTGGAAAGAAGCTTTCTGAGAAACTGCTTAGTGCTCTGTTAATTCATCTCACAGAGTTACATCTGTATTTCGTGGATCTCTTTGCTAGCCTTATTTCTGTGGAATCTGAAAACAGATATTTCGGATCCCTTTGAAGACTATAGGGCCAAAGGAAATATCCTCCGATAACAAAGAGAAAGAAGCTTTCTGAGAAATTTCTTTGTGTTCTGTTAAATCATCTCACAGAGTTACAGCTTTCCCCTCAAGAAGTCTTTCGCTAAGACAGTTCTTGTGGAATTGGCAAAGTGATATTTGGAAGCCCATAGAGGGCTATGGTGAAAAAGGAAATATCCTCAGATGAAATCTGGAAAGAAGCTTTCTGAGAAACTGCTGACTGTTCTGTTAATTCAACTCACAGAGTTACATGTGTATTTCGTGGATCTCTTTGCTAGACTTATTTCTGTGGAATCTGAGAACAGATATTTCGGATCCCTTTGAAGACTATAAGGCCAAAGGAAATATCCTCCGATAACAAAGAGAAAGAAGCTTTCTGAGAAACTTCTTTGTGTTCTGTGAAATCATCTCACAGAGTTACACCTTTCCCCTCAGGAAGCCTTTCGCTAAGACAGTTCTTGTGGAATTGGCAAAGTGATATTTGGAAGCCCTTAGAGGCCTATGGTGAAAAAGGAAATATCCTCAGATGAAATCTGGAAAGAAGCTTTCTGAGAAACTGCTTAGTGTTCTGTTAATTCATCTCACAGAGTTACATCTGTATTTCGTGGATCTCTTTGCTAGCCTTATTTCTGTGGAATCTGAGAACAGATATTTCGGATCCCATTGAAGACTATAGGGCCAAAGGAAGTAATCTCCGATAACAAAGAGAAAGAAGCTTTCTGAGAAACTTCTTTGTGTTCTGTGAAATCATCTCACAGAGTTACAGCTTTCCCCTCAAGAAGCCTTTCGCTAAGACAGTTCTTGTGGAATTGGCAAAGTGATATTTGGAAGCCCATGGAGGGCTATGGTGAAAAAGGAAATATCCTCAGATGAAATCTGGAAGGAAGCTCTCTGAGAAACTGCTTAGTGTTTTGTTAATTCATCTCACAGAGTTACATCTGTATTTCGTGGATCTCTTTGCTAGACTTATTTCTGTGGAATCTGAGAACAGATATTTCGGATCCTATTGAAGACTATAGGGCCAAAGGAAATATCCTCCGATAACAAAGAGAAAGAAGCTTTCTGAGAAACATCTTTGTGTTCTGTGAAATCATCTCACAGAGTTACACCTTTCCCCTCAAGAAGCCTTTCGCTAAGACAGTTCTTGTGGAATTGGCAAAGTGATATTTGGAAGCCCCTAGAGGGCTATGGTGAAAAAGGAAATATCCTCAGATGAAATCTGGAAAGAAGCTTTCTGAGAATCTGCTTAGTGTTCTGTTCATTCATCTCACAGAGTTACATCTGTATTTCGTGGATCTCTTTGCTAGTCTTATTTTTGTGGAATCTGACAACAGATATTTCGGATCCCTTTGAAGACTACAGGGCCAAAGGAAATATCCTACGATTACAAAGAGAAAGAAGCTTTCTGAGAAACTTCTTTGTGTTCTGTGAAATCATCTCACAGAGTTACAGCTTTCCCCTCAAGAAGCCTTTCGCTAAGACAGTTCTTGTGGAATTGGCAAAGTGATATTTGGAAGCCTGTAGAGGGCTATGGTGAAAAAGGAAATATCCTCAGATGAAATCTGGAAAGAAGCTTTCTGAGAAACTGCTTAGTGCTCTGTTAATTCATCTCACAGAGTTACATCTGTATTTCGTGGATCTCTTTGCTAGCCTTATTTCTGTGGAATCTGAAAACAGATATTTCGGATCCCATTGAAGACTATAGGGGCAAAGGAAATATCCTCCGATAACAAAGAGAAAGAAGCTTTCTGAGAAACTTCTTTGTGTTCTGTTAAATCATCTCACAGAGTTACAGCTTTCCCCTCAAGAAGCCTTTTACTAAGACAGTTCTTGTGGAATTGGCAAAGTGATATTTGGAAGCCCATAGATGGCTATGGTGAAAAAGGAAATATCCTCAGATGAAATCTGGAAAGAAGCTTTCTGAGAAACAACTTAGTGTTCTGTTAATTCATCTCACAGAGATACATCTGTATTTCTTGGATCTCTTTGCTAGCCTTATTTCTGTGGAATCTGAGAACAGATATTTCGGATCCCATTGAAGACTATAGGGCCAAAGGAAATATCCTCCGATAACAAAGAGAAAGAAGCTGTCTGAGAAACTTCTTTGTGTTTTGTGAAATCATCTCACAGAGTTACAGCTGTCCCCTCAGGAAGCCTTTCGCTAAGACAGTTCTTGTGGAATTGGCAAAGTGATATTTGGAAGCCCATAGAGGGCTATGGTGAAAAAGGAAATATCCTCAGATGAAATCTGGAAAGAAGCTTTCTGAGAAACTGCTTAGTGTTCTGTTAATTCATCTCACAGAGTTACATCTGTATTTCGTGGATCTCATTGCTAGCCTTATTTCTGTTGAATCTGAGAACAGATATTTCGGATCCCATTGAAGACTATAGGGCCAAAGGAAATATCCTTCGGTAACAAAGAGGAAGAAGCTTTCTGAGAAACTACTTTGTGTTCTGTGAAATCATCTCACAGAGTTACAGCTTTCCCCTCAAGAAGCCTTTCGCTAAGACAGTTCTTGTGGAATTGGCAAAGTGATATTTGGAAGCCCATAGAGGGCTATGGTGAAAAAGGAAATATCCTCAGATGAAATCTGGAAAGAAGCTTTCTGAGAAACTGCTTAGTGCTCTGTTAATTCATCTCACAGAGTTACATCTGTATTTCGTGGATCTCTTTGCTAGCCTTATTTCTGTGGAATCTGAAAACAGATATTTCGGATCCCTTTGAAGACTATAGGGCCAAAGGAAATATCCTCCGATAACAAAGAGAAAGAAGCTTTCTGAGAAATTTCTTTGTGTTCTGTTAAATCATCTCACAGAGTTACAGCTTTCCCCTCAAGAAGCCTTTCGCTAAGACAGTTCTTGTGGAATTGGCAAAGTGATATTTGGAAGCCCATAGAGGGCTATGGTGAAAAAGGAAATATCCTCAGATGAAATCTGGAAAGAAGCTTTCTGAGAAACTGCTGACTGTTCTGTTAATTCAACTCACAGAGTTACATGTGTATTTCGTGGATCTCTTTGCTAGACTTATTTCTGTGGAATCTGAGAACAGATATTTCGGATCCCTTTGAAGACTATAAGGCCAAAGGAAATATCCTCCGATAACAAAGAGAAAGAAGCTTTCTGAGAAACTTCTTTGTGTTCTGTGAAATCATCTCACAGAGTTACACCTTTCCCCTCAGGAAGCCTTTCGCTAAGACAGTTCTTGTGGAATTGGCAAAGTGATATTTGGAAGCCCTTAGAGGCCTATGGTGAAAAAGGAAATATCCTCAGATGAAATCTGGAAAGAAGCTTTCTGAGAAACTGCTTAGTGTTCTGTTAATTCATCTCACAGAGTTACATCTGTATTTCGTGGATCTCTTTGCTAGCCTTATTTCTGTGGAATCTGAGAACAGATATTTCGGATCCCATTGAAGACTATAGGGCCAAAGGAAGTAATCTCCGATAACAAAGAGAAAGAAGCTTTCTGAGAAACTTCTTTGTGTTCTGTGAAATCATCTCACAGAGTTACAGCTTTCCCCTCAAGAAGCCTTTCGCTAAGACAGTTCTTGTGGAATTGGCAAAGTGATATTTGGAAGCCCATGGAGGGCTATGGTGAAAAAGGAAATATCCTCAGATGAAATCTGGAAGGAAGCTCTCTGAGAAACTGCTTAGTGTTTTGTTAATTCATCTCACAGTGTTACATCTGTATTTCGTGGATCTCTTTGCTAGACTTATTTCTGTGGAATCTGAGAACAGACATTTCGGATCCTATTGAAGACTATAGGGCCAAAGGAAATATCCTCCGATAACAAAGAGAAAGAAGCTTTCTGAGAAACATCTTTGTGTTCTGTGAAATCATCTCACAGAGTTACAGCTGTCCCCTCAAGAAGTCTTTCGCTAAGACAGTTCTTGTGGAATTGGCAAGCGATATTTGGAAGCCCATAGAGGGCTATGGTGAAAAAGGAAATATCCTCAGATGAAATCTGGAAAGAAGCTTTCTGAGAAACTGCTTAGTGTTCTGTTAATTCATCTCACAGAGTTACATCTGTATTTCGTGGATCTCTTTGCTAGCCTTATTTCTGTGGAATCTGAGAACAGATATTTCGGATCCCTTTGAAGACTATAGGGCCAAAGGAAATATCCTCCGATAACAAAGAGAAAGAAGCTTTCTGAGAAACTTCTTTGTGTTCTGTGAAATCACCTCAAAGAGTTACAGCTTTCCCCTCAAGAAGCCTGTCGCTAAGACAGTTCTTGTGGAATGGGCAAAGTGATATTTGGAAGCCCATAGAGGGCTATGGTGAAAAAGGAAATATCCTCAGATGAAATCTGGAAAGAAGCTTTCTGAGAAACTGCTTAGTGTTCTGTTAATTCATCTCACAGTGTTACATCTGTATTTCGTGGATCTCTTTGCTACACTTATTTCTGTGGAATCTGAGAACAGATATTTCGGATCCCTTTGAAGACTATAGAGCCAAAGGAAATATCCTCCGATAACAAAGAGAAAGAAGCTTTCTGAGAAACGTTTTTGTGTTCTGTGAAATCATCTCATAGAGTTACAGCTTTCCCCTTAAGAAGCTTTTCGTTTAGACAGTTTTTGTGGAATTGGCAAAGTGATATTTGGAAGCCCATAGAGTGCTATGGTGAAAAAGGAAATATCCTCAGATGAAATCTGGAAAGAAGCTTTCTGAGAAACAGCTTAGTGTTCAGTTAATTCATCTCACAGAGTACATCTGTATTTCGTGGATCTCTTTGCTAGCCTTATTTCTGTGGAATCTGAGAACAGATATTTCGGATCCCTTAGAAGACTATAGGGCCAAAGGAAATATCCTCCGATAACAAAGAGAAAGAAGTTTTCTGAGAAACTTCTTTGTGTTCTGTGAAATCATCTCACAGAGTTACAGCTTTCCCCTCAAGAAGCCTTTCGCTTAGACAGTTCTTCTGGAATTGGCAAAGTGATATTTGGAAGCCCATAGAGGGCTATGGTGAAAAAGGAAATATCCTCAGATGAAATCTGGAAAGAAGCTTTCTGAGAAACTGCTTAGTGTTCTGTTAATTCATCTCACAGAGTTACATCTGTATTTCGTGGATCTCATTGCTAGCCTTATTTCTGTTGAATCTGAGAACAGATATTTCGGATCCCATTGAAGACTATAGGGCCAAAGGAAATATCCTTCGGTAACAAAGAGGAAGAAGCTTTCTGAGAAACTACTTTGTGTTCTGTGAAATCATCTCACAGAGTTACAGCTTTCCCCTCAAGAAGCCTTTCGCTAAGACAGTTCTTGTGGAATTGGCAAAGTGATATTTGGAAGCCCATAGAGGGCTATGGTGAAAAAGGAAATATCCTCAGATGAAATCTGGAAAGAAGCTTTCTGAGAAACTGCTTAGTGTTCTGTTAATTCATCTCACAGAGTTACATCTGTATTTCGTGGATCTCTTTGCTAGACTTATTTGTGTGGAATCTGAGAACAGATATTTCGGATCCCTTTGAAGACTATAGGGCCAAAGTAAATATCCTCCGATAACAAAGAGAGAAGCTTTCTGAGAAACTTCTTTGTGTTCTGTGAAATCATCTCACAGAGTTACACCTTTCCCCTCAAGAAGCCTTTCGCTAAGACAGTTCTTGTGGAATTGGCAAAGTGATATTTGGAAGCCCCTAGAGGGCTATGGTGAAAAAGGAAATATCCTCACATGAAATCTGGAAAGAAGCTTTCTGAGAATCTGCTTAGTGTTCTGTTCATTCATCTCACAGAGTTACATCTGTATTTCGTGGATCTCTTTGCTAGTCTTATTTTTGTGGAATCTGACAACAGATATTTCGGATCCCTTTGAAGACTACAGGGCCAAAGGAAATATCCTACGATTACAAAGAGAAAGAAGCTTTCTGAGAAACTTCTTTGTGTTCTGTGAAATCATCTCACAGAGTTACAGCTTTCCCCTCAAGAAGCCTTTCGCTAAGACAGTTCTTGTGGAATTGGCAAAGTGATATTTGGAAGCCTGTAGAGGGCTATGGTGAAAAAGGAAATATCCTCAGATGAAATCTGGAAAGAAGCTTTCTGAGAAACTGCTTAGTGCTCTGTTAATTCATCTCACAGAGTTACATCTGTATTTCGTGGATCTCTTTGCTAGCCTTATTTCTGTGGAATCTGAAAACAGATATTTCGGATCCCATTGAAGACTATAGGGGCAAAGGAAATATCCTCCGATAACAAAGAGAAAGAAGCTTTCTGAGAAACTTCTTTGTGTTCTGTTAAATCATCTCACAGAGTTACAGCTTTCCCCTCAAGAAGTCTTTTGCTGAGACAGTTCTTGTGGAATTGGCAAAGTGATATTTGGAAGCCCATAGATGGCTATGGTGAAAAAGGAAATATCCTCAGATGAAATCTGGAAAGAAGCTTTCTGAGAAACAACTTAGTGTTCTGTTAATTCATCTCACAGAGATACATCTGTATTTCTTGGATCTCTTTGCTAGCCTTATTTCTGTGGAATCTGAGAACAGATATTTCGGATCCCATTGAAGACTATAGGGCCAAAGGAAATATCCTCCGATAACAAAGAGAAAGAAGCTGTCTGAGAAACTTCTTTGTGTTCTGTGAAATCATCTCACAGAGTTACAGCTGTCCCCTCAGGAAGCCTTTCGCTAAGACAGTTCTTGTGGAATTGGCAAAGTGATATTTGGAAGCCCATAGAGGGCTATGGTGAAAAAGGAAATATCCTCAGATGAAATCTGAAAAGAAGCTTTCTGAGAAACTGCTTAGTGCTCTGTTAATTCATCTCACAGAGTTACATCTGTATTTCGTGGATCTCTTTGCTAGCCTTATTTCTGTGGAATCTGAAAACAGATATTTCGGATCCCTTTGAAGACTATAGGGCCAAAGGAAATATCCTCCGATAACAAAGAGAAAGAAGCTTTCTGAGAAATTTCTTTGTGTTCTCTTAAATCACCTCAGAGAGTTACAGCTTTCCCCTCAAGAAGCCTTTCGCTAAGACAGTTCTTGTGGAATTGGTAAAGTGATATTTGCAAGCCCATAGAGGGCTTTGGTGAAAAAGGAAATATCCTCAGATGAAATCTGGAAAGAAGCTTTCTGAGAAACTGCTTAGTGTTCTGTTAATTCATCTCACAGAGTTACATCTGTATTTCGTGGATCTCTTTGCTAGCCTTATTTCTGTGGAATCTGAGAACAGATTTTTCGGATCCCATTGAAGACTATAGGGCCAAAGGATATATCCTCCGATAACAAAGAGAAAGAAGCTTTCTGAGTATCTTCTTTGTGTTCTGTGAAATCATCTCACAGAGTTACAGCTTTCCCCTCAAGAAGCCTTTCGCTAAGACAGTTCTTGTGGAATTGGCAAAGTGATATTTGGAAGCCCATAGAGGGCTATGGTGAAAAAGGAAATATCCTCAGATGAAATCTGGAAAGAAGCTTTCTGAGAAACTGCTTAGTGTTCTGTTAATTCATCTCACAGAGTTACATCTGTATTTCGTGGATCTCTTTGCTAGACTTATTTCTGTGGAATCTGAGAACAGATATTTCGGATCCCTTTGAAGACTATAAGGCCAAAGGAAATATCCTCCGATAAGAAAGAGAAAGAAGCTTTCTGAGAAACTTCTTTGTGTTCTG
Organism: Macaca nemestrina; assembly: GCF_043159975.1. NCBI lineage: Eukaryota > Metazoa > Chordata > Mammalia > Primates > Cercopithecidae > Macaca > Macaca nemestrina. The sequence goes on from NC_092144.1 coordinate 31,340,977, forward strand.
TGAAATCATCTCACAGAGTTACACCTTTCCCCTCAGGAAGCCTTTCGCTAAGACAGTTCTTGTGGAATTGGCAAAGTGATATTTGGAAGCCCTTAGAGGCCTATGGTGAAAAAGGAAATATCCTCAGATGAAATCTGGAAAGAAGCTTTCTGAGAAACTGCTTAGTGTTCTGTTAATTCATCTCACAGAGTTACATCGGTATTTCGTGGATCTCTTTGCTAGCCTTATTTCTGTGGAATCTGAGAACAGATATTTCGGAACCCATTGAAGACTATAGGGCCAAAGGAAGTAATCTCCGATAACAAAGAGAAAGAAGCTTTCAGAGAAACTTCTTTGTGTTCTGTGAAATCATCTCACAGAGTTACAGCTTTCCCCTCAAGAAGCCTTTCGCTAAGACAGTTCTTGTGGAATGGGCAAAGTGATATTTGGAAGCCCATAGAGGGCTATGGTGAAAAAGGAAATATCCTCAGATGAAATCTGGAAGGAAGCTCTCTGAGAAACTGCTTAGTGTTTTGTTAATTCATCTCACACAGTTACATCTGTATTTCGTGGATCTCTTTGCTAGACTTATTTCTGTGGAATCTGAGAACAGATATTTCGGATCCTATTGAAGACTATAGGGCCAAAGGAAATATCCTCCGATAACAAAGAGAAAGAAGCTTTCTGAGAAACTTCTTTGTGTTCTGTGAAATCATCTCACAGAGTTACAGCTGTCCCCTCAAGAAGTCTTTCGCTAAGACAGTTCTTGTGGAATTGGCAAGCGATATTTGGAAGCCCATAGAGGGCTATGGTGAAAAAGGAAATATCCTCAGATGAAATCTGGAAAGAAGCTTTCTGAGAAACTGCTTAGTGTTCTGTTAATTCATCTCACAGAGTTACATCTGTATTTCGTGGATCTCTTTGCTAGCCTTATTTCTGTGGAATATGAGAACAGATATTTCGGATCCCTTTGAAGACTATAGGGCCAAAGGAAATATCCTCCGATAACAAAGAGAAAGAAGCTCTCCGAGAAACTTCTTTGTGTTCTGTGAAATCATCTCAAAGAGTTACAGCTTTCCCCTCAAGAAGCCTGTCGCTAAGACAGTTCTTGTGGAATGGGCAAAGTGATATTTGGAAGCCCATAGAGGGCTATGGTGAAAAAGGAAATATCCTCAGATGAAATCTGGAAAGAAGCTTTCTGAGAAACTGCTTAGTGTTCTGTTAATTCATCTCACAGTGTTACATCTGTATTTCGTGGATCTCTTTGCTACACTTATTTCTGTGGAATCTGAGAACAGATATTTCGGATCCCTTTGAAGACTATAGAGCCAAAGGAAATATCCTCCGATAACAAAGAGAAAGAAGCTTTCTGAGAAACGTTTTTGTGTTCTGTGAAATCATCTCATAGAGTTACAGCTTTCCCCTTAAGAAGCTTTTCGTTTAGACAGTTTTTGTGGAATTGGCAAAGTGATATTTGGAAGCCCATAGAGGGCTATGGTGAAAAAGGAAATATCCTCAGATGAAATCTGGAAAGAAGCTTTCTGAGAAACAGCTTAGTGTTCAGTTAATTCATCTCACAGAGTACATCTGTATTTCGTGGATCTCTTTGCTAGCCTTATTTCTGTGGAATCTGAGAACAGATATTTCGGATCCCTTTGAAGACTATAGGGCCAAAGGAAATATCCTCCGATAACAAAGAGAAAGAAGTTTTCTGAGAAACTTCTTTGTGTTCTGTGAAATCATCTCACAGAGTTACAGCTTTCCCCTCAAGAAGCCTTTCGCTTAGACAGTTCTTCTGGAATTGGCAAAGTGATATTTGGAAGCCCATAGAGGGCTATGTTGAAAAAGGAAATATCCTCAGATGAAATCTGGAAAGAAGCTTTCTGAGAAACTGCTTAGTGTTCTGTTAATTCATCTCACAGAGTTACATCTGTATTTCGTGGATCTCATTGCTAGCCTTATTTCTGTTGAATCTGAGAACAGATATTTCGGATCCCATTGAAGACTATAGGGCCAAAGGAAATATCCTTCGGTAACAAAGAGAAGAAGCTTTCTGAGAAACTACTTTGTGTTCTGTGAAATCATCTCACAGAGTTACAGCTTTCCCCTCAAGAAGCCTTTCGCTAAGACAGTTCTTGTGGAATTGGCAAAGTGATATTTGGAAGCCCATAGAGGGCTATGGTGAAAAAGGAAATATCCTCAGATGAAATCTGGAAAGAAGCTTTCTGAGAAACTGCTTAGTGTTCTGTTAATTCATCTCACAGAGTTACATCTGTATTTCGTGGATCTCTTTGCTAGCCTTATTTCTGTGGAATCTGAGAACAGATATTTCGGATCCCGTTGAAGACTATAGGGCCAAAGGATATATCCTCCGATAACAAAGAGAAAGAAGCTTTCTGAGTAACTTCTTTGTGTTCTGTGAAATCATCTCACAGAGTTACAGCTTTCCCCTCAAGAAGCCTTTCGCTAAGACAGTTCTTGTGGAATTGGCAAAGTGATATTTGGAAGCCCATAGAGGGCTATGGTGAAAAAGGAAATATCCTCAGATGAAATCTGGAAAGAAGCTTTCTGAGAAACAGCTTAGTGTTCAGTTAATTCATCTCACAGAGTACATCTGTATTTCGTGGATCTCTTTGCTAGCCTTATTTCTGTGGAATCTGAGAACAGATATTTCGGATCCCTTTGAAGACTATAGGGCCAAAGGAAATATCCTCCGATAACAAAGAGAAAGAAGTTTTCTGAGAAACTTCTTTGTGTTCTGTGAAATCATCTCACAGAGTTACAGCTTTCCCCTCAAGAAGCCTTTCGCTAAGACAGTTCTTGTGGAATTGGCAAAGTGATATTTGGAAGCCCATAGAGGGCTATGCTGAAAAAGGAAATATCCTCAGATGAAATCTGGAAAGAAGCTTTCTGAGAAACTGCTTAGTGTTCTGTTAATTCATCTCACAGAGTTACATCTGTATTTCGTGGATCTCTTTGCTAGCCTTATTTCTGTGGAATCTGAGAACAGATATTTCGGATCCCGTTGAAGACTATAGGGCCAAAGGATATATCCTCCGATAACAAAGAGAAAGAAGCTTTCTGAGTAACTTCTTTGTGTTCTGTGAAATCATCTCACAGAGTTACAGCTGTCCCCTCAAGAAGCCTTTCGCTAAGACAGTTCTTGTGGAATTGGCAAAGTGATATTTGGAAGCCCATAGAGGGCTATGGTGAAAAAGGAAATATCCTCAGATGAAATCTGGAAAGAAGCTTTCTGAGAAACTGCTTAGTGTTCTGTTAATTCATCTCACAGAGTTACATCTGCATTTCGTGGATCTCTTTGCTAGACTTATTTCTGTGGAATCTGAGAACAGATATTTCGGATCCCTTTGAAGACTATAAGGCCAAAGGAAATATCCTCCGATAACAAAGAGAAAGAAGCTTTCTGAGAAACTTCTTTGTGTTCTGTGAAATCATCTCACAGAGTTACACCTTTCCCCTCAGGAAGCCTTTCGCTAAGACAGTTCTTGTGGAATTGGCAAAGTGATATTTGGAAGCCCTTAGAGGCCTATGGTGAAAAAGGAAATATCCTCAGATGAAATCTGGAAAGAAGCTTTCTGAGAAACTGCTTAGTGTTCTGTTAATTCATCTCACAGAGTTACATCGGTATTTCGTGGATCTCTTTGCTAGCCTTATTTCTGTGGAATCTGAGAACAGATATTTCGGATCCCATTGAAGACTATAGGGCCAAAGGAAGTAATCTCCGATAACAAAGAGAAAGAAGCTTTCTGAGAAACTTCTTTGTGTTCTGTGAAATCATCTCACAGAGTTACAGCTTTCCCCTCAAGAAGCCTTTCGGTAAGACAGTTCTTGTGGAATTGGCAAAGTGATATTTGGAAGCCCATAGAGGGCTATGGTGAAAAAGGAAATATCCTCAGATGAAATCTGGAAGGAAGCTCTCTGAGAAACTGCTTAGTGTTTTGTTAATTCATCTCACAGAGTTACATCTGTATTTCGTGGATCTCTTTGCTAGACTTATTTCTGTGGAATCTGAGAACAGATATTTCGGATCCTATTGAAGACTATAGGGCCAAAGGAAATATCCTCCGATAACAAAGAGAAAGAAGCTTTCTGAGAAACTTCTTTGTGTTCTGTGAAATCATCTCACAGAGTTACAGCTGTCCCCTCAAGAAGTCTTTCGCTAAGACAGTTCTTGTGGAATTGGCAAGCGATATTTGGAAGCCCATAGAGGGCTATGGTGAAAAAGGAAATATCCTCAGATGAAATCTGGAAAGAAGCTTTCTGAGAAACTGCTTAGTGTTCTGTTAATTCATCTCACAGAGTTACATCTGTATTTCGTGGATCTCTTTGCTAGCCTTATTTCTGTGGAATCTGAGAACAGATATTTCGGATCCCTTTGAAGACTATAGGGCCAAAGGAAATATCCACCGATAACAAAGAGGAAGAAGCTTTCTGAGAAACTTCTTTGTGTTCTGTGAAATCATCTCACAGAGTTACACCTTTCCCCTCAAGAAGCCTGTCGCTAAGACAGTTCTTGTGGAATTGGCAAAGTGATATTTGGAAGGCCATAGAGGGCTATGGTGAAAAAGGAAATATCCTCAGATGAAATCTGCAAAGAAGATTTCTGAGAATCTGCTTAGTGTTCTGTTCATTCATCTCACAGAGTTACATCTGTATTTCGTGGATCTCTTTGCTAGCCTTATTTTTGTGGATTCTGACAACAGATATTTCGGATCCCTTTGAAGACTACAGGGCCAAAGGAAATATCCTACGATTACAAAGAGAAAGAAGCTTTCTGAGAAACTTCTTTGTGTTCTGTGAAATCATCTCACAGAGTTACAGCTTTCCCCTCAAGAAGCCTTTCGCTAAGACAGTTCTTGTGGAATTGGAAAAGTGATATTTGGAAGCCCATAGAGGGCTATGGTGAAAAAGGAAATATCCTCAGATGAAATCTGGAAAGAAGCTCTCTGAGAAACTGCTTAGTGTTTTTTTAATTCATCTCACAGAGTTACATCTGTATTTCGTGGATCTCTTTGCTAGCCTTATTTCTGTTGAATCTGAGAACAGATATTTCGGATCCCATTGAAGACTATAGGGCCAAAGGAAATATCCTCCGGTAACAAAGAGAAAGAAGCTTTCTGAGAAACTTCTTTGTGTTCTGTTAAATCATCTCACAGAGTTACAGCTTTCCCCTCAAGAAGCCTTTCGCTAAGACAGTTCTTATGGAATTGGCAAAGTGATATTTGGAAGACCTTAGAGGGCTATGGTGAAAAAGGAAATATCCTCAGATGAAATCTGGAAAGAAGCTTTCTGAGAAACTGCTTAGTGTTCTGTTATTTCATCTCACAGAGTTACATCTGTATTTCGTGGTTCTCTTTGCTAGCCTTATTTCTGTGGAATCTGAGAACAGATATTTCGGATCCCATTGAAGACTATAGGGCCAAAGGAAATAATCTCCGATAACAAAGAGAAAGAAGCTTTCTGAGAAACTTCTTTGTGTTCTGTGAAATCATCTCACAGAGTTACAGCTTTCCCCTCAAGAAGCCTTTCGCTAAGACAGTTCTTCTGGAATTGGCAAAGCGATATTTGGTAGCCCATAGAGGGCTATGGTGAAAAAGGAAATATCCTCAGATGAAATCTGGAAAGAAGCTTTCTGAGAAACTGCTTAGTGTTCTGTTAATTCATCTCAGAGAGTTACATCTGTATTTCGTGGATCTCTTTGCTAGACTTATTTCTGTGGAATTTGAGAACAGATATTTCGGATCCTTTTGAAGACTATAGGGCCAAAGGAAATATCCTCCGATAACAAAGAGAAAGAAGCTTTCTGAGAAACGTTTTTGTGTTCTGTGAAATCATCTCACAGAGTTACAGCTTTCCCCTCAAGAAGCCTTTCGCTTAGACAGTTCTTGTGGAATTGGCAAAGTGATATTTGGAAGCCCATAGAGGGCTATGGTGAAAAAGGAAATATCCTCGGATGAAATGTGGAAAGAAGCTTACTGAGAAACAGCTTAGTGTTCTGTTAATTCATCTCACAGAGTTACATCTGTATTTCCTGGATCTCTTTGCTAGCCTTATTTCTGTGGAATCTGAGAACAGATATTTCGGATCCCTTTGAAGACTATAGGGCCAAAGGAAATATCCTCCGATAACAAAGAGAAAGAAGCTTTCTGAGAAACTTCTTTGTGTTCTGTGAAATCATCTCAAAGAGTTACAGCTTTCCCCTCAAGAAGCCTGTCGCTAAGACAGTTCTTGTGGAATGGACAAAGTGATATTTGGAAGCCCATAGAGGGCTATGGTGAAAAAGGAAATATCCTCAGATGAAATCTGGAAAGAAGCTTTCTGAGAAACTGCTTAGTGTCCTGTTAATTCATCTCACAGTGTTACATCTGTATTTCGTGAATCTCTTTGCTACACTTATTTCTGTGGAATCTGAGAACAGATATTTCGGATCCCTTTGAAGACTATAGAGCCAAAGGAAATATCCTCCGATAACAAAGAGAAAGAAGCTTTCTGAGAAACGTTTTTGTGTTCTGTGAAATCATCTCATAGAGTTACAGCTTTCCCCTTAAGAAGCTTTTCGTTAAGACAGTTTTTATGGAATTGGCAAAGTGATATTTGGAAGCCCATAGAGGGCTATGGTGAAAAAGGAAATATCCTCAGATGAAATCTGGAAAGAAGCTTTCTGAGAAACAGCTTAGTGTTCAGTTAATTCATCTCACAGAGTACATCTGTATTTCGTGGATCTCTTTGCTAGCCTTATTTCTGTGGAATCTGAGAACAGATATTTCGGATCCCTTTGAAGACTATACGGCCAAAGGAAATAACCTCCGGTAACAAAGAGAAAGAAGCTTTCTGAGAAACTTCTTTGTGTTCTGTGAAGTCATCTCACAGAGTTACAGCTTTCCCCTCAAGAAGCCTTTCGCTAAGACAGTTCTTGTGGAATTGGCAAAGTGATATTTGGAAGCCCTTAGAGGCCTATGGTGAAAAAGGAAATATCCTCAGATGAAATCTGGAAGGAAGCTTTCTGAGAAACTGCTTAGTGTTCTGTTAATTCATCTCACAGAGTTACATCTGTATTTCGTGGATCTCTTTGCTAGCCTTATTTCTGTGGAATCTGAGAACAGATATTTCGGATCCCTTTGAAGACTATAGGGCCAAAGGAAATATCCTCCGATAACAAAGAGAAAGAAGCTTTCTGAGAAACTTCTTTGTGTTCTGTGAAATCATCTCACAGAGTTACAGCTGTCCCCTCAAGAAGCCTTTCGCTAAGACAGTTCTTGTGGAATTGGCAAAGCGATATTTGGAAGCCCATAGAGGGCTATGGTGAAAAAGGAAATATCCTCAGATGAAATCTGGAAAGAAGCTTCCTGAGAAACTGCTTAGTGTTCTGTTAATTCATCTCACAGAGTTACATCTGTATTTCGTGGATCTCCTTGCTAGAATTATTTCTGTGGAATCTGAGAACAGATATTTCGGATCCCTTTGAAGACTATAGGGCCAAAGGAAATATCCTCCGATAACAAAGAGAAAGAAGCTTTCTGAGAAACTTCTTTGTGTTCTGTGAAATCATCTCACAGAGTTACATCTTTCCCCTCAAGAAGCCTTTCGCTAAGACAGTTCTTGTGGAATTGGCAAAGTGATATTTGGAAGCCCCTAGAGGGCTATGGTGAAAAAGGAAATATCCTCAGATGAAATCTGGAAAGAAGCTTTCTGAGAAACTGCTTAGTGTTCTGTTAATTCATCTCACAGAGTTACATCTCTATTTCGTGGATCTCTTTGCTACACTTATTTCTGTTGTATCTGAGAACAGATATTTCGGATCCCATTGAAGACTATAGGGCCAAAGGAAATATCCTTCGGTAACAAAGAGAAAGAAGCTTTCTGAGAAACTACTTTGTGTTCTGTGAAATCATCTCACAGAGTTACAGCTTTCCCCTCAAGAAGCCTTTCGCTAAGACAGTTCTTGTGGAATTGGCAAAGTGATATTTGGAAGCCCATAGAGGGCTATGGTGAAAAAGAAAATATCCTCAGATGAAATCTGGAAAGAAGCTTTCTAAGAAACTGCTGAGTGTTCTGTTAATTCATCTCACAGAGTTACATCTGTATTTCGTGGATCTCTTTGTTAGCCTTATTTCTGTGGAATCTGAGAGCAGATATATCGGATCCCTTTGAAGACTCTAGGGCCAAAGGAAATATCCTCCAATAACAAAGAGAAAGAAGCTTTCTGAGAAACTTCTTTGTGTTCTGTGAAATCATCTCACAGAGTTACAGCTTTCCCCTCAAGAAGCCTTTCGCTAAGACAGTTCTTGTGGAATTGGCAAAGTGATATTTGGAAGCCCATAGAGGGCTATGGTGAAAAAGGAAATATCCTCAGATGAAATCTGGAAAGAAGCTTTCTGAGAAACTGCTTAGTGTTCTGTTAATTCATCTCACAGAGTTACATCTGTATTTTGTGGATCTCTTTGCTAGCCTTATTTCTGTGGAATCTGAGAACAGATATTTCGGATCCCATTGAAGACTATAGGGCCAAAGGAAGTAATCTCCGATAACAAAGAGAAAGAAGCTTTCTGAGAAACTTCTTTGTGTTCTGTGAAATCATCTCACAGAGTTACAGCTTTCCCCTCAAGAAGCCTTTCGCTAAGACAGTTCTTGTGGAATTGGCAAAGTGATATTTGGAAGCCCATAGAGGGCTATGGTGAAAAAGGAAATATCCTCAGATGAAATCTGGAAGGAAGCTCTCTGAGAAACTGCTTAGTGTTTTGTTAATTCATCTCACAGAGTTACATCTGTATTTCGTGGATCTCTTTGCTAGACTTATTTCTGTGGAATCTGAGAACAGATATTTCGGATCCTATTGAAGACTATAGGGCCAAAGGAAATATCCTCCGATAACAAAGAGAAAGAAGCTTTCTGAGAAACTTCTTTGTGTTCTGTGAAATCATCTCACAGAGTTACAGCTGTCCCCTCAAGAAGTCTTTCGCTAAGACAGTTCTTGTGGAATTGGCAAGCGATATTTGGAAGCCCATAGAGGGCTATGGTGAAAAAGGAAATATCCTCAGATGAAATCTGGAAAGAAGCTTTCTGAGAATCTGCTTAGTGTTCTGTTCATTCATCTCACAGAGTTACATCTGTATTTCGTGGATCTCTTTGCTAGCCTTATTTCTGTTGAATCTGAGAACAGATATTTCGGATCCCTTTGAAGACTATAGGGCCAAAGGAAATATCCTCCGGTAACAAAGAGAAAGAAGCTTTCTGAGAAACTTCTTTGTGTTCTGTGAAATCATCTCACAGAGTTACAGCTTTCCCCTCAAGAAGCCTTTCGCTAAGACAGTTCTTATGGAATTGGCAAAGTGATATTTGGAAGCCCTTAGAGGGCTATGGTGAAAAAGGAAATATCCTCAGATGAAATCTGGAAAGAGGCTTTCTGAGAAACTGCTTAGTGTTCTGTTATTTCATCTCACAGAGTTACATCTGTATTTCGTGGTTCTCTTTGCTAGCCTTATTTCTGTGGAATCTGAGAACAGATATTTCGGATCCCTTTGAAGACTATAGGGCCAAAGGAAGTAATCCCCGTAACAAAGAGAAAGAAGCTTTCTGAGAAACTTCTTTGTGTTCTGTGAAATCATCTCACAGAGTTACAGCTTTCCCCTCAAGAAGCCTTTCGCTAAGACAGTTCTTGTGGAATTGGCAAAGCGATATTTGGTAGCCCATAGAGGGCTATGGTGAAAAAGGAAATATCCTCAGATGAAATCTGGAAAGAAGCTTTCTGAGAAACTGCTTAGTGTTCTGTTAATTCATCTCACAGAGTTACATCTGTATTTCATGGATCTCTTTGCTAGACTTATTTCTGTGGAATTTGAGAACAGATATTTCGGATCCTTTTGAAGACTATAGGGCGAAAGGAAATATCCTCCGATAACAAAGAGAAAGAAGCTTTCTGAGAAACGTTTTTGTGTTCTGTGAAATCATCTCACAGAGTTACAGCTTTCCCCTCAAGAAGCCTTTCGCTTAGACAGTTCTTGTGGAATTGGCAAAGTGATATTTGGAAGCCCATAGAGGGCTATGGCGAAAAAGGAAATATCCTCAGATGAAATCTGGAAAGAAGCTTTCTGAGAAACTGCTTAGTGTTCTGTTAATTCATCTCACAGTGTTACATCTGTATTTCGTGGATCTCTTTGCTACACTTATTTCTGTGGAATCTGAGAACAGATATTTCGGATCCCTTTGAAGACTATAGAGCCAAAGGAAATATCCTCCGATAACAAAGAGAAAGAAGCTTTCTGAGAAACGTTTTTGTGTTCTGTGAAATCATCTCATAGAGTTACAGCTTTCCCCTTAAGAAGCTTTTCGTTTAGACAGTTTTTGTGGAATTGGCAAAGTGATATTTGGAAGCCCATAGAGGGCTATGGTGAAAAAGGAAATATCCTCAGATGAAATCTGGAAAGAAGCTTTCTGAGAAACAGCTTAGTGTTCAGTTAATTCATCTCACAGAGTACATCTGTATTTCGTGGATCTCTTTGCTAGCCTTATTTCTGTGGAATCTGAGAACAGATATTTCGGATCCCTTTGAAGACTATACGGCCAAAGGAAATATCCTCCGATAACAAAGAGAAAGAAGTTTTCTGAGAAACTTCTTTGTGTTCTGTGAAATCATCTCACAGAGTTACAGCTTTCCCCTCAAGAAGCCTTTCGCTTAGACAGTTCTTCTGGAATTGGCAAAGTGATATTTGGAAGCCCATAGAGGGCTATGGTGAAAAAGGAAATATCCTCAGATGAAATCTGGAAAGAAGCTTTCTGAGAAACTGCTTAGTGTTCTGTTAATTCATCTCACAGAGTTACATCTGTATTTCGTGGATCTCATTGCTAGCCTTATTTCTGTTGAATCTGAGAACAGATATTTCGGATCCCATTGAAGACTATAGGGCCAAAGGAAATATCCTTCGGTAACAAAGAGGAAGAAGCTTTCTGAGAAACTACTTTGTGTTCTGTGAAATCATCTCACAGACTTACAGCTTTCCCCTCAAGAAGCCTTTCGCTAAGACAGTTCTTGTGGAATTGGCAAAGTGATATTTGGAAGCCCATAGAGGGCTATGGTGAAAAAGGAAATATCCTCAGATGAAATCTGGAAAGAAGCTTTCTGAGAAACTGCTTAGTGCTCTGTTAATTCGTCTCACAGAGTTACATCTGTATTTCGTGGATCTCTTTGCTAGCCTTATTTCTGTGGAATCTGAAAACAGATATTTCGGATCCCTTTGAAGACTATAGGGCCAAAGGAAATATCCTCCGATAACAAAGAGAAAGAAACTTTCTGAGAAATTTCTTTGTGTTCTGTGAAATCATCTCACAGAGTTACAGCTTTCCCCTCAGGAAGCCTTTCGCTAAGACAGTTCTTGTGGAATTGGCAAAGTGATATTTGGAAGCCCTTAGAGGCCTATGGTGAAAAAGGAAATATCCTCAGATGAAATCTGGAAAGAAGCTTTCTGAGAAACTGCTTAGTGTTCTGTTAATTCATCTCACAGAGTTACATCTGTATTTCGTGGATCTCTTTGCTAGCCTTATTTCTGTGGAATCTGAGAACAGATATTTCGGATCCCATTGAAGACTATAGGGCCAAAGGAAGTAATCTCCGATAACAAAGAGAAAGAAGCTTTCTGAGAAGCTTCTTTGTGTTCTGTGAAATCATCTCACAGAGTTACAGCTTTCCCCTCAAGAAGCCTTTCGCTAAGACAGTTCTTGTGGAATTGGCAAAGTGATATTTGGAAGCCCATAGAGGGCTATGGTGAAAAAGGAAATATCCTCAGATGAAATCTGGAAGGAAGCTCTCTGAGAAACTGCTTAGTGTTTTGTTAATTCATCTCACAGAGTTACATCTGTATTTCGTGGATCTCTTTGCTAGACTTATTTCTGTGGAATCTGAGAACAGATATTTCGGATCCTATTGAAGACTATAGGGCCAAAGGAAATATCCTCCGATAACAAAGAGAAAGAAGCTTTCTGAGAAACTTCTTTGTGTTCTGTGAAATCATCTCACAGAGATACAGCTGTCCCCTCAAGAAGTCTTTCGCTAAGACAGTTCTTGTGGAATTGGCAAGCGATATTTGGAAGCCCATAGAGGGCTATGGTGAAAAAGGAAATATCCTCAGATGAAATCTGGAAAGAAGCTTTCTGAGAAACTGCTTAGTGTTCTGTTAATTCATCTCACAGAGTTACATCTGTATTTCGTGGATCTCTTTGCTAGCCTTATTTCTGTGGAATCTGAGAACAGATATTTTGGATCCCTTTGAAGACTATAGGGCCAAAGGAAATATCCACCGATAACAAAGAGGAAGAAGCTTTCTGAGAAACTTCTTTGTGTTCTGTGAAATCATCTCACAGAGTTACACCTTTCCCCTCAAGAAGCCTGTCGCTAAGACAGTTCTTGTGGAATTGGCAAAGTGATATTTGGAAGGCCATAGAGGGCTATGGTGAAAAAGGAAATATCCTCAGATGAAATCTGGAAAGAAGCTTTCTGAGAATCTGCTTAGTGTTCTGTTCATTCATCTCACAGAGTTACATCTGTATTTCGTGGATCTGTTTGCTAGCCTTATTTTTTGGAATCTGACAACAGATATTTCGGATCCCTTTGAAGACTACAGGGCCAAAGGAAATATCCTACGATTACAAAGAGAAAGAAGCTTTCTGAGAAACCTCTTTGTGTTCTGTGAAATCATCTCACAGAGTTACAGCTTTCCCCTCAAGAAGCCTTTCGCTAAGACAGTTCTTGTGGAATTGGCAAAGTGATATTTGGAAGCCCATAGAGGGCTATGGTGAAAAAGGAAATATCCTCAGACGAAATCTGGAAAGAAGCTCTCTGAGAAACTGCTTAGTGTTTTGTTAATTCATCTCACAGAGTTACATCTGTATTTCGTGGATCTCTTTGCTAGCCTTATTTCTGTTGAATCTGAGAAGAGATATTTCGGATCCCTTTGAAGACTATAGGGCCAAAGGAAACATCCTCCGGTAACAAAGAGAAAGAAGCTTTCTGAGAAACTTCTTTGTGTTCTGTGAAATCATCTCACAGAGTTACAGCTTTCCCCTCAAGAAGCCTTTCGCTAAGACAGTTCTTATGGAATTGGCAAAGTGATATTTGGAAGCCCTTAGAGGGCTATGGTGAAAAAGGAAATATCCTCAGATGAAATCTGGAAAGAAGCTTACTGAGAAACAGTTTAGTGTTCTGTTAATTCATCTCACAGAGTTACATCTGTATTTCGTGGATCTCTTTGCTAGCCTTATTTCTGTGGAATCTGAGAAGAGATATTTCGGATCCCTTTGAAGAGTATAGGGCCAAAGGAAATATCCGCCGATAACAAAGAGAAAGAAGCTTTCTGAGAAACTTCTTTGTGTTCTGTGAAATCATCTCAAAGAGTTACAGCTTTCTCCTCAAGAAGCCTGTCGCTAAGACAGTTCTTGTGGAATGGGCAAAGTGATATTTGGAAGCCCATAGAGGGCTATGGTGAAAAAGGAAATATCCTCAGATGAAATCTGGAAAGAAGCTTTCTGAGAAACTGCTTAGTGTTCTGTTAATTCATCTCACAGTGTTACATCTGTATTTCGTGGATCTCTTTGCTACACTTATTTCTGTGGAATCTGAGAACAGATATTTCGGATCCCTTTGAAGACTATAGAGCCAAAGGAAATATCCTCCGATAACAAAGAGAAAGAAGCTTTCTGAGAAACTTCTTTGTGTTCTGTGAAATCATCTCATAGAGTTACAGCTTTCCCCTTAAGAAGCTTTTCGTTTAGACAGTTTTTGTGGAATTGGCAAAGTGATATTTGGAAGCCCATAGAGGGGTATGGTGAAAAAGGAAATATCCTCAGATGAAATCTGGAAAGAAGCTTTCTGAGAAACAGCTTAGTGTTCAGTTAATTCATCTCACAGAGTACATCTGTATTTCGTGGATCTCTTTGCTAGCCTTATTTCTGAGGAATCTGAGAACAGATATTTCGGATCCCTTTGAAGACTATACGGCCAAAGGAAATAACCTCCGATAACAAAGAGAAAGAAGTTTTCTGAGAAACTTCTTTGTGTTCTGTGAAATCATCTCACAGAGTTACAGCTTTCCCCTCAAGAAGCCTTTCGCTTAGACAGTTCTTCTGGAATTGGCAAAGTGATATTTGGAAGCCCATAGAGGGCTATGGTGAAAAAGGAAATATCCTCAGATGAAATCTGGAAGGAAGCTCTCTGAGAAACTGCTTAGTGTTTTGTTAATTCATCTCACAGAGTTACATCTGTATTTCGTGGATCTCTTTGCTAGACTTATTTCTGTGGAATCTGAGAACAGATATTTCGGATCCTATTGAAGACTATAGGGCCAAAGGAAATATCCTCCGATAACAAAGAGAAAGAAGCTTTCTGAGAAACTTCTTTGTGTTCTGTGAAATCATCTCACAGAGTTACAGCTGTCCCCTCAAGAAGTCTTTCGCTAAGACAGTTCTTGTGGAATTGGCAAGCGATATTTGGAAGCCCATAGAGGGCTATGGTGAAAAAGGAAATATCCTCAGATGAAATCTGGAAAGAAGCTTTCTGAGAAACTGCTTAGTGTTCTGTTAATTCATCTCACAGAGTTACATCTGTATTTCGTGGATCTCTTTGCTAGCCTTATTTCTGTGGAATCTGAGAACAGATATTTTGGATCCCTTTGAAGACTATAGGGCCAAAGGAAATATCCACCGATAACAAAGAGGAAGAAGCTTTCTGAGAAACTTCTTTGTGTTCTGTGAAATCATCTCACAGAGTTACACCTTTCCCCTCAAGAAGCCTGTCGCTAAGACAGTTCTTGTGGAATTGGCAAAGTGATATTTGGAAAGCCATAGAGGGCTATGGTGAAAAAGGAAATATCCTCAGATGAAATCTGGAAGGAAGCTCTCTGAGAAACTGCTTAGTGTTTTGTTAATTCATCTCACAGAGTTACATCTGTATTTCGTGGATCTCTTTGCTAGACTTATTTCTGTGGAATCTGAGAACAGATATTTCGGATCCTATTGAAGAGTATAGGGCCAAAGGAAATATCCTCCGATAACAAAGAGAAAGAAGCTTTCTGAGAAACTTCTTTGTGTTCTGTGAAATCATCTCACAGAGTTACAGCTGTCCCCTCAAGAAGTCTTTCGCTAAGACAGTTCTTGTGGAATTGGCAAGCGATATTTGGAAGCCCATAGAGGGCTATGGTGAAAAAGGAAATATCCTCAGATGAAATCTGGAAAGAAGCTTTCTGAGAAACTGCTTAGTGTTCTGTTAATTCATCTCACAGAGTTACATCTGTATTTCGTGGATCTCTTTGCTAGCCTTATTTCTGTGGAATCTGAGAACAGATATTTTGGATCCCTTTGAAGACTATAGGGCCAAAGGAAATATCCACCGATAACAAAGAGGAAGAAGCTTTCTGAGAAACTTCTTTGTGTTCTGTGAAATCATCTCACAGAGTTACACCTTTCCCCTCAAGAAGCCTGTCGCTAAGACAGTTCTTGTGGAATTGGCAAAGTGATATTTGGAAGGCCATAAAGGGCTATGGTGAAAAAGGAAATATCCTCAGATGAAATCTGGAAAGAAGCTTTCTGAGAATCTGCTTAGTGTTCTGTTCATTCATCTCACAGAGTTACATCTGTATTTCGTGGATCTGTTTGCTAGCCTTATTTTTGTGGAATGTGACAACAGATATTTCGGATCCCTTTGAAGACTACAGGGCCAAAGGAAATATCCTACGATTACAAAGAGAAAGAAGCTTTCTGAGAAACTTCTTTGTGTTCTGTGAAATCATCTCACAGAGTTACAGCTTTCCCCTCAAGAAGCCTTTCGCTAAGACAGTTCTTGTGGAATTGGCAAAGTGATATTTGGAAGCCCATAGAGGGCTCTGGTGAAAAAGGAAATATCCTCAGATGAAATCTGGAAAGAAGCTCTCTGAGAAACTGCTTAGTGTTTTGTTAATTCATCTCACAGAGTTACATCTGTATTTCATGGATCTTTTTGCTAGCCTTATTTCTGTTGAATCTGAGAACAGATATTTCGGATCCCTTTGAAGACTATAGGGCCAAGGGAAATATCCTCCGATAACAAAGAGAAAGAAGCTTTCTGAGAAACTTCTTTGTGTTCTGTGAAATCATCTCACAGAGTTACAGCTTTCCCCTCAAGAAGCCTTTCGCTAAGACAGTTCTTATGGAATTGGC
This sequence comes from Macaca nemestrina, assembly GCF_043159975.1. Classification (NCBI taxonomy): domain Eukaryota; kingdom Metazoa; phylum Chordata; class Mammalia; order Primates; family Cercopithecidae; genus Macaca; species Macaca nemestrina. Next base: position 31,357,156 of record NC_092144.1, read on the forward strand.
AAAGTGATATTTGGAAGCCCTTAGAGGGCTATGGTGAAAAAGGAAATATCCTCAGATAAAATCTGGAAAGAAGCTTTCTGAGAAACTGCTTAGTGTTCTGTTATTTCATCTCAGAGAGTTACATCTGTATTTCGTGGTTCTCTTTGCTAGCCTTATTTCTGTGGAATCTGAGAACAGATATGTCGGATCCCATTGAAGACTATAGGGCCAAAGGAAATAATCTCCGATAACAAAGAGAAAGAAGCTTTCTGAGAAACTTCTTTGTGTTCTGTGAAATCATCTCACAGAGTTACAGCTTTCCCCTCAAGAAGCCTTTCGCTAAGACAGTTCTTCTGGAATTGGCAAAGCGATATTTCGTAGCCCATAGAGGGCTATGGTGAAAAAGGAAATATCCTCAGATGAAATCTGGAAAGAAGCTTTCTGAGAAACTGCTTAGTCTTCTGTTAATTCATCTCACAGAGTTACATCTGTATTTCGTGGATCTCTTTGCTAGACTTATTTCTGTGGAATTTCAGAACAGATATTTCGGATCCTTTTGAAGACTATAGGGCGAAAGGAAATATCCTCCGACAACAAAGAGAAAGAAGCTTTCTGAGAAACGTTTTTGTGTTCTGTGAAATCATCTCACAGAGTTACAGCTTTCCCCTCAAGAAGCCTTTCGCTTAGACAGTTCTTGTGGAATTGGCAAAGTGATATTTGGAAGCCCATAGAGGGCTATGGTGAAAAAGGAAATATCCTCAGATGAAATCTGGAAAGAAGCTTACTGAGAAACAGTTTAGTGTTCTGTTAATTCATCTCACAGAGTTACATCTGTATTTCGTGGATCTCTTTGCTAGCCTTATTTCTGTGGAATCTGAGAACAGATATTTCGGATCCCTTTGAAGACTATAGGGCCAAAGGAAATATCCTCCGATAACTAAGAGAAAGAAGCTTTCTGAGAAACTTCTTTGTGTTCTGTGAAATCATCTCAAAGAGTTACAGCTTTCCCCTCAAGAAGCCTGTCGCTAAGACAGTTCTTGTGGAATGGGCAAAGTGATATTTGGAAGCCCATAGAGGGCTATGGTGAAAAAGGAAATATCCTCAGATGAAATCTGGAAAGAAGATTTCTGAGAAACTGCTTAGTGTTCTGTTAATTCATCTCACAGAGTTACATCTGTATTTCGTGGATCTCTTTGCTACACTTATTTCTGTGGAATCTGAGAACAGATATTTCGGATCCCTTTGAAGACTATAGAGCCAAAGGAAATATCCTGCGATAACAAAGAGAAAGAAGCTTTCTGAGAAACGTTTTTGTGTTCTGTGAAATCATCTCATAGAGTTACAGCTTTCCCCTTAAGAAGCTTTTCGTTTAGACAGTTTTTGTGGAATTGGCAAAGTGATATTTGGAAGCCCATAGAGGGCTATGGTGAAAAAGGAAATATCCTCAGATGAAATCTGGAAAGAAGCTTTCTGAGAAACAGCTTAGTGTTCAGTTAATTCATCTCACAGAGTACATCTGTATTTCGTGGATCTCTTTGCTAGCCTTATTTCTGTGGAATCTGAGAACAGATATTTCGGATCCCTTTGAAGACTATACGGCCAAAGGAAATAACCTCCGATAACAAAGAGAAAGAAGTTTTCTGAGAAACTTCTTTGTGTTCTGTGAAATCATCTCACAGAGTTACAGCTTTCCCCTCAAGAAGCCTTTCGCTTAGACAGTTCTTCTGGAATTGGCAAAGTGATATTTGGAAGCCCATAGAGGGCTATGGTGAAAAAGGAAATATCCTCAGATGAAATCTGGAAGGAAGCTCTCTGAGAAACTGCTTAGTGTTTTGTTAATTCATCTCACAGAGTTACATCTGTATTTCGTGGATCTCTTTGCTAGACTTATTTCTGTGGAATCTGAGAACAGATATTTCGGATCCTATTGAAGACTATAGGGCCAAAGGAAATATCCTCCGATAACAAAGAGAAAGAAACTTTCTGAGAAACTTCTTTGTGTTCTGTGAAATCATCTCACAGAGTTACAGCTGTCCCCTCAAGAAGTCTTTCGCTAAGACAGTTCTTGTGGAATTGGCAAGCGATATTTGGAAGCCCATAGAGGGCTAAGGTGAAAAAGGAAATATCCTCAGATGAAATCTGGAAAGAAGCTTTCTGAGAAACTGCTTAGTGTTCTGTTAATTCATCTCACAGAGTTACATCTGTATTTCGTGGATCTCTTTGCTAGCCTTATTTCTGTGGAATCTGAGAACAGATATTTTGAATCCCTTTGAAGACTATAGGGCCAAAGGAAATATCCACCGATAACAAAGAGGAAGAAGCTTTCTGAGAAACTTCTTTGTGTTCTGTGAAATCATCTCACAGAGTTACACCTTTCCCCTCAAGAAGCCTGTCGCTAAGACAGTTCTTGTGGAATTGGCAAAGTGATATTTGGAAGGCCATAGAGGGCTATGGTGAAAAAGGAAATATCCTCAGATGAAATCTGGAAAGAAGCTTTCTGAGAAACTGCTTAGTGTTCTGTTAATTCATCTCACAGAGTTACATCTGTATTTCGTGGATCTCTTTGCTAGCCTTATTTCTGTGGAATCTGAGAACAGATATTTCGGATCCCTTTGAAGACTATAGGGCCAAAGGAAATATCCTCCGATAACAAAGAGAAAGAAGCTTTCTGAGAAACTTCTTTGTGTTCTGTGAAATCATCTCACAGAGTTACAGCTGTCCCCTAAAGAAGCCTTTCGCTAAGACAGTTCTTGTGGAATTGGCAAAGTGATATTTGGAAGCCCATAGAGGGCTATGGTGAAAAAGGAAATATCCTCAGATGAAATCTGGAAAGAAGCTTTCTGAGAAATTGCTTAGTGTTCTGTTAATTCATCTCACAGAGTTACATCTGTATTTCGTGGATCTCTTTGCTAGACTTATTTCTCTGGAATATGAGAACAGATATTTCGGATCCCTTTGAAGACTATAGGGCCAAAGGAAATATCCTCCGATAACAAAGAGAAAGAAGCTTTCTGAGAAACTTCTTTGTGTTCTGTGAAATCATCTCACAGAGTTACAGCTTTCCCCTCAAGAAGCCTTTCGCTAAGACAGTTCTTGTGGAATTGGCAAAGTGATATTTGGAAGCCCCTAGAGGGCTATGGTGAAAAAGGAAATATCCTCAGATGAAATCTGGAAAGAAGCTTTCTGAGAATCTGCTTAGTGTTCTGTTCATTCATCTCACAGAGTTACATCTGTATTTCGTGGATCTCTTTGCTAGCCTTATTTTTGTGGAATCTGACAACAGATATTTCGGATCCCTTTGAAGACTACAGGGCCAAAGGGAATATCCTCCGATAACAAAGAGAAAGAAGCTTTCTGAGAAACTTCTTTGTGTTCTGTGAAATCATCTCACAGAGTTACAGCTTTCCCCTCAAGAAGCCTTTCGCTAAGACAGTTCTTGTGGAATTGGCAAAGTGATATTTGGAAGCCCATAGAGGGCTATGGTGAAAAAGGAAATATCCTCAGATGAAATCTGGAAAGAAGCTTTCTGAGAAACTGCTTAGTGTTCTGTTAATTCATCTCACAGAGTTACATCTGTATTTCGTGGATCTCTTTGCTAGCCTTATTTCTGTGGAATCTGAAAACAGATATTTCGGATCCCATTGAAGACTATAGGGCCAAAGGAAATATCCTCCGATAACAAAGAGAAAGAAGCTTTCTGAGAAACGTTTTTGTGTTCTGTGAAATCATCTCACAGAGTTACTGCTTTCCCCTCAAGAAGCCTTTCGCTTAGACAGTTCTTGTGGAATTGGCAAAGTGATATTTGGAAGCCCATAGAGGGCTCTGGTGAAAAAGGAAATATCCTCAGATGAAATCTGGAAAGAAGCTTTCTGAGAAACAGCTTATTGTTCTGTTAATTCATCTCACAGAGTACATCTGTATTTTGTGGATCTCTTTGCTAGCCTTATTTCTGTGGAATCTGAGAACAGATATTTCGGATCCCTTTGAAGACTATAGGGCCAAAGGAAATATCCTCCGATAACAAAGAGAAAGAAGCTTTCTGAGAAACTTCTTTGTGTTCTGTGAAATCATCTCACAGAGTTACAGCTTTCCCCTCAAGAAGCCTTTCGCTAAGACAGTTCTTGTGGAATTGGCAAAGTGATATTTGGAAGCCCATAGAGGGCTATGGTGAAAAAGGAAATATCCTCAGATGAAATCTGGAAAGAAGCTTTCTGAGAAACTGCTTACTTCTCTGTTAATTCATCTCACAGAGTTACATGTGTATTTCGTGGATCTCTTTGCTAGCCTTATTTCTGTGGAATCTGAGAACAGATATTTCGGATCCCATTGAAGACTATAGGGCCAAAGGAATTATCCTTCGGTAACAAAGAGAAAGAAGCTTTCTGAGAAACTACTTTGTGTTCTGTGATATCATCTCACTGAGTTACAGCTTTCCCCTCAAGAAGCCTTTCGCTAAGACAGTTCTTGTGGAATTGGCAAAGTGATATTTGGAAGCCCATAGAGGGCTATGGTGAAAAAGGAAATATCCTCAGATGAAATCTGGAAAGAAGCTTTCTGAGAAACTGCTGAGTGTTCTCTTAATTCATCTCACAGAGTTACATGTGTATTTCGTGGATCTCTTTGCTAGCCTTATTTCTGTGGAATCTGAGAGCAGATATTTCGGATCCCTTTGAAGACTATAGGGCCAAAGGAAATATCCTCCAATAACAAAGAGAAAGAAGCTTTCTGAGAAACTTCTTTGTGTTCTGTGAAATCCTCTCACAGAGTTACAGCTTTCCCCTCAAGAAGCCTTTCGCTAAGACAGTTCTTGTGGAATTGGCAAAGTGATATTTGGAAGCCCTTAGAGGGCTATGGTGGAAAAGGAAATATCCTCAGTTGAAATCTGGAAAGAAGCTTTCTGAGAAACTGCTTAGTGTTCTGTTAATTCATCTCACAGAGTTACATCTGTATTTCGTGGATCTCTTTGCTAGCCTTATTTCTGTGGAATCTGAGAACAGATATTTCGGATCCCTTTGAAGACTATAGGGCCAAAGGAAATATCCTCCGATAACAAAGAGAAAGAAGCTTTCTGAGAAACTTCTTTGTGTTCTGTGAAATCATCTCACAGAGTTACACCTTTCCCCTCAAGAAGCCTTTCGCTAAGACAGTTCTTGTGGAATTGGCAAAGTGATATTTGGAAGCCCCTAGAGGGCTATGGTGAAAAAGGAAATATCCTCAGATGAAATCTGGAAAGAAGCTCTCTGAGAATCTGCTTAGTGTTCTGTTCATTCATCTCACAGAGTTACATCTGTATTTCGTGGATCTCTTTGCTAGCCTTATTTTTGTGGAATCTGACAACAGATATTTCGGATCCCTTTGAAGACTACAGGGCCAAAGGAAATATCCTACGATTACAAAGAGAAAGAAGCTTTCTGAGAAACTTCTTTGTGTTCTGTGAAAACATCTCACAGAGTTACAGCTTTCCCCTCAAGAAGCCTTTCGCTAAGACAGTTCTTGTGGAATTGGCAAAGTGATATTTGGAAGCCCATAGAGGGCTATGGTGAAAAAGGAAATATCCTCAGATGAAATCTGGAAAGAAGCTTTCTGAAAAACTGCTTAGTGTTCTGTTAATTCATCTCACAGAGTTACATCTGTATTTCGTGGATCTCTTTGCTAGCCTTATTTCTGTGGAATCTGAGAACAGATATTTCGGATCCCTTTGAAGAGTATAGGGCCAAAGGAAATATCCTCCGATAACAAAGAGAAAGAAGCTTTCTGAGAAACTTCTTTGTGTTCTGTGAAATCATCTCACAGAGTTACAGCTTTCCCCTCAAGAAGCCTTTGGCTAAGACAGTTCTTGTGGAATTGGCAAAGTGATATTTGGAAGCCCATAGAAGGCTATGGTGAAAAAGGAAATATCCTCAGATGAAATCTGGAAAGAAGCCTTCTGAGAAACTGCTTAGTGTTCTCTTAATTCATCTCACAGAGTTATATCTGTATTTCGTGGATCTCTTTGCTAGTCTTATTTCTGTGGAATCTGAGAACAGATATTTCGGATCCAATTGAAGACTAAAGGGCCAAAGGAAATATCCTACGATAACAAAGAGAAAGAAGCTTTCTGAGAAACTTCTTTGTGTTCTGTGAAATCATCTCACAGAGTTACAGCTTTCCCCTCAAGAAGCCTTTCGCTAAGACAGTTCTTGTGGAATTGGCAAAGTGATATTTGGAAGCCCCTAGAGGGCTATGGTGAAAAAGGAAATATCCTCAGATGAAATGTGGAAAGAAGCTTTCTGAGAATCTGCTTAGTGTTCTGTTCATTCATCTCACAGAGTTACATCTGTATTTCGTGGATCTCTTTGCTAGCCTTATTTTTGTGGAATCTGACAACAGATATTTCGGATCCCTTTGAAGACTACAGGGCCAAAGGAAATATCCTACGATTACAAAGAGAAAGAAGCTTTCTGAGAAACTTCTTTGTGTTCTGTGAAATCATCTCACAGAGTTACAGCTTTCCCCTCAAGAAGCCTTTTGCTAAGACAGTTCTTGTGGAATTGGCAAAGTGATATTTGGAAGCCCATAGAGGGCTATGGTGAAAAAGGAAATATCCTCAGATGAAATCTGGAAAGAAGCTTTCTGAAAAACTGCTTAGTGTTCTGTTAATTCATCTCACAGAGTTACATCTGTATTTCGTGGATCTCTTTGCTAGCCTTATTTCTGTGGAATCTGAGAACAGATATTTCGGATCCCTTTGAAGACTACAGGGCCAAAGGAAATATCCTACGATTACAAAGAGAAAGAAGCTTTCTGAGAAACTTCTTTGTGTTCTGTGAAATCATCTCACAGAGTTACAGCTTTCCCCTCAAGAAGCCTTTCGCTAAGACAGTTCTTGTGGAATTGGCAAAGTGATATTTGGAAGCCCATAGAGGGCTATGGTGAAAAAGGAAATATCCTCAGATGAAATCTGGAAAGAAGCTCTCTGAGAAACTGCTTAGTGTTTTGCTAATTCATCTCACAGAGTTACATCTGTATTTCGTGGATCTCTTTGCTAGCCTTATTTCTGTTGAATCTGAGAACAGATATTTCGGATCCCTTTGAAGACTGTAGGGCCAAAGGAAATATCCTCCGATAACAAAGAGAAAGAAGCTTTCTGAGAAACTTCTTTGTGTTCTGTGAAATCATCTCACAGAGTTACAGCTTTCCCCTCAAGAAGCCTTTCGCTAAGACAGTTCTTATGGAATTGGCAAAGTGATATTTGGAAGCCCTTAGAGGGCTATGGTGAAAAAGGAAATATCCTCAGATGAAATCTGGAAAGAAGCTTTCTGAGAAACTGCTTAGTGTTCTGTTATTTCATCTCACAGAGTTACATCTGTATTTCGTGGTTCTCTTTGCTAGCCTTATTTCTGTGGAATCTGAGAACAGATATTTCGGATCCCATTGAAGACTATAGGGCCAAAGGAAATAATCTCCGATAACAAAGAGAAAGAAGCTTTCTGAGAAACTTCTTTGTGTTCTGTGAAATCATCTCACAGAGTTACAGCTTTCCCCTCAAGAAGCCTTTCGCTAAGACAGTTCTTCTGGAATTGGCAAAGCGATATTTGGTAGCCCAAAGAGGGCTATGGTGAAAAAGGAAATATCCTCAGATGAAATCTGGAAAGAAGCTTTCTGAGAAACTGCTTAGTCTTCTGTTAATTCATCTCACAGAGTTACATCTGTATTTCGTGGATCTCTTTGCTAGACTTATTTCTGTGGAATTTGAGAACAGATATTTCGGATCCTTTTGAAGACTATAGGGCGAAAGGAAATATCCTCCGATAACAAAGAGAAAGAAGCTTTCTGAGAAACGTTTTTGTGTTCTGTGAAATCATCTCACAGAGTTACATCTTTCCCCTCAAGAAGCCTTTCGCTTAGACAGTTCTTGTGGAATTGGCAAAGTGATATTTGGAAGCCCATAGAGGGCTATGGTGAAAAAGGAAATATCCTCAGATGAAATCTGGAAAGAATCTTACTGAGAAACAGTTTAGTGTTCTGTTAATTCATCTCACAGAGTTACATCTGTATTTCGTGGATCTCTTTGCTAGCCTTATTTCTGAGGAATCTGAGAACAGATATATCGGATCCCTTTGAAGACTATACGGCCAATGGAAATAACATCCGATAATAAAGAGAAAGAAGTTTTCTGAGAAACTTCTTTGTGTTCTGTGAAATCATCTCACAGAGTTACAGCTTTCCCCTCAAGAAGCCTTTCGCTTAGACAGTTCTTCTGGAATTGGCAAAGTGATATTTGGAAGCCCTTAGAGGGCTATGGTGAAAAAGGAAATATCCTCAGATGAAATCTGGAAAGAAGCTTTCTGAGAAACAGCTTATTGTTCTGTTAATTCATCTCACAGAGTACATCTGTATTGTGTGGATCTCTTTGCTAGCCTTATTTCTGTGGAATCTGAGAACAGATATTTCGGATCCCTTTGAAGACTATAGGGCCAAAGGAAATATCCTCCGATAACAAAGAGAAAGAAGCTTTCTGAGAAACTTCTTTGTGTTCTGTGAAATCATCTCACAGAGTTACAGCTTTCCCCTCAAGAAGCCTTTCGCTAAGACAGTTCTTGTGGAATTGGCAAAGTGATATTTGGAAGCCCATAGAGGGCTATGGTGAAAAAGGAAATATCCTCAGATGAAATCTGGAAAGAAGCTTTCTGAGAAACTGCTTACTGCTCTGTTAATTCATCTCACAGAGTTACATGTGTATTTCGTGGATCTCTTTGCTAGCCTTATTTCTGTGGAATCTGAGAACAGATATTTCGGATCCCATTGAAGACTATAGGGCCAAAGGAATTATCCTTCGGTAACAAAGAGAAAGAAGCTTTCTGAGAAACTACTTTGTGTTCTGTGATATCATCTCACTGAGTTACAGCTTTCCCCTCAAGAAGCCTTTCGCTAAGACAGTTCTTGTGGAATTGGCAAAGTGATATTTGGAAGCCCATAGAGGGCTATGGTGAAAAAGGAAATATCCTCAGATGAAATCTGGAAAGAAGCTTTCTGAGAAACTGCTGAGTGTTCTCTTAATTCATCTCACAGAGTTACATGTGTATTTCGTGGATCTCTTTGCTAGCCTTATTTCTGTGGAATCTGAGAGCAGATATTTCGGATCCCTTTGAAGACTATAGGGCCAAAGGAAATATCCTCCAATAACAAAGAGAAAGAAGCTTTCTGAGAAACTTCTTTGTGTTCTGTGAAATCCTCTCACAGAGTTACAGCTTTCCCCTCAAGAAGCCTTTCGCTAAGACAGTTCTTGTGGAATTGGCAAAGTGATATTTGGAAGCCCTTAGAGGGCTATGGTGGAAAAGGAAATATCCTCAGTTGAAATCTGGAAAGAAGCTTTCTGAGAAACTGCTTAGTGTTCTGTTAATTCATCTCACAGAGTTACATCTGTATTTCGTGGATCTCTTTGCTAGCCTTATTTCTGTGGAATCTGAGAACAGATATTTCGGATCCCTTTGAAGACTATAGGGCCAAAGGAAATATCCTCCGATAACAAAGAGAAAGAAGCTTTCTGAGAAACTTCTTTGTGTTCTGTGAAATCATCTCACAGAGTTACACCTTTCCCCTCAAGAAGCCTTTCGCTAAGACAGTTCTTGTGGAATTGGCAAAGTGATATTTGGAAGCCCCTAGAGGGCTATGGTGAAAAAGGAAATATCCTCAGATGAAATCTGGAAAGAAGCTCTCTGAGAATCTGCTTAGTGTTCTGTTCATTCATCTCACAGAGTTACATCTGTATTTCGTGGATCTCTTTGCTAGCCTTATTTTTGTGGAATCTGACAACAGATATTTCGGATCCCTTTGAAGACTACAGGGCCAAAGGAAATATCCTACGATTACAAAGAGAAAGAAGCTTTCTGAGAAACTTCTTTGTGTTCTGTGAAAACATCTCACAGAGTTACAGCTTTCCCCTCAAGAAGCCTTTCGCTAAGACAGTTCTTGTGGAATTGGCAAAGTGATATTTGGAAGCCCATAGAGGGCTATGGTGAAAAAGGAAATATCCTCAGATGAAATCTGGAAAGAAGCTTTCTGAAAAACTGCTTAGTGTTCTGTTAATTCATCTCACAGAGTTACATCTGTATTTCGTGGATCTCTTTGCTAGCCTTATTTCTGTGGAATCTGAGAACAGATATTTTGGATCCCTTTGAAGACTATAGGGCCAAAGGAAATATCCACCGATAACAAAGAGGAAGAAGCTTTCTGAGAAACTTCTTTGTGTTCTGTGAAATCATCTCACAGAGTTACACCTTTCCCCTCAAGAAGCCTGTCGCTAAGACAGTTCTTGTGGAATTGGCAAAGTGATATTTGGAAGCCCATAGAGGGCTATGGTGAAAAAGGAAATATCCTCAGATGAAATCTGGAAAGAAGCTTTCTGAGAAACTGCTTAGTGTTCTGTTAATTCATCTCACAGAGTTACATCTGTATTTCGTGGATCTCTTTGCTAGCCTTATTTCTGTGGAATCTGAGAACAGATATTTCGGATCCCTTTGAAGACTATAGGGCCAAAGGAAATATCCTCCAATAACAAAGAGAAAGAAGCTTTCTGAGAAACTTCTTTGTGTTCTGTGAAATCATCTCACAGAGTTACAGCTGTCCCCTAAAGAAGCCTTTCGCTAAGACAGTTCTTGTGGAATTGGCAAAGTGATATTTGGAAGCCCATAGAGGGCTATGGTGAAAAAGGAAATATCCTCAGATGAAATCTGGAAAGAAGCTTTCTGAGAAATTGCTTAGTGTTCTGTTAATTCATCTCACAGAGTTACATCTGTATTTCGTGGATCTCTTTGCTAGACTTATTTCTCTGGAATATGAGAACAGATATTTCGGATCCCTTTGAAGACTATAGGGCCAAAGGAAATATCCTCCGATAACAAAGAGAAAGAAGCTTTCTGAGAAACTTCTTTGTGTTCTGTGAAATCATCTCACAGAGTTACAGCTTTCCCCTCAAGAAGCCTTTCGCTAAGACAGTTCTTGTGGAATTGGCAAAGTGATATTTGGAAGCCCCTAGAGGGCTATGGTGAAAAAGGAAATATCCTCAGATGAAATCTGGAAAGAAGCTTTCTGAGAATCTGCTTAGTGTTCTGTTCATTCATCTCACAGAGTTACATCTGTATTTCGTGGATCTCTTTGCTAGCCTTATTTTTGTGGAATCTGACAACAGATATTTCGGATCCCTTTGAAGACTACAGGGCCAAAGGGAATATCCTCCGATAACAAAGAGAAAGAAGCTTTCTGAGAAACTTCTTTGTGTTCTGTGAAATCATCTCACAGAGTTACAGCTTTCCCCTCAAGAAGCCTTTCGCTAAGACAGTTCTTGTGGAATTGGCAAAGTGATATTTGGAAGCCCATAGAGGGCTATGGTGAAAAAGGAAATATCCTCAGATGAAATCTGGAAAGAAGCTTTCTGAGAAACTGCTTAGTGTTCTGTTAATTCATCTCACAGAGTTACATCTGTATTTCGTGGATCTCTTTGCTAGCCTTATTTCTGTGGAATCTGAAAACAGATATTTCGGATCCCATTGAAGACTATAGGGCCAAAGGAAATATCCTCCGATAACAAAGAGAAAGAAGCTTTCTGAGAAACGTTTTTGTGTTCTGTGAAATCATCTCACAGAGTTACTGCTTTCCCCTCAAGAAGCCTTTCGCTTAGACAGTTCTTGTGGAATTGGCAAAGTGATATTTGGAAGCCCATAGAGGGCTCTGGTGAAAAAGGAAATATCCTCAGATGAAATCTGGAAAGAAGCTTTCTGAGAAACAGCTTATTGTTCTGTTAATTCATCTCACAGAGTACATCTGTATTGTGTGGATCTCTTTGCTAGCCTTATTTCTGTGGAATCTGAGAACAGATATTTCGGATCCCTTTGAAGACTATAGGGCCAAAGGAAATATCCTCCGATAACAAAGAGAAAGAAGCTTTCTGAGAAACTTCTTTGTGTTCTGTGAAATCATCTCACAGAGTTACAGCTTTCCCCTCAAGAAGCCTTTCGCTAAGACAGTTCTTGTGGAATTGGCAAAGTGATATTTGGAAGCCCATAGAGGGCTATGGTGAAAAAGGAAATATCCTCAGATGAAATCTGGAAAGAAGCTTTCTGAGAAACTGCTTACTGCTCTGTTAATTCATCTCACAGAGTTACATGTGTATTTCGTGGATCTCTTTGCTAGCCTTATTTCTGTGGAATCTGAGAACAGATATTTCGGATCCCATTGAAGACTATAGGGCCAAAGGAATTATCCTTCGGTAACAAAGAGAAAGAAGCTTTCTGAGAAACTACTTTGTGTTCTGTGATATCATCTCACTGAGTTACAGCTTTCCCCTCAAGAAGCCTTTCGCTAAGACAGTTCTTGTGGAATTGGCAAAGTGATATTTGGAAGCCCATAGAGGGCTATGGTGAAAAAGGAAATATCCTCAGATGAAATCTGGAAAGAAGCTTTCTGAGAAACTGCTGAGTGTTCTCTTAATTCATCTCACAGAGTTACATGTGTATTTCGTGGATCTCTTTGCTAGCCTTATTTCTGTGGAATCTGAGAGCAGATATTTCGGATCCCTTTGAAGACTATAGGGCCAAAGGAAATATCCTCCAATAACAAAGAGAAAGAAGCTTTCTGAGAAACTTCTTTGTGTTCTGTGAAATCCTCTCACAGAGTTACAGCTTTCCCCTCAAGAAGCCTTTCGCTAAGACAGTTCTTGTGGAATTGGCAAAGTGATATTTGGAAGCCCTTAGAGGGCTATGGTGGAAAAGGAAATATCCTCAGTTGAAATCTGGAAAGAAGCTTTCTGAGAAACTGCTTAGTGTTCTGTTAATTCATCTCACAGAGTTACATCTGTATTTCGTGGATCTCTTTGCTAGCCTTATTTCTGTGGAATCTGAGAACAGATATTTCGGATCCCTTTGAAGACTATAGGGCCAAAGGAAATATCCTCCGATAACAAAGAGAAAGAAGCTTTCTGAGAAACTTCTTTGTGTTCTGTGAAATCATCTCACAGAGTTACACCTTTCCCCTCAAGAAGCCTTTCGCTAAGACAGTTCTTGTGGAATTGGCAAAGTGATATTTGGAAGCCCCTAGAGGGCTATGGTGAAAAAGGAAATATCCTCAGATGAAATCTGGAAAGAAGCTCTCTGAGAATCTGCTTAGTGTTCTGTTCATTCATCTCACAGAGTTACATCTGTATTTCGTGGATCTCTTTGCTAGCCTTATTTTTGTGGAATCTGACAACAGATATTTCGGATCCCTTTGAAGACTACAAGGCCAAAGGAAATATCCTACGATTACAAAGAGAAAGAAGCTTTCTGAGAAACTTCTTTGTTTTCTGTGAAAACATCTCACAGAGTTACAGCTTTCCCCTCAAGAAGCCTTTCGCTAAGACAGTTCTTGTGGAATTGGCAAAGTGATATTTGGAAGCCCATAGAGGGCTATGGTGAAAAAGGAAATATCCTCAGATGAAATCTGGAAAGAAGCTTTCTGAAAAACTGCTTAGTGTTCTGTTAATTCATCTCACAGAGTTACATCTGTATTTCGTGGATCTCTTTGCTAGCCTTATTTCTGTGGAATCTGAGAACAGATATTTTGGATCCCTTTGAAGACTATAGGGCCAAAGGAAATATCCACCGATAACAAAGAGGAAGAAGCTTTCTGAGAAACTTCTTTGTGTTCTGTGAAATCATCTCACAGAGTTACACCTTTCCCCTCAAGAAGCCTGTCGCTAAGACAGTTCTTGTGGAATTGGCAAAGTGATATTTGGAAGGCCATAGAGGGCTATGGTGAAAAAGGAAATATCCTCAGATGAAATCTGGAAAGAAGCTTTCTGAGAAACTGCTTAGTGTTCTGTTAATTCATCTCACAGAGTTACATCTGTATTTCGTGGATCTCTTTGCTAGCCTTATTTCTGTGGAATCTGAGAACAGATATTTCGGATCCCTTTGAAGACTATAGGGCCAAAGGAAATATCCTCCGATAACAAAGAGAAAGAAGCTTTCTGAGAAACTTCTTTGTGTTCTGTGAAATCATCTCACAGAGTTACAGCTGTCCCCTAAAGAAGCCTTTCGCTAAGACAGTTCTTGTGGAATTGGCAAAGTGATATTTGGAAGCCCATAGAGGGCTATGGTGAAAAAGGAAATATCCTCAGATGAAATCTGGAAAGAAGCTTTCTGAGAAATTGCTTAGTGTTCTGTTAATTCATCTCACAGAGTTACATCTGTATTTCGTGGATCTCTTTGCTAGACTTATTTCTCTGGAATATGAGAACAGATATTTCGGATCCCTTTGAAGACTATAGGGCCAAAGGAAATATCCTCCGATAACAAAGAGAAAGAAGCTTTCTGAGAAACTTCTTTGTGTTCTGTGAAATCATCTCACAGAGTTACAGCTTTCCCCTCAAGAAGCCTTTCGCTAAGACAGTTCTTGTGGAATTGGCAAAGTGATATTTGGAAGCCCCTAGAGGGCTATGGTGAAAAAGGAAATATCCTCAGATGAAATCTGGAAAGAAGCTTTCTGAGAATCTGCTTAGTGTTCTGTTCATTCATCTCACAGAGTTACATCTGTATTTCGTGGATCTCTTTGCTAGCCTTATTTTTGTGGAATCTGACAACAGATATTTCGGATCCCTTTGAAGACTACAGGGCCAAAGGGAATATCCTCCGATAACAAAGAGAAAGAAGCTTTCTGAGAAACTTCTTTGTGTTCTGTGAAATCATCTCACAGAGTTACAGCTTTCCCCTCAAGAAGCCTTTCGCTAAGACAGTTCTTGTGGAATTGGCAAAGTGATATTTGGAAGCCCATAGAGGGCTATGGTGAAAAAGGAAATATCCTCAGATGAAATCTGGAAAGAAGCTTTCTGAGAAACTGCTTAGTGTTCTGTTAATTCATCTCACAGAGTTACATCTGTATTTCGTGGATCTCTTTGCTAGCCTTATTTCTGTGGAATCTGAAAACAGATATTTCGGATCCCATTGAAGACTATAGGGCCAAAGGAAATATCCTCCGATAACAAAGAGAAAGAAGCTTTCTGAGAAACGTTTTTGTGTTCTGTGAAATCATCTCACAGAGTTACTGCTTTCCCCTCAAGAAGCCTTTCGCTTAGACAGTTCTTGTGGAATTGGCAAAGTGATATTTGGAAGCCCATAGAGGGCTCTGGTGAAAAAGGAAATATCCTCAGATGAAATCTGGAAAGAAGCTTTCTGAGAAACAGCTTATTGTTCTGTTAATTCATCTCACAGAGTACATCTGTATTTTGTGGATCTCTTTGCTAGCCTTATTTCTGTGGAATCTGAGAACAGATATTTCGGATCCCTTTGAAGACTATAGGGCCAAAGGAAATATCCTCCGATAACAAAGAGAAAGAAGCTTTCTGAGAAACTTCTTTGTGTTCTGTGAAATCATCTCACAGAGTTACAGCTTTCCCCTCAAGAAGCCTTTCGCTAAGACAGTTCTTGTGGAATTGGCAAAGTGATATTTGGAAGCCCATAGAGGGCTATGGTGAAAAAGGAAATATCCTCAGATGAAATCTGGAAAGAAGCTTTCTGAGAAACTGCTTACTGCTCTGTTAATTCATCTCACAGAGTTACATGTGTATTTCGTGGATCTCTTTGCTAGCCTTATTTCTGTGGAATCTGAGAACAGATATTTCGGATCCCATTGAAGACTATAGGGCCAAAGGAATTATCCTTCGGTAACAAAGAGAAAGAAGCTTTCTGAGAAACTACTTTGTGTTCTGTGATATCATCTCACTGAGTTACAGCTTTCCCCTCAAGAAGCCTTTCGCTAAGACAGTTCTTGTGGAATTGGCAAAGTGATATTTGGAAGCCCATAGAGGGCTATGGTGAAAAAGGAAATATCCTCAGATGAAATCTGGAAAGAAGCTTTCTGAGAAACTGCTGAGTGTTCTCTTAATTCATCTCACAGAGTTACATGTGTATTTCGTGGATCTCTTTGCTAGCCTTATTTCTGTGGAATCTGAGAGCAGATATTTCGGATCCCTTTGAAGACTATAGGGGCAAAGGAAATATCCTCCAATAACAAAGAGAAAGAAGCTTTCTGAGAAACTTCTTTGTGTTCTGTGAAATCCTCTCACAGAGTTACAGCTTTCCCCTCAAGAAGCCTTTCGCTAAGACAGTTCTTGTGGAATTGGCAAAGTGATATTTGGAAGCCCTTAGAGGGCTATGGTGGAAAAGGAAATATCCTCAGTTGAAATCTGGAAAGAAGCTTTCTGAGAAACTGCTTAGTGTTCTGTTAATTCATCTCACAGAGTTACATCTGTATTTCGTGGATCTCTTTGCTAGCCTTATTTCTGTGGAATCTGAGAACAGATATTTCGGATCCCTTTGAAGACTATAGGGCCAAAGGAAATATCCTCCGATAACAAAGAGAAAGAAGCTTTCTGAGAAACTTCTTTGTGTTCTGTGAAATCATCTCACAGAGTTACACCTTTCCCCTCAAGAAGCCTTTCGCTAAGACAGTTCTTGTGGAATTGGCAAAGTGATATTTGGAAGCCCCTAGAGGGCTATGGTGAAAAAGGAAATATCCTCAGATGAAATCTGGAAAGAAGCTCTCTGAGAATCTGCTTAGTGTTCTGTTCATTCATCTCACAGAGTTACATCTGTATTTCGTGGATCTCTTTGCTAGCCTTATTTTTGTGGAATCTGACAACAGATATTTCGGATCCCTTTGAAGACTACAGGGCCAAAGGAAATATCCTACGATTACAAAGAGAAAGAAGCTTTCTGAGAAACTTCTTTGTGTTCTGTGAAAACATCTCACAGAGTTACAGCTTTCCCCTCAAGAAGCCTTTCGCTAAGACAGTTCTTGTGGAATTGGCAAAGTGATATTTGGAAGCCCATAGAGGGCTATGGTGAAAAAGGAAATATCCTCAGATGAAATCTGGAAAGAAGCTTTCTGAAAAACTGCTTAGTGTTCTGTTAATTCATCTCACAGAGTTACATCTGTATTTCGTGGATCTCTTTGCTAGCCTTATTTCTGTGGAATCTGAGAACAGATATTTCGGATCCCTTTGAAGACTATAGGGCCAAAGGAAATATCCTCCGATAACAAAGAGAAAGAAGCTTTCTGAGAAACTTCTTTGTGTTCTGTGAAATCATCTCACAGAGTTACAGCTTTCCCCTCAAGAAGCCTTTGGCTAAGACAGTTCTTGTGGAATTGGCAAAGTGATATTTGGAAGCCCATAGAAGGCTATGGTGAAAAAGGAAATATCCTCAGATGAAATCTGGAAAGAAGCCTTCTGAGAAACTGCTTAGTGTTCTCTTAATTCATCTCACAGAGTTATATCTGTATTTCGTGGATCTCTTTGCTAGTCTTATTTCTGTGGAATCTGAGAACAGATATTTCGGATCCAATTGAAGACTAAAGGGCCAAAGGAAATATCCTACGATAACAAAGAGAAAGAAGCTTTCTGAGAAACTTCTTTGTGTTCTGTGAAATCATCTCACAGAGTTACAGCTTTCCCCTCAAGAAGCCTTTCGCTAAGACAGTTCTTGTGGAATTGGCAAAGTGATATTTGGAAGCCCCTAGAGGGCTATGGTGAAAAAGGAAATATCCTCAGATGAAATGTGGAAAGAAGCTTTCTGAGAATCTGCTTAGTGTTCTGTTCATTCATCTCACAGAGTTACATCTGTATTTCGTGGATCTCTTTGCTAGCCTTATTTTTGTGGAATCTGACAACAGATATTTCGGATCCCTTTGAAGACTACAGGGCCAAAGGAAATATCCTACGATTACAAAGAGAAAGAAGCTTTCTGAGAAACTTCTTTGTGTTCTGTGAAATCATCTCACAGAGTTACAGCTTTCCCCTCAAGAAGCCTTTTGCTAAGACAGTTCTTGTGGAATTGGCAAAGTGATATTTGGAAGCCCATAGAGGGCTATGGTGAAAAAGGAAATATCCTCAGATGAAATCTGGAAAGAAGCTTTCTGAAAAACTGCTTAGTGTTCTGTTAATTCATCTCACAGAGTTACATCTGTATTTCGTGGATCTCTTTGCTAGCCTTATTTCTGTGGAATCTGAGAACAGATATTTCGGATCCCTTTGAAGACTACAGGGCCAAAGGAAATATCCTACGATTACAAAGAGAAAGAAGCTTTCTGAGAAACTTCTTTGTGTTCTGTGAAATCATCTCACAGAGTTACAGCTTTCCCCTCAAGAAGCCTTTCGCTAAGACAGTTCTTGTGGAATTGGCAAAGTGATATTTGGAAGCCCATAGAGGGCTATGGTGAAAAAGGAAATATCCTCAGATGAAATCTGGAAAGAAGCTCTCTGAGAAACTGCTTAGTGTTTTGCTAATTCATCTCACAGAGTTACATCTGTATTTCGTGGATCTCTTTGCTAGCCTTATTTCTGTTGAATCTGAGAACAGATATTTCGGATCCCTTTGAAGACTGTAGGGCCAAAGGAAATATCCTCCGGTAACAAAGAGAAAGAAGCTTTCTGAGAAACTTCTTTGTGTTCTGTGAAATCATCTCACAGAGTTACAGCTTTCCCCTCAAGAAGCCTTTCGCTAAGACAGTTCTTATGGAATTGGTAAAGTGATATTTGGAAGCCCTTAGAGGGCTATGGTGAAAAAGGAAATATCCTCAGATGAAATCTGGAAAGAAGCTTTCTGAGAAACTGCTTAGTGTTCTGTTATTTCATCTCACAGAGTTACATCTGTATTTCGTGGTTCTCTTTGCTAGCCTTATTTCTGTGGAATCTGAGAACAGATATTTCGGATCCCATTGAAGACTATAGGGCCAAAGGAAATAATCTCCGATAACAAAGAGAAAGAAGCTTTCTGAGAAACTTCTTTGTGTTCTGTGAAATCATCTCACAGAGTTACAGCTTTCCCCTCAAGAAGCCTTTCGCTAAGACAGTTCTTCTGGAATTGGCAAAGCGATATTTGGTAGCCCAAAGAGGGCTATGGTGAAAAAGGAAATATCCTCAGATGAAATCTGGAAAGAAGCTTTCTGAGAAACTGCTTAGTCTTCTGTTAATTCATCTCACAGAGTTACATCTGTATTTCGTGGATCTCTTTGCTAGACTTATTTCTGTGGAATTTGAGAACAGATATTTCGGATCCTTTTGAAGACTATAGGGCGAAAGGAAATATCCTCCGATAACAAAGAGAAAGAAGCTTTCTGAGAAACGTTTTTGTGTTCTGTGAAATCATCTCACAGAGTTACTGCTTTCCCCTCAAGAAGCCTTTCGCTTAGACAGTTCTTGTGGAATTGGCAAAGTGATATTTGGAAGCCCATAGAGGGCTATGGTGAAAAAGGAAATATCCTCAGATGAAATCTGGAAAGAAGCTTACTGAGAAACAGTTTAGTGTTCTGTTAATTCATCTCACAGAGTTACATCTGTATTTCGTGAATCTCTTTGCTAGCCTTATTTCTGTGGAATCTGAGAACAGATATTTCGGATCCCTTTGAAGACTATAGGGCCAAAGGAAATATCCTCCGATAACAAAGAGAAAGAAGCTTTCTGAGAAACTTCTTTGTGTTCTGTGAAATCATCTCAAAGAGTTACAGCTTTCCCCTCAAGAAGCCTGTCGCTAAGACAGTTCTTGTGGAATGGGCAAAGTGATATTTGGAAGCCCATAGAGGGCTATGGTGAAAAAGGAAATATCCTCAGATGAAATCTGGAAAGAAGCTTTCTGAAAAACTGCTTAGTGTTCTGTTAATTCATCTCACAGAGTTACATCTGTATTTCGTGGATCTCTTTGCTAGCCTTATTTCTGTGGAATCTGAGAACAGATATTTCGGATCCCTTTGAAGACTACAGGGCCAAAGGAAATATCCTACGATTACAAAGAGAAAGAAGCTTTCTGAGAAACTTCTTTGTGTTCTGTGAAATCATCTCACAGAGTTACAGCTTTCCCCTCAAGAAGCCTTTCGCTAAGACAGTTCTTGTGGAATTGGCAAAGTGATATTTGGAAGCCCATAGAGGGCTATGGTGAAAAAGGAAATATCCTCAGATGAAATCTGGAAAGAAGCTCTCTGAGAAACTGCTTAGTGTTTTGCTAATTAATCTCACAGAGTTACATCTGTATTTCGTGGATCTCTTTGCTAGCCTTATTTCTGTTGAATCTGAGAATAGATATTTCGGATCCCTTTGAAGACTATAGGGCCAAAGGAAATATCCTCCGGTAACAAAGAGAAAGAAGCTTTCTGAGAAACTTCTTTGTGTTCTGTGAAATCATCTCACAGAGTTACAGCTTTCCCCTCAAGAAGCCTTTCGCTAAGACAGTTCTTATGGAATTGGCAAAGTGATATTTGGAAGTCCTTAGAGGGCTATGGTGAAAAAGGAAATATCCTCAGATGAAATCTGTAAAGAAGCTTTCTGAGAAACTGCTTAGTGTTCTGTTATTTCATCTCACAGAGTTACATCTGTATTTCGTGGTTCTCTTTGCTAGCCTTATTTCTGTGGAATCTGAGAACAGATATTTCGGATCCCATTGAAGACTATAGGGCCAAAGGTAATAATCTCCGATAACAAAGAGAAAGAAGCTTTCTGAGAAACTTCTTTGTGTTCTGTGAAATCATCTCACAGAGTTACAGCTTTCCCCTCAAGAAGCCTTTCGCTAAGACAGTTCTTCTGGAATTGGCAAAGCGATATTTGGTAGCCCAAAGAGGGCTATGGTGAAAAAGGAAATATCCTCAGATGAAATCTGGAAAGAAGCTTTCTGAGAAACTGCTTAGTCTTCTGTTAATTCATCTCACAGAGTTACATCTGTATTTCGTGGATCTCTTTGCTAGACTTATTTCTGTGGAATTTGAGAACAGATATTTCGGATCCTTTTGAAGACTATAGGGCGAAAGGAAATATCCTCCGATAACAAAGAGAAAGAAGCTTTCTGAGAAACGTTTTTGTGTTCTGTGAAATCATCTCACAGAGTTACATCTTTCCCCTCAAGAAGCCTTTCGCTTAGACAGTTCTTGTGGAATTGGCAAAGTGATATTTGGAAGCCCATAGAGGGCTATGGTGAAAAAGGAAATATCCTCAGATGAAATCTGGAAAGAATCTTACTGAGAAACAGTTTAGTGTTCTGTTAATTCATCTCACAGAGTTACATCTGTATTTCGTGGATCTCTTTGCTAGCCTTATTTCTGTGGAATCTGAGAGCAGATATTTCGGATCCCTTTGAAGACTATAGGGCCAAAGGAAATATCCTCCGATAACAAAGAGAAAGAAGCTTTCTGAGAAACTTCTCTGTGTTCTGTGAAATCATCTCAAAGAGTTACAGCTTTCCCCTCAAGAAGCCTGTCGCTAAGACAGTTCTTGTGGAATGGGCAAAGTGATATTTGGAAGCCCATAGAGGGCTATGGTGAAAAAGGAAATATCCTCAGATGAAATCTGGAAAGAAGCTTTCTGAGAAACTGCTTAGTGTTCTGTTAATTCATCTCACAGTGTTACATCTGTATTTCGTGGATCTCTTTGCTACACTTATTTCTGTGGAATCTGAGAACAGATATTTCGGATCCCTTTGAAGACTATAGAGCCAAAGGAAATATCCTCCGATAACAAAGAGAAAGAAGCTTTCTGAGAAACGTTTTTGTGTTCTGTGAAATCATCTCATAGAGTTACAGCTTTCCCCTTAAGAAGCTTTTCGTTTAGACAGTTTTTGTGGAATTGGCAAAGTGATATTTGGAAGCCCATAGAGGGCTATGGTGAAAAAGGAAATATCCTCAGATGAAATCTGGAAAGAAGCTTTCTGAGAAACTGCTTAGTGTTCTGTTCATTCATCTCACAGAGTACATCTGTATTTCGTGGATCTCTTTGCTAGCCTTATTTCTGAGGAATCTGAGAACAGATATATCGGATCCCTTTGAAGACTATACGGCCAATGGAAATAACATCCGATAATAAAGAGAAAGAAGTTTTCTGAGAAACTTCTTTGTGTTCTGTGAAATCATCTCACAGAGTTACAGCTTTCCCCTCAAGAAGCCTTTCGCTTAGACAGTTCTTCTGGAATTGGCAAAGTGATATTTGGAAGCCCTTAGAGGGCTATGGTGAAAAAGGAAATATCCTCAGATGAAATCTGGAAAGAAGCTTTCTGAGAAACAGCTTATTGTTCTGTTAATTCATCTCACAGAGTACATCTGTATTGTGTGGATCTCTTTGCTAGCCTTATTTCTGTGGAATCTGAGAACAGATATTTCGGATCCCTTTGAAGACTATAGGGCCAAAGGAAATATCCTCCGATAACAAAGAGAAAGAAGCTTTCTGAGAAACTTCTTTGTGTTCTGTGAAATCATCTCACAGAGTTACAGCTTTCCCCTCAAGAAGCCTTTCGCTAAGACAGTTCTTGTGGAATTGGCAAAGTGATATTTGGAAGCCCATAGAGGGCTATGGTGAAAAAGGAAATATCCTCAGATGAAATCTGGAAAGAAGCTTTCTGAGAAACTGCTTACTGCTCTGTTAATTCATCTCACAGAGTTACATGTGTATTTCGTGGATTTCTTTGCTAGCCTTATTTCTGTGGAATCTGAGAACAGATATTTCGGATCCCATTGAAGACTATAGGGCCAAAGGAATTATCCTTCGGTAACAAAGAGAAAGAAGCTTTCTGAGAAACTACTTTGTGTTCTGTGATATCATCTCACTGAGTTACAGCTTTCCCCTCAAGAAGCCTTTCGCTAAGACAGTTCTTGTGGAATTGGCAAAGTGATATTTGGAAGCCCATAGAGGGCTATGGTGAAAAAGGAAATATCCTCAGATGAAATCTGGAAAGAAGCTTTCTGAGAAACTGCTGAGTGTTCTCTTAATTCATCTCACAGAGTTACATGTGTATTTCGTGGATCTCTTTGCTAGCCTTATTTCTGTGGAATCTGAGAGCAGATATTTCGGATCCCTTTGAAGACTATAGGGCCAAAGGAAATATCCTCCAATAACAAAGAGAAAGAAGCTTTCTGAGAAACTTCTTTGTGTTCTGTGAAATCCTCTCACAGAGTTACAGCTTTCCCCTCAAGAAGCCTTTCGCTAAGACAGTTCTTGTGGAATTGGCAAAGTGATATTTGGAAGCCCTTAGAGGGCTATGGTGGAAAAGGAAATATCCTCAGTTGAAATCTGGAAAGAAGCTTTCTGAGAAACTGCTTAGTGTTCTGTTAATTCATCTCACAGAGTTACATCTGTATTTCGTGGATCTCTTTGCTAGCCTTATTTCTGTGGAATCTGAGAACAGATATTTCGGATCCCTTTGAAGACTATAGGGCCAAAGGAAATATCCTCCGATAACAAAGAGAAAGAAGCTTTCTGAGAAACTTCTTTGTGTTCTGTGATATCATCTCACAGAGTTACACCTTTCCCCTCAAGAAGCCTTTCGCTAAGACAGTTCTTGTGGAATTGGCAAAGTGATATTTGGAAGCCCCTAGAGGGCTATGGTGAAAAAGGAAATATCCTCAGATGAAATCTGGAAAGAAGCTCTCTGAGAATCTGCTTAGTGTTCTGTTCATTCATCTCACAGAGTTACATCTGTATTTCGTGGATCTCTTTGCTAGCCTTATTTTTGTGGAATCTGACAACAGATATTTCGGATCCCTTTGAAGACTACAGGGCCAAAGGAAATATCCTACGATTACAAAGAGAAAGAAGCTTTCTGAGAAACTTCTTTGTGTTCTGTGAAAACATCTCACAGAGTTACAGCTTTCCCCTCAAGAAGCCTTTCGCTAAGACAGTTCTTGTGGAATTGGCAAAGTGATATTTGGAAGCCCATAGAGGGCTATGGTGAAAAAGGAAATATCCTCAGATGAAATCTGGAAAGAAGCTTTCTGAAAAACTGCTTAGTGTTCTGTTAATTCATCTCACAGAGTTACATCTGTATTTCGTGGATCTCTTTGCTAGCCTTATTTCTGTGGAATCTGAGAACAGATATTTAGGATCCCTTTGAAGACTATAGGGCCAAAGGAAATATCCTCCGATAACAAAGAGAAAGAAGCTTTCTGAGAAACTTCTTTGTGTTCTGTGAAATCATCTCACAGAGTTACAGCTTTCCCCTCAAGAAGCCTTTGGCTAAGACAGTTCTTGTGGAATTGGCAAAGTGATATTTGGAAGCCCATAGAAGGCTATGGTGAAAAAGGAAATATCCTCAGATGAAATCTGGAAAGAAGCCTTCTGAGAAACTGCTTAGTGTTCTCTTAATTCATCTCACAGAGTTATATCTGTATTTCGTGGATCTCTTTGCTAGTCTTATTTCTGTAGAATCTGAGAACAGATATTTCGGATCCAATTGAAGACTAAAGGGCCAAAGGAAATATCCTACGATAACAAAGAGAAAGAAGCTTTCTGAGAAACTTCTTTGTGTTCTGTGAAATCATCTCACAGAGTTACAGCTTTCCCCTCAAGAAGCCTTTCGCTAAGACAGTTCTTGTGGAATTGGCAAAGTGATATTTGGAAGCCCCTAGAGGGCTATGGTGAAAAAGGAAATATCCTCAGATGAAATGTGGAAAGAAGCTTTCTGAGAATCTGCTTAGTGTTCTGTTCATTCATCTCACAGAGTTACATCTTTATTTCGTGGATCTCTTTGCTAGCCTTATTTTTGTGGAATCTGACAACAGATATTTCGGATCCCTTTGAAGACTACAGGGCCAAAGGAAATATCCTACGATTACAAAGAGAAAGAAGCTTTCTGAGAAACTTCTTTGTGTTCTGTGAAATCATCTCACAGAGTTACAGCTTTCCCCTCAAGAAGCCTTTTGCTAAGACAGTTCTTGTGGAATTGGCAAAGTGATATTTGGAAGCCCATAGAGGGCTATGGTGAAAAAGGAAATATCCTCAGATGAAATCTGGAAAGAAGCTTTCTGAAAAACTGCTTAGTGTTCTGTTAATTCATCTCACAGAGTTACATCTGTATTTCGTGGATCTCTTTGCTACCCTTATTTCTGTGGAATCTGAGAACAGATATTTCGGATCCCTTTGAAGACTACAGGGCCAAAGGAAATATCCTACGATTACAAAGAGAAAGAATCTTTCTGAGAAACTTCTTTGTGTTCTGTGAAATCATCTCACAGAGTTACAGCTTTCCCCTCAAGAAGCCTTTCGCTAAGACAGTTCTTGTGGAATTGGCAAAGTGATATTTGGAAGCCCATAGAGGGCTATGGTGAAAAAGGAAATATCCTCATATGAAATCTGGAAAGAAGCTCTCTGAGAAACTGCTTAGTGTTTTGCTAATTCATCTCACAGAGTTACATCTGTATTTCGTGGATCTCTTTGCTAGCCTTATTTCTGTTGAATCTGAGAACAGATATTTCGGATCCCTTTGAAGACTGTAGGGCCAAAGGAAATATCCTCCGGTAACAAAGAGAAAGAAGCTTTCTGAGAAACTTCTTTGTGTTCTGTGAAATCATCTCACAGAGTTACAGCTTTCCCCTCAAGAAGCCTTTCGCTAAGACAGTTCTTATGGAATTGGCAAAGTGATATTTGGAAGCCCTTAGAGGGCTATGGTGAAAAAGGAAATATCCTCAGATGAAATCTGGAAAGAAGCTTTCTGAGAAACTGCTTAGTGTTCTGTTATTTCATCTCACAGAGTTACATCTGTATTTCGTGGTTCTCTTTGCTAGCCTTATTTCTGTGGAATCTGAGAACAGATATTTCGGATCCCATTGAAGACTATAGGGCCAAAGGAAATAATCTCCGATAACAAAGAGAAAGAAGCTTTCTGAGAAACTTCTTTGTGTTCTGTGAAATCATCTCACAGAGTTACAGCTTTCCCCTCAAGAAGCCTTTCGCTAAGACAGTTCTTCTGGAATTGGCAAAGCGATATTTGGTAGCCCAAAGAGGGCTATGGTGAAAAAGGAAATATCCTCAGATGAAATCTGGAAAGAAGCTTTCTGAGAAACTGCTTAGTCTTCTGTTAATTCATCTCACAGAGTTACATCTGTATTTCGTGGATCTCTTGGCTAGACTTATTTCTGTGGAATTTGAGAACAGATATTTCGGATCCTTTTGAAGACTATAGGGCGAAAGGAAATATCCTCCGATAACAAAGAGAAAGAAGCTTTCTGAGAAACGTTTTTGTGTTCTGTGAAATCATCTCACAGAGTTACTGCTTTCCCCTCAAGAAGCCTTTCGCTTAGACAGTTCTTGTGGAATTGGCAAAGTGATATTTGGAAGCCCATAGAGGGCTATGGTGAAAAAGGAAATATCCTCAGATGAAATCTGGAAAGAAGCTTACTGAGAAACAGTTTAGTGTTCTGTTAATTCATCTCACAGAGTTACATCTGTATTTCGTGAATCTCTTTGCTAGCCTTATTTCTGTGGAATCTGAGAACAGATATTTCGGATCCCTTTGAAGACTATAGGGCCAAAGGAAATATCCTCCGATAACAAAGAGAAAGAAGCTTTCTGAGAAACTTCTTTGTGTTCTGTGAAATCATCTCAAAGAGTTACAGCTTTCCCCTCAAGAAGCCTGTCGCTAAGACAGTTCTTGTGGAATGGGCAAAGTGATATTTGGAAGCCCATAGAGGGCTATGGTGAAAAAGGAAATATCCTCAGATGAAATCTGGAAAGAAGCTTTCTGAAAAACTGCTTAGTGTTCTGTTAATTCATCTCACAGAGTTACATCTGTATTTCGTGGATCTGTTTGCTAGCCTTATTTCTGTGGAATCTGAGAACAGATATTTCGGATCCCTTTGAAGACTACAGGGCCAAAGGAAATATCCTACGATTACAAAGAGAAAGAAGCTTTCTGAGAAACTTCTTTGTGTTCTGTGAAATCATCTCACAGAGTTACAGCTTTCCCCTCAAGAAGCCTTTCGCTAAGACAGTTCTTGTGGAATTGGCAAAGTGATATTTGGAAGCCCATAGAGGGCTATGGTGAAAAAGGAAATATCCTCAGATGAAATCTGGAAAGAAGCTCTCTGAGAAACTGCTTAGTGTTTTGCTAATTCATCTCACAGAGTTACATCTGTATTTCGTGGATCTCTTTGCTAGCCTTATTTCTGTTGAATCTGAGAATAGATATTTCGGATCCCTTTGAAGACTATAGGGCCAAAGGAAATATCCTCCGGTAACAAAGAGAAAGAAGCTTTCTGAGAAACTTCTTTGTGTTCTGTGAAATCATCTCACAGAGTTACAGCTTTCCCCTCAAGAAGCCTTTCGCTAAGACAGTTCTTATGGAATTGGCAAAGTGATATTTGGAAGCCCTTAGAGGGCTATGGTGAAAAAGGAAATATCCTCAGATGAAATCTGGAAAGAAGCTTTCTGAGAAACTGCTTAGTGTTCTGTTATTTCATCTCACAGAGTTACATCTGTATTTCGTGGTTCTCTTTGCTAGCCTTATTTCTGTGGAATCTGAGAACAGATATTTCGGATCCCATTGAAGACTATAGGGCCAAAGGAAATAATCTCCGATAACAAAGAGAAAGAAGCTTTCTGAGAAACTTCTTTGTGTTCTGTGAAATCATCTCACAGAGTTACAGCTTTCCCCTCAAGAAGCCTTTCGCTAAGACAGTTCTTCTGGAATTGGCAAAGCGATATTTGGTAGCCCAAAGAGGGCTATGGTGAAAAAGGAAATATCCTCAGATGAAATCTGGAAAGAAGCTTTCTGAGAAACTGCTTAGTCTTCTGTTAATTCATCTCACAGAGTTACATCTGTATTTCGTGGATCTCTTTGCTAGACTTATTTCTGTGGAATTTGAGAACAGATATTTCGGATCCTTTTGAAGACTATAGGGCGAAAGGAAATATCCTCCGATAACAAAGAGAAAGAAGCTTTCTGAGAAACGTTTTTGTGTTCTGTGAAATCATCTCACAGAGTTACATCTTTCCCCTCAAGAAGCCTTTCGCTTAGACAGTTCTTGTGGAATTGGCAAAGTGATATTTGGAAGCCCATAGAGGGCTATGGTGAAAAAGGAAATATCCTCAGATGAAATCTGGAAAGAATCTTACTGAGAAACAGTTTAGTGTTCTGTTAATTCATCTCACAGAGTTACATCTGTATTTCGTGGATCTCTTTGCTAGCCTTATTTCTGTGGAATCTGAGAACAGATATTTCGGATCCCTTTGAAGACTATAGGGCCAAAGGAAATATCCTCCGATAACAAAGAGAAAGAAGCTTTCTGAGAAACTTCTCTGTGTTCTGTGAAATCATCTCAAAGAGTTACAGCTTTCCCCTCAAGAAGCCTGTCGCTAAGACAGTTCTTGTGGAATGCGCAAAGTGATATTTGGAAGCCCATAGAGGGCTATGGTGAAAAAGGAAATATCCTCAGATGAAATCTGGAAAGAAGCTTTCTGAGAAACTGCTTAGTGTTCTGTTAATTCATCTCACAGTGTTACATCTGTATTTCGTGGATCTCTTTGCTACACTTATTTCTGTGGAATCTGAGAACAGATATTTCGGATCCCTTTGAAGACTATAGAGCCAAAGGAAATATCCTCCGATAACAAAGAGAAAGAAGCTTTCTGAGAAACGTTTTTGTGTTCTGTGAAATCATCTCATAGAGTTACAGCTTTCCCCTTAAGAAGCTTTTCGTTTAGACAGTTTTTGTGGAATTGGCAAAGTGATATTTGGAAGCCCATAGAGGGCTATGGTGAAAAAGGAAATATCCTCAGATGAAATCTGGAAAGAAGCTTTCTGAGAAACTGCTTAGTGTTCTGTTCATTCATCTCACAGAGTACATCTGTATTTCGTGGATCTCTTTGCTAGCCTTATTTCTGAGGAATCTGAGAACAGATATATCGGATCCCTTTGAAGACTATACGGCCAATGGAAATAACATCCGATAATAAAGAGAAAGAAGTTTTCTGAGAAACTTCTTTGTGTTCTGTGAAATCATCTCACAGAGTTACAGCTTTCCCCTCAAGAAGCCTTTCGCTTAGACAGTTCTTCTGGAATTGGCAAAGTGATATTTGGAAGCCCTTAGAGGGCTATGGTGAAAAAGGAAATATCCTCAGATGAAATCTGGAAAGAAGCTTTCTGAGAAACTGCTTAGTGTTCTGTTAATTCATCTCACAGAGTTAAATCTGTATTTCGTGGATCTCATTGCTAGCCTTATTTCTGTTGAATCTGAGAACAGATATTTCGGATCCCATTGAAGAATATAGGGCCAAAGGAAATATCCTTCGGTAACAAAGAGGAAGAAGCTTCCTGAGAAACTACTTTGTGTTCTGTGAAATCATCTCACAGAGTTACAGCTTTCCCCTCAAGAAGCCTTTCGCTAAGACAGTTCTTGTGGAATTGGCAAAGTTATATTTGGAAGCCCATAGAGGGCTATTGTGAAAAAGGAAATATCCTCAGATGAAATCTGGAAAGAAGCTTTCTGAGAAACTGCTGAGTGTTCTGTTAATTCATCTCACAGAGTTACATCTGTATTTCGTGAATCTCTTTGCTAGCCTTATTTCTGTGGAATCTGAGAGGAGATATTTCGGATCCCTTTGAAGACTATAGGGCCAAAGGAAATATCCTCCGGTAACAAAGAGAAAGAAGCTTTCTGAGAAACTTGTTTGTGTTCTGTGAAGTCATCTCACAGAGTTACAGCTTTCCCCTCAAGAAGCCTTTCGCTAAGACAGTTCTTGTGGAATTGGCAAAGTGATATTTGGAAGCCCATAGAGGGCTATGGTGAAAAAGGAAATATCCTCAGATGAAATCTGGAAAGAAGCTTTCTGAGAAACTGCTTAGTGTTCTGTTAATTCATCTCACAGAGTTACATCTGTATTTCGTGGATCTCTTTGCTAGCCTTATTTCTGTGGAATCTGAGAACAGATATTTTGGATCCCTTTGAAGACTATAGGGCCAAAGGAAATATCCTCCGATAACAAAGAGAAAGAAGCTTTCTGAGAAACTTCTTTGTGTTCTGTGAAATCATCTCACAGAGTTACAACTGTCCCCTAAAGAAGCCTTTCCCTAAGACAGTTCTTGTGGAATTGGCAAGCGATATTTGGAAGCCCATAGAGGGCTATGGTGAAAAAGGAAATATCCTCAGATGAAATCTGGAAAGAAGCTTTCTGAGAAATTGCTTAGTGTTCTGTTAATTCATCTCACAGAGTTACATCTGTATTTCGTGGATCTCTTTGCTAGACTTATTTCTCTGGAATATGAGAACAGATATTTCGGATCCCTTTGAAGACTATAGGGCCAAAGGAAATATCCTCCGATAACAAAGAGAAAGAAGCTTTCTGAGAAACTTCTTTGTGTTCTGTGAAATCATCTCAAAGAGTTACAGCTTTCCCCTCAAGAAGCCTTTCGCTAAGACAGTTCTTGTGGAATTGGCAAAGTGATATTTGGAAGCCCCTAGAGGGCTATGGTGAAAAAGGAAATATCCTCAGATGAGATCTGGAAAGAAGCTTTCTGAGAATCTGCTTAGTGTTCTGTTCATTCATCTCACAGAGTTACATCTGTATTTCGTGGATCTCTTTGCTAGCCTTATTTTTGTGGAATCTGACAACAGATATTTCGGATCCCTTTGAAGACTACAGGGCCAAAGGGAATATCCTACTATAATAAAGACAAAGAAGCTTTCTGAGAAACTTCTTTGTGTTCTGTGAAATCATCTCACAGAGTTACAGCTTTCCCCTCAAGAAGCCTTTCGCTAAGACAGTTCTTGTGGAATTGGCAAAGTGATATTTGGAAGCCCATAGAGGGCTATGGTGAAAAAGGAAATATCCTCAGATGAAATGTGGAAAGAAGCTTTCTGAGAAACTGCTTAGTGTTCTGTTAATTCATCTCACAGAGTTACATCTGTATTTCGTGGATCTCTTTGCTAGCCTTATTTCTGTGGAATCTGAAAACAAATATTTCGGATCCCATTGAAGACTATAGGGCCAAAGGAAATATCCTCCGATAACAAAGAGAAAGAAGCTTTCTGAGAAACTTCTTTCTGTTCTCCTAAATCATCTCACAGAGTTACAGCTTTCCCCTCAAGAAGCCTTTCGCTAAGACAGTTCTTGTGGAATTGGCAAAGTGATATTTGGAAGCCCATAGAAAGCTATGGTGAAAAACGAAATATCCTCAGATGAAATCTGGAAAGAAGCCTTCTGAGAAACTGCTTAGTGTTCTGTTAATTCATCTCACAGAGATATATCGGTATTTCGTGGATCTCCTTGCTAGTCTTATTTCTGTGGAATCTGAGAACAGATATTTGGGATCCAATTGAAGACTAAAGGGCCATAGGAAATATCCTCCGATAACAAAGAGAAAGAAGCTTTCTGAGAAACGTTTTTGTGTTCTGTGAAATCATCTCACAGAGTTACAGCTTTCCCCTCAAGAAGCCTTTCGCTTAGACAGTTCTTGTGGAATTGGCAAAGTGATATTTGGAAGCCCATAGAGGGCTCTGGTGAAAAAGGAAATATCCTCAGATGAAATCTGGAAAGAAGCTTTCTGAGAAACAGCTTATTGTTCTGTTAATTCATCTCACAGAGTACATCTGTATTTTGTGGATCTCTTTGCTAGCCTTATTTCTGTGGAATCTGAGATCAGATATTTCGGATCCCTTTGAAGACTATAGGGCCAAAGGAAATATCCTCCGATAACAAAGAGAAAGAAGTTTTCTGAGAAACTTCTTTGTGTTCTGTGAAATCATCTCACAGAGTTACAGCTTTCCCCTCAAGAAGCCTTTCGCTAAGACAGTTCTTGTGGAATTGGCAAAGTGATATTTGGAAGCCCATAGAGGGCTATGGTGAAAAAGGAAATATCCTCAGATGAAATCTGGAAAGAAGCTTTCTGAGAAACTGCTTAGTGCTCTGTTAATTCATCTCACAGAGTTACATGTGTATTTCGTGGATCTCTTTGCTAGCCTTATTTCTATGGAATCTGAGAACAGATATTTCGGATCCCTTTGAAGACTATAGGGCCAAAGGAATTATCCTTCGATAACAAAGGGAAAGAAGCTTTCTGAGAAACTACTTTGTGTTCTGTGATATCATCTCACAGAGTTACAGCTTTCCCCTGAAGAAGCCTTTCGCTAAGACAGTTCTTGTGGAATTGGCAAAGTGATATTTGGAAGCCCATAGAGGGCTATGGTGAAAAAGGAAATATCCTCAGATGAAATCTGGAAAGAAGCTTTCTGAGAAACTGCTGAGTGTTCTCTTAATTCATCTCACAGAGTTACATGTGTATTTCGTGGATCTCTTTGCTAGCCTTATTTCTGTGGAATCTGAGAGCAGATATTTCGGATCCCTTTGAAGACTATAGGGCCAAAGGAAATATCCTCCAATAACAAAGAGAAAGAAGCTTTCTGAGAAACTTCTTTGTGTTCTGTGAAATCATCTCACAGAGTTACAGCTTTCCCCTCAAGAAGCCTTTCGCTAAGACAGTTCTTGTGGAATTGGCAAAGTGATATTTGGAAGCCCATAGAGGGCTATGGTGGAAAAGGAAATATCCTCAGATGAAATCTGGAAAGAAGCTTTCTCAGAAACTGCTTAGTGTTCTGTTAATTCATCTCACAGAGTTACATCTGTATTTCGTGGATCTCTTTGCTAGCCTTATTTCTGTGGAATCTGAGAACAGATATTTCGGATCCCTTTGAAGACTATAGGGCCAAAGGAAATATCCTCCGATAACAAAGAGAAAGAAGCTTTCTGAGAAACTTCTTTGTGTTCTGTGAAATCATCTCACAGAGTTACACCTTTCCCCTCAAGAAGCCTTTCGCTAAGACAGTTCTTGTGGAATGGGCAAAGTGATATTTGGAAGCCCCTAGAGGGCTATGGTGAAAAAGGAAATATCCTCAGATGAAATCTGGAAAGAAGCTTTCTGAGAATCTGCTTAGTGTTCTGTTCATTCATCTCACAGAGTTACATCTGTATTTCGTGGATCTCTTTGCTAGCCTTATTTTTGTGGAATCTGACAACAGATATTTCGGATCCCTTTGAAGACTACAGGGCCAAAGGAAATATCCTACGATTACAAAGAGAAAGAAGCTTTCTGAGAAACTTCTTTGTGTTCTGTGAAAACATCTCACAGAGTTACAGCTTTCCCCTCAAGAAGCCTTTCGCTAAGACAGTTCTTGTGGAATTGGCAAAGTGATATTTGGAAGCCCATAGAGGGCTATGGTGAAAAAGGAAATATCCTCAGATGAAATCTGGAAAGAAGCTTTCTGAAAAACTGCTTAGTGTTCTGTTAATTAATCTCACAGAGTTACATCTGTATTTCGTGGATCTCTTTGCTAGCCTTATTTCTGTGGAATCTGAGAACAGATATTTCGGATCCCTTTGAAGACTATAGGGCCAAAGGAAATATCCTCCGATAACAAAGAGAAAGAAGCTTTCTGAGAAACTTCTTTGTGTTCTGTGAAATCATCTCACAGAGTTACAGCTTTCCCCTCAAGAAGCCTTTCGCTAAGACAGTTCTTGTGGAATTGGCAAAGTGATATTTGGAAGCCCATAGAAGGCTATGGTGAAAAAGGAAATATCCTCAGATGAAATCTGGAAAGAAGCCTTCTGAGAAACTGCTTAGTGTTCTCTTAATTCATCTCACAGAGTTATATCTGTATTTCGTGGATCTCTTTGCTAGCCTTATTTCTGTGGAATCTGAGAACAGATATTTCGGATCCAGTTGAAGACTAAAGGGCCAAAGGAAATATCCTACGATAACAAAGAGAAAGAAGCTTTCTGAGAAACTTCTTTGTGTTCTGCGAAATCATCTCACAGAGTTACAGCTTTCCCCTCAAGAAGCCTTTCGCTAAGACAGTTCTTGTGGAATTGGCAAAGTGATATTTGGAAGCCCATAGAGGGCTATGGTGAAAAAGGAAATATCCTCAGATGAAATCAGGAAAGAAGATTTCTGAGAAACTGCTTAGTGCTCTGTTAATTCATCTCACAGAGTTACATCTGTATTTCGTGGATCTCTTTGCTAGCCTTATTTCTGTGGAATCTGAAAACAGATATTTCGGATCCCATTGAAGACTATAGGGCCAAAGGAAATATCCTCCGATAACAAAGAGAAAGAAGCTTTCTGAGAAACTTCTTTGTGTTCTGTTAAATCATCTCACAGAGTTACAGCTTTCCCCTCAAGAAGCCTTTCGCTAAGACAGTTCTTGTGGAATTGGCAAAGTGATATTTGGAAGCCCATAGAGGGCTATGGTGAAAAAGGAAATATCCTCAGATGAAATCTGGAAAGAAGCTTTCTGAGAAACTGCTGAGTGTTCTCTTAATTCATCTCACAGAGTTACATGTGTATTTCGTGGATCTCTTTGCTAGCCTTATTTCTGTGGAATCTGAGAGCAGATATTTCGGATCCCTTTGAAGACTATAGGACCAAAGGAAATATCCTCCAATAACAAAGAGAAAGAAGCTTTCTGAGAAACTTCTTTGTGTTCTGTTAAATCATCTCACAGAGTTACAGCTTTCCCCTCAAGAAGCCTTTCGCTAAGACAGTTCTTGTGGAATTGGCAAAGTGATATTTGGAAGCCCATAGAGGGCTATGGTGGAAAAGGAAATATCCTCAGATGAAATCTGGAAAGAAGCTTTCTGAGAAAATGCTTAGTGTTCTGTTAATTCATCTCACAGAGTTACATCTGTATTTCGTTGATCTCTTTGCTAGCCTTATTTCTGTGGAATCTGAGAACAGATATTTCGGATCCCTTTGAAGACTATAGGGCCAAAGGAAATATCCTCCGATAACAAAGAGAAAGAAGCTTTCTGAGAAACTTCTTTGTGTTCTGTGAAATCATCTCACAGAGTTACACCTTTCCCCTCAAAAAGCCTTTCGCTAAGACAGTTCTTGTGGAATTGGCAAAGTGATATTTGGAAGCCCCTAGAGGGCTATGGTGAAAAAGGAAATATCCTCAGATGAAATCTGGAAAGAAGCTTTCTGAGAATCTGCTTAGTGTTCTGTTCATTCATCTCACAGAGTTACATCTGTATTTCGTGGATCTCTTTGCTAGCCTTATTTTTGTGGAATCTGACAACAGATATTTCGGATCCCTTTGAAGACTACAGGGCCAAAGGAAATATCCTACGATTACAAAGAGAAAGAAGCTTTCTGAGAAACTTCTTTGTGTTCTGTGAAAACATCTTACAGAGTTACAGCTTTCCCCTCAAGAAGCCTTTCGCTAAGACAGTTCTTGTGGAATTGGCAAAGTGATATTTGGAAGCCCATAGAGGGCTATGGTGAAAAAGGAAATATCCTCAGATGAAATCTGGAAAGAAGCTTTCTGAAAAATTGATTAGTGTTGTGTTAATTAATCTCACAGAGTTACATCTGTATTTCGTGGATCTCTTTGCTAGCCTTATTTCTGTGGAATCTGAGAACAGATATTTCGGATCCCTTTGAAGACTATAGGGCCAAAGGAAATATCCTCCGATAACAAAGAGAAAGAAGCTTTCTGAGAAACTTCTTTGTGTTCTGTGAAATCATCTCACAGAGTTACAGCTTTCCCCTCAAGAAGCCTTTCGCTAAGACAGTTCTTGTGGAATTGGCAAAGTGATATTTGGAAGCCCATAGAGGGCTATGGTGAAAAAGGAAATATCCTCAGATGAAATCTGGAAAGAAGCTTTCTGAGAAACAGCTTAGTGTTCTGTTAATTCATCTCACAGAGTTACATCTGTATTTCGTGGATCTCTTTGCTAGCCTTATTTCTGTGGAATCTGAGAACAGATATTTCGGATCCCATTGAAGACTATAGGGCCAAAGGAAATATCCTCCGATAACAAAGAGAAAGAAGCTGTCTGAGAAACTTCTTTGTGTTCTGTGAAATCATCTCACAGAGTTACAGCTTTCCCCTCAAGAAGCCTTTCGCTTAGACAGTTCTTGTGGAATTGGCAAAGTGATATTTGGAAGCTCATAGAGGGCTATGGTGAAAAAGGAAATATCCTCAGATGAAATCTGGAAAGAAGCTTTCTGAGAAACTGCTGAGTGTTCTGTTAATTCATCTCACAGAGTTACATCTGTATTTCGTGGATCTCTTTGCCAGCCTTATTTCTGTGGAATCTGAGAACAGATATTTCGGATCCCATTGAAGACTATAGGGCCAAAGGAAATATCCTCCGATAACAAAGAGAAAGAAGCTTTCTGAGAAACGTTTTTGTGTTCTGTGAAATCATCTCACAGAGTTACAGCTTTCCCCTCAAGAAGCCTTTCACTTAGACAGTTCTTGTGGAATTGGCAAAGTGATATTTGGAAGCCCATAGAGGGCTCTGGTGAAAAAGGAAATATCCTCAAATGAAATCTGGAAAGAAGCTTTCTGAGAAACAGCTTAGTGTTCTGTTAATTCATCTCACAGAGTACATCTGTATTTTGTGGATCTCTTTGCTAGCCTTATTTCTGTGGAATCTGAGAACAGATATTTCGGATCCCTTTGAAGACTATAGGGCCAAAGGAAATATCCTCCGATAACAAAGAGAAAGAAGTTTTCTGAGAAACTTCTTTGTGTTCTGTGAAATCATCTCACAGAGTTACAGCTTTCCCCTCAAGAAGCCTTTCGCTAAGACAGTTCTTGTGGAATTGGCAAAGTGATATTTGGAAGCCCATAGAGGGCTATGGTGAAAAAGGAAATATCCTCAGATGAAATCTGGAAAGAAGCTTTCTGAGAAACTGCTTAGTGCTCTGTTAATTCATCTCACAGTGTCACATGTGTATTTCGTGGATCTCTTTGCTAGCCTTATTTCTGTGGAATCTGAGAACAGATATTTCGGATCCCATTGAAGACTATAGGGCCAAAGGAATTATCCTTCGGTAACAAATAGAAAGAAGCTTTCTGAGAAACTACTTTGTGTTCTGTGAAATCATCTCACAGAGTTACAGCTTTCCCCTGAAGAAGCCTTTCGCTAAGACAGTTCTTGTGGAATTGGCAAAGTGATATTTGGAAGCCCATAGAGGGCTATGGTGAAAAAGGAAATATCCTCAGATGAAATCTGGAAAGAAGCTTTCTGAGAAACTGCTGAGTGTTCTCTTAATTCATCTCACAGAGTTACATGTGTATTTCGTGGATCTCTTTGCTAGCCTTATTTCTGTGGAATCTGAGAGCAGATATTCGGATCCCTTTGAAGACTATAGGGCCAAAGGAAATATCCTCCAATAACAAAGAGAAAGAAGCTTTCTGAGAAACTTCTTTGTGTTCTGTGAAATCATCTCACAGAGTTACAGCTTTCCCCTCAAGAAGCCTTTCGCTAAGACAGTTCTTGTGGAATTGGCAAAGTGATATTTGGAAGCCCTTAGAGGGCTATGGTGGCAAAGGAAATATCCTCAGATGAAATCTGGAAAGAAGCTTTCTGAGAAACTGCTTAGTGTACTGTTAATTCATCTCACAGAGTTACATCTGTATTTCGTTGATCTCTTTGCTAGCCTTATTTCTGTGGAATCTGAGAACAGATATTTCGGATCCCTTTGAAGACTATAGGGCCAAAGGAAATATCCTCCGATAACAAAGAGAAAGAAGCTTTCTGAGAAACTTCTTTGTGTTCTGTGAAATCATCTCACAGAGTTACACCTTTCCCCTCAAGAAGCCTTTCGCTAAGACAGTTCTTGTGGAATTGGCAAAGTGATATTTGGAAGCCCCTAGAGGGCTATGGTGAAAAAGGAAATATCCTCAGATGAAATCTGGAAAGAAGCTTTCTGAGAATCTGCTTAGTGTTCTGTTCATTCATCTCACAGAGTTACATCTGTATTTCGTGGATCTCTTTGCTAGCCTTATTTTTGTGGAATCTGACAACAGATATTTCGGATCCCTTTGAAGACTACAGGGCCAAAGGAAATATCCTACGATTACAAAGAGAAAGAAGCTTTCTGAGAAACTTCTTTGTGTTCTGTGAAAACATCTTACAGAGTTACAGCTTTACCCTCAAGAAGCCTTTCGCTAAGACAGTTCTTGTGGAATTGGCAAAGTGATATTTGGAAGCCCATAGAGGGCTATGGTGAAAAAGGAAATATCCTCAGATGAAATCTGGAAAGAAGCTTTCTGAAAAATTGCTTAGTGTTGTGTTAATTAATCTCACAGAGTTACATCTGTATTTCGTGGATCTCTTTGCTAGCCTTATTTCTTTTGAATCTGAGAACAGATATTTCGGATCCCTTTGAAGACTATAGGGCCAAAGGAAATATCCTCCGATAACAAAGAGAAAGAAGCTTTCTGAGAAACTTCTTTGTGTTCTGTGAAATCATCTCACAGAGTTACAGCTTTCCCCTCAAGAAGCCTTTCGCTAAGACAGTTCTTGTGGAATTGGCAAAGTGATATTTGGAAGCCCATAGAGGGCTATGGTGAAAAAGGAAATATCCTCAGATGAAATCTGGAAAGAAGCTTTCTGAGAAACAGCTTAGTGTTCTGTTAATTCATCTCACGGAGTTACATCTGTATTTCGTGGATCTCTTTGCTAGCCTTATTTCTGTGGAATCTGAGAACAGATATTTCGGATCCCATTGAAGACTATAGGGCCAAAGGAAATATCCTCCGATAACAAAGAGAAAGAAGCTGTCTGAGAAACTTCTTTGTGTTCTGTGAAATCATCTCACAGAGTTACAGCTTTCCCTAAAGAAGCCTTTCGCTGAGACAGTTCTTGTGGAATTGGCAAAGTGATATTTGGAAGCCCATAGAGGGCTATGGTGAAAAAGGAAATATCCTCAGATGAAATCTGGAAAGAAGCTTTCTGAAAAACTGCTTAGTCTTCTGTTAATTCATCTCACAGAGTTACATCTGTATTTCGTGGATCTCTTTGCTAGCCTTATTTCTGTGGAATCTGAGAACAGATATTTCGGATCCCTTTGAAGACTATAGGGCCAAAGGAAATATCCTCCGATAACAAAGAGAAAGAAGCTTTCTGAGAAGCTTCTTTGTGTTCTGTGAAATCATCTCACAGAGTTACAGCTTTCCCCTCAAGAAGCCTTTCGCTAAGACAGTTCTTGTGGAATTGGCAAAGTGATATTTGGAAGCCCATAGAAGGCTATGGTGAAAAAGGACATATCCTCAGATGAAATCTGGAAAGAAGCCTTCTGAGAAACTGCTTAGTGTTCTGTTAATTCATCTCACAGAGTTATATCTGCATTTCGTGGATCTCTTTGCTAGTCTTATTTCTGTGGAATCTGAGAACAGATATTTCGGATCCAATTGAAGACTAAAGGGCCAGAGGAAATATCCTACGATAACAAAGAGAAAGAAGCTTTCTGAGAAACTTCTTTGTGTTCTGTGAAATCATCTCACAGAGTTACAGCTTTCCCCTCAAGAATCCTTTCGCTAAGACAGTTCTTGTGGAATTGGCAAAGTGATATTTGGAAGCTCATAGAGGGCTATGGTGAAAAAGGAAATATCCTCAGATGAAATCTGGAAAGAAGCTTTCTGAGAAACTGCTTAGTGTTCTGTTAATTCATCTCACAGAGTTACATCTGTATTTCGTGTATCTCTTTGCCAGCCTTATTTCTGTGGAATCTGAGAACAGATATTTCGGATCCCATTGAAGACTATAGGGTCAAAGGAAATATCCTCCGATAACAAAGAGAAAGAAGCTTTCTGAGAAACGTTTTTGTGTTCTGTGAAATCATCTCACAGAGTTACAGCTTTCCCCTCAAGAAGCCTTTCGCTTAGACAGTTCTTGTGGAATTGGCAAAGTGATATTTGGAAGCCCATAGAGGGTCTGGTGAAAAAGGAAATATCCTCAAATGAAATCTGGAAAGAAGCTTTCTGAGAAACAGCTTAGTGTTCTGTTAATTCATCTCACAGAGTTACATCTGTATTTCGTGGATCTCTTTGCTAGCCTTATTTCTGTGGAATCTGAGAAGAGATATTTCGGATCCCATTGAAGACTATAGGGCCAAAGGAAATATCCTCCGATAACAAAGAGAAAGAAGCTGTCTGAGAAACTTCTTTGTGTTCTGTGAAATCATCTCACAGAGTTACAGCTTTCCCTAAAGAAGCCTTTCGCTGAGACAGTTCTTGTGGAATTGGCAAAGTGATATTTGGAAGCCCATAGAGGGCTATGGTGAAAAAGGAAATATCCTCAGATGAAATCTGGAAAGAAGCTTTCTGAAAAACTGCTTAGTGTTCTGTTAATTCATCTCACAGAGTTACATCTGTATTTCGTGGATCTCTTTGCTAGCCTTATTTCTGTGGAATCTGAGAACAGATATTTCGGATCCCTTTGAAGACTATAGGGCCAAAGGAAATATCCTCCGATAACAAAGAGAAAGAAGCTTTCTGAGAAGCTTCTTTGTGTTCTGTGAAATCATCTCACAGAGTTACAGCTTTCCCCTCAAGAAGCCTTTCGCTAAGACAGTTCTTGTGGAATTGGCAAAGTGATATTTGGAAGCCCATAGAAGGCTATGGTGAAAAAGGAAATATCCTCAGATGAAATCTGGAAAGAAGCCTTCTGAGAAACTGCTTAGTGTTCTGTTAATTCATCTCACAGAGTTATATCTGTATTTCGTGGATCTCTTTGCTAGTCTTATTTCTGTGGAATCTGAGAACAGATATTTCGGATCCAATTGAAGACTAAAGGGCCAAAGGAAATATCCTCCGGTAACAAAGAGAAAGAAGCTTTCTGAGAAACTTCTTTGTGTTCTGTGAAATCATCTCACAGAGTTACAGCTTTCCCCTCAAGAATCCTTTCGCTAAGACAGTTCTTGTGGAATTGGCAAAGTGATATTTGGAAGCTCATAGAGGGCTATGGTGAAAAAGGAAATATCCTCAGATGAAATCTGGAAAGAAGCTTTCTGAGAAACTGCTGAGTGTTCTGTTAATTCATCTCACAGAGTTACATCTGTATTTCGTGGATCTCTTTGCCAGCCTTATTTCTGTGTAATCTGAGAACAGATATTTCGGATCCCATTGAAGACTATAGGGTCAAAGGAAATATCCTCCGATAACAAAGAGAAAGAAGCTTTCTGAGAAACGTTTTTGTGTTCTGTGAAATCATCTCACAGAGTTACAGCTTTCCCCTCAAGAAGCCTTTCGCTTAGACAGTTCTTGTGGAATTGGCAAAGTGATATTTGGAAGCCCATAGAGGGCTCTGGTGAAAAAGGAAATATCCTCAAATGAAATCTGGAAAGAAGCTTTCTGAGAAACAGCTTAGTGTTCTGTTAATTCATCTCACAGAGTACATCTGTATTTTGTGGATCTCTTTGCTAGCCTTATTTCTGTGGAATCTGAGAACAGATATTTCGGATCCCTTTGAAGACTATAGGGCCAAAAGAAATATCCTCCGATAACAAAGAGAAAGAAGTTTTCTGAGAAACTTCTTTGTGTTCTGTGAAATCATCTCACAGAGTTACAGCTTTCCCCTCAAGAAGCCTTTCGCTAAGACAGTTCTTGTGTAATTGGCAAAGTGATATTTGCAAGCCCATAGAGGGCTATGTTGAAAAAGGAAATATCCTCAGATGAAATCTGGAAAGAAGCTTTCTGAGAAACTGCTTAGTGCTCTGTTAATTCATCTCACAGTGTTACATGTGTATTTCGTGGATCTCTTTGCTAGCCTTATTTCTGTGGAATCTGAGAACAGATATTTCGGATCCCATTGAAGACTATAGGGCCAAAGGAATTATCCTCCAATAACAAAGAGAAAGAAGCTTTCTGAGAAACTTCTTTGTGTTCTGTGAAATCATCTCACAGAGTTACAGCTTTCCCCTCAAGAAGCCTTTCGCTAAGACAGTTCTTGTGGAATTGGCAAAGTGATATTTGGAAGCCCATAGAGGGATATGGTGGAAAAGGAAATATCCTCAGATGAAATCTGGAAAGAAGCTTTCTGAGAAACTGCTTAGTGTTCTGTTAATTCATCTCACAGAGTTACATCTGTATTTCGTTGATCTCTTTGCTAGCCTTATTTCTGTGGAATCTGAGAAAAGATATTTCGGATCCCATTGAAGACTACAGGGCCAAAGGAAATATCCTCCGATAACAAAGAGAAAGAAGCTTTCTGAGAAACTTCTTTGTGTTCTGTGAAATCATCTCACAGAGTTACACCTTTCCCCTCAAGAAGCCTTTCGCTAGGACAGTTCTTGTGGAATTGGCAAAGTGATATTTGGAAGCCCATAGAGGGCTATGGTGAAAAAGGAAATATCCTCAGATGAAATCTGGAAAGAAGCTTTCTGAGAATCTGCTTAGTGTTCTGTTCATTCATCTCACAGAGTTACATCTGTATTTGGTGGATCTCTTTGCTAGCCTTATTTTTGTGGAATCTGACAACAGATATTTCGGATCCCTTTGAAGACTACAGGGCCAAAGGAAATATCCTACGATTACAAAGAGAAAGAAGCTTTCTGAGAAACTTCTTTGTGTTCTGTGAAATCATCTCACAGAGTTACAGCTTTCCCCTCAAGAAGCCTTTCGCTAAGACAGTTCTTGTGGAATTGGAAAAGTGATATTTGGAAGCCCATAGAGGGCTATGGTGAAAAAGGAAATATCCTCAGATGAAATCTGGAAAGAAGCTTTCTGAAAAACTGCTTAGTGTTCTGTTAATTCATCTCACAGAGTTACATCTGTATTTCGTGGATCTCTTTGCTACCCTTATTTCTGTGGAATCTGAGAACAGATATTTCTGATCCTATTGAAGACTATAGGGCCAAAGGAAATATCCTCCGATAACAAAGAGAAAGAAGCTTTCTGAGAAACTTCTTTGTGTTCTGTGAAATCATCTCACAGAGTTACAGCTTTCCCCTCAAGAAGCCTTTCGCTAAGACAGTTCTTGTGGAATTGGCAAAGTGATATTTGGAAGCCCATAGAAGTCTATGGTGAAAAAGGAAATATCCTCAGATGAAATCTGGAAAGAAGCCTTCTGAGAAACTGCTTAGTGTTCTGTTAATTCATCTCACAGAGTTATATCTGTATTTCGTGGATCTCTTTGCTAGTCTTATTTCTGTGGAATCTGAGAACAGATATTTCGGATCCCATTGAAGACTATAGGGCCAAAGGAAATATCCTCCGATAACAAAGAGAAAGAAGCTTTCTGAGAAACTTCTTTGTGTTCTGTTAAATCACCTCACAGAGTTACAGCTTTCCCCTCAAGAAGCCTTTCGCTAAGACAGTTCTTGTGGAATTGGCAAAGTGATATTTGGAAGCCCATAGAGGGCTATGGTGAAAAAGGAAATATCCTCAGATGAAATCTGGAAAGAAGCTTTCTGAGAAACTGCTTAGTGTTCTGTTGTTTCATCTCACAGAGTTACATCTGTATTTCGTGGATCTCTTTGCTAGCCTTATTTCTTTGGAATCTGAGAACAGATATTTCGGATCCCATTGAAGACTATAGGGCCAAAGGATATATCCTCCGATAAGAAAGAGAAAGAAGCTTTCTGAGTAACTTCTTTGTGTTCTGTGAAATCATCTCACAGA
Organism: Macaca nemestrina; assembly: GCF_043159975.1. Lineage (NCBI taxonomy): Eukaryota > Metazoa > Chordata > Mammalia > Primates > Cercopithecidae > Macaca > Macaca nemestrina. The sequence continues at coordinate 31,400,302 of NC_092144.1, forward strand.
GTTACAGCTGTCCCCTCAAGAAGCCTTTCGCTAAGACAGTTCTTGTGGAATTGGCAAAGTGATATTTGGAAGCCCATAGAGGGCTATGGTGAAAAAGGAAATATCCTCAGATGAAATCTGGAAAGAAGCTTTCTGAGAAACTGCTTAGTGTTCTGTTAATTCATCTCACAGAGTTACATCTGTATTTCGTGGATCTCTTTGCTAGACTTATTTCTGTGGAGTCTGAGAACAGATATTTCGGATCCCTTTGAAGACTACAGGGCCAAAGGAAATATCCTCCGATACCAAAGAGAAAGAAGCTTTCTGAGAAACTTCTTTGTGTTCTGTGAAATCATCTCACAGAGTTACAGCTTTCCCCTCAGGAAGCCTTTCGCTAAGACAGTTCTTGTGGAATTGGCAAAGTGATATTTGGAAGCACCTAGAGGGCTATGGTGAAAAAGGAAATATCCTCAGATGAAATCTGGAAAGAAGCTTTCTGAGAAACTGCTTAGTGTTCTGTTAATTCATCTCACAGAGTTACATCTGTATTTCGTGGATTTCTTTGCTACACTTATTTCTGTGGAATCTGAGAACAGATATTTCGGATCCCTTTGAAGACTATAGAGCCAAAGGAAATATCCTCCGATAACAAAGAGAAAGAAGCTTTCTGAGAAACGTTTTTGTGTTCTGTGAAAACATCTCACAGAGTTACAGCTTTCCCCTCAAGAAGGCTTTCGCTTAGACAGTTCTTGTGGAATTGGCAAAGTGATATTTGGAAGCCCATAGAGGGCTATGGTGAAAAAGGAAATATCCTCAGATGAAATCTGGAAAGAAGCTTTCTGAGAAACAGCTTAGTGTTCTGTTAATTCATCTCAGAGAGTACATCTGTATTTTGTGGATCTCTTTGCTAGCCTTATTTCTGTGGAATCTGAGAAGAGATATTTCGGATCCCTTTGAAGACTATAGGGCCAAAGGAAATATCCTCCGATAACAAAGAGAAAGAAGTTTTCTGAGAAACTTCTTTGTGTTCTGTGAAATCATCTCACAGAGTTACAGCTTTCCCCTCAAGAAGCCTTTCGCTTAGACAGTTCTTGTGGAATTGGCAAAGTGATGTTTGGAAGCCCATAGAGGGCTATGGTGAAAAAGGAAATATCCTCAGATGAAATCTGGAAAGAAGCTTTCTGAGAAACTGCTTAGTGTTCTGTTAATTCATCTCACTGAATTACATCTGTATTTCGTGGATCTCTTTGCTACACTTATTTCTGTGGAATCTGAGAACAGATATTTCGGATCCCTTTGAAGACTATAGAGGCAAAGGAAATATCCTCCGATAACAAAGAGAAAGAAGCTTTCTGAGAAACGTTTTTGTGTTCTGTGAAATCATCTCACAGAGTTACAGCTTTCCCCTCAAGAAGCCTTTCGCTGAGACAGTTCTTGTGGAATTGGCAAAGTGATATTTGGAAGCCCATAGAGGGCTATGGTGAAAAAGGAAATATCCTCAGATGAAATCTGGAAAGAAGCTTTCTGAGAAACAGCTTAGTGTTCTGTTAATTCATCTCACAGAGTATATCTGTATTTTGTGGATCTCTTTGCTAGCCTTATTTCTGTGGAATCTGAGAAGAGATATTTCGGATCCCTTTGAAGACTATAGGGCCAAAGGAAATATCCTCCGATAACAAAGAGAAAGAAGTTTTCTGAGAAACTTCTTTGTGTTCTGTGAAATCGTCTCACAGAGTTACAGCTTTCCCCTGAAGAAGCCTTTCGCTAAGACAGTTCTTGTGGAATTGGCAAAGTGATATTTGGAAGCCCATAGAGGGCTATGGTGAAAAAGGAAATATCCTCAGATGAAATCTGGAAAGAAGCTTTCTGAGAAACTGCTTAGTGCTCTGTTAATTCATCTCACAGAGTTACATGTGTATTTCTTGGATCTCTTTACTAGCCTTATTTCTGTGGAATCTGAGAACAGATATTTCGGATCCCATTGAAGACTATAGGGCCAAAGGAATTATCCTTCGGTAACAAAGAGAAAGAAGCTTTCTGAGAAACTACTTTGTGTTCTGTGAAATCATCTCACAGAGTTACAGCTTTCCCCTGAAGAAGCCTTTCTCTAAGACAGTTCTTGTGGAATTGGCAAAGTGATATTTGGAAGGCCATAGAGGGCTATGGTGAAAAAGGAAATATCCTCAGATGAAATCTGGAAAGAAGCTTTCTGAGAAACTGCTTAGTGCTCTGTTAATTCATCTCACAGAGTTACATCTGTATTTCGTGGATCTCTTTGCTAGCCTTATTTCTGTGGATTCTGAAAACAGATATTTCGGATCCCATTGAAGACTATAGGGCCAAAGGAAATATCCTCCGATAACAAAGAGAAAGAAGCTTTCTGAGAAACTTCTTTGTGTTCTGTTAAATCATCTCACAGAGTTACAGCTTTCCCCTCAAGAAGCCTTTCGTTAAGACAGTTCTTGTGGAATTGGCAAAGTGATATTTGGAAGCCCATAGAGGGCTATGGTGAAAAAGGAAATATCCTCAGATGAAATCTGGAAAGAAGCTCTCTGATAAACAGCTTAGTGTTCTGTTAATTCATCTCACAGAGTTACATCTGTATTTCGTGGATCTCTTTGCTAGCCTTATTTCTGTGGAATCTGAGAACAGATATTTCGGATCCCATTGAAGACTATAGGGCCAAAGGAAATATCCTCCGATAACAAAGAGAAAGAAGCTGTCTGAGAAACTTCTTTGTGTTCTGTGAAATCATCTCACAGAGTTACAGCTTTCCCTAAAGAAGCCTTTCGCTGAGACAGTTCTTGTGGAATTGGCAAAGTGATATTTGGAAGCCCATAGAGGGCTATGGTGAAAAAGGAAGTATCCTCAGATGAAATCTGGAAAGAAGCTTTCTGAAAAACTGCTTAGTGTTCTGTTAATTCATCTCACAGAGTTACATCTGTATTTCGTTGATCTCTTTGCTAGCCTTATTTCTGTGGAATCTGAGAACAGATATTTCGGATCCCATTGAAGACTATAGGGCCAAAGGAAATATCCTCCGATAAAAAAGAGAAAGAAGCTTTCTGAGAAACTTCTTTGTGTTCTGTGAAATCATCTCACAGAGTTACAGCTTTCCCCTCAAGAAGCCTTTCGCTAAGACAGTTCTTGTGGAATTGGCAAAGTGATATTTGGAAGCCCATAGAAGGCTATGGTGAAAAAGGAAATATCCTCAGATGAAATCTGGAAAGAAGCCTTCTGAGAAACTGCTTAGTGTTCTGTTAATTCATCTCACAGAGTTATATCTGTATTTCGTGGATCTCTTTGCTAGTCTTATTTCTGTGGAATCTGAGAACAGATATTTCGGATACAATTGAAGACTAAAGGGCCAAAGGAAATATCCTACGATAACAAAGAGAAAGAAGCTTTCTGAGAAACTTCTTTGTGTTCTGTGAAATCATCTCACAGAGTTACAGCTTTCCCCTCAAGAAGCCTTTCGCTAAGACAGTTCTTGTGGAATTGGCAAAGTGATATTTGGAAGGCCATAGAGGGCTATGGTGAAAAAGGAAATATCCTCAGATGAAATCTGGAAAGAAGCTTTCTGAGAAACTGCTGAGTGTTCTGTTAATTCATCTCACAGAGTTTCATCTGTATTTCGTGGATCTCTTTGCCAGCCTTATTTCTGTGGAATCTGAGAACAGATATTTCAGATCCCATTGAAGACTATAGGGCCAAAGGAAATATCCTCCGATAACAAAGAGAAAGAAGCTTTCTGAGAAACTTCTTTGTGTTCTGTGAAATCATCTCACAGAGTTACACCTTTCCCCTCAAGAAGCCTTTCGCTAAGACAGTTCTTGTGGAATTGGCAAAGTGATATTTGGAAGCCCATAGAGGGGTATGGTGAAAAAGGAAATATCCTCAGATGAAATCTGGAAGGAAGCTTTCTGAGAAACTGCTTAGTGTTTTGTTAATTCATCTCACAGAGTTACATCTGTATTTCGTGGATCTCTTTGCTAGCCTTATTTCTGTGGAATCTGAGAACATATATTTCGGATCCCATTGAAGACTATAGGGCCAAAGGATATATCCTCCGATAACAAAGAGAAAGAAGCTTTCTGAGAAACTTCTTTGTGTTCTGTGAAATCATCTCACAGAGTTACAGCTGTCCCCTCAAGAAGCCTTTCGCTAAGACAGTTCTTGTGGAATTGGCAAAGTGATATTTGGAAGCCCATAGAGGGCTATGGTGAAAAAGGAAATATCCTCAGATGAATTCTGGAAAGAAGCTTTCTGAGAAACTGCTTAGTGTTCTGTTAATTCATCTCACAGAGTTACATCTGTATTTCGTGGATCTCTTTGCTAGACTTATTTCTGTGGAATCTGAGAACTGATATTTCGGATCCCTTTGAAGACTATAGGGCCAAAGGAAATATCCTCCGATAACAAAGAGAAAGAAGCTTTCTGAGAAACTTCTTTGTGTTCTGTGAAATCATCTCACAGAGTTACACCTTTCCCCTCAAGAAGCCTTTCGCTAAGACAGTTCTTGTGGAATTGGCAAAGTGATATTTGGAAGCCCATAGAGGGCTATGGTGAAAAAGGAAATATCCTCAGGTGAAATCTGGAAAGAAGCTTTCTGAGAATCTGCTTAGTGTTCTGTTCATTCATCTCACAGAGTTACATCTGTATTTCGTGGATCTCTTTGCTAGCCTTATTTTTGTGGAATCTGACATCAGATATTTCGGATACCTTTGAAGACTACAGGGCCAAAGGAAATATCCTACGATTACAAAGAGAAAGAAGCTTTCTGAGAAACTTCTTTGTGTTCTGTGAAATCATCTCACAGAGTTACAGCTTTCCCCTCAAGAAGCCTTTCGCTAAGACAGTTCTTGTGGAATTGGCAAAGTGATATTTGGAAGCCCATAGAGGGCTATGGTGAAAAAGGAAATATCCTCAGATGAAATCTGGAAATAAGATTTCTGAGAAACTGCTGAGTGTTCTGTTAATTCATCTCACAGAGTTACATCTGTATTTCGTGGATCTCTTTGCTAGCCTTATTTCTGTGGAATCTGAGAACAGATATTTCGGATCCCTTTGAAGACTACAGGGCTAAAGGAAATATCCTCCGATAACAAAGAGAAAGAAGCTTTCTGAGAAACTTCTTTGTGTTCTGTTAAATCACCTCACAGAGTTACAGCTTTCCCCTCAAGAAGCCTTTCGCTAAGACAGTTCTTGTGGAATTGGCAAAGTGATATTTGGAAGCCCATAGAGGGCTATGGTGAAAAAGGAAATATCCTCAGATGAAATCTGGAAATAAGATTTCTGAGAAACTGCTGAGTGTTCTGTTAATTCATCTCACAGAGTTACATCTGTATTTCGTGGATCTCTTTGCTAGCCTTATTTCTGTGGAATCTGAGAACAGATATTTCGGATCCCTTTGAAGACTACAGGGCCAAAGGAAATATCCTCCGATAACAAAGAGAAAGAAGCTTTCTGAGAAACTTCTTTGTGTTCTGTTAAATCACCTCACAGAGTTACAGCTTTCCCCTCAAGAAGCCTTTCGCTAAGACAGTTCTTGTGGAATTGGCAAAGTGATATTTGGAAGCCCATAGAGGGCTATGGTGAAAAAGGAAATATCCTCAGATGAAATCTGGAAAGAAGCTTTCTGAGAAACTGCTTAGTGTTCTGTTGTTTCATCTCACAGAGTTACATCTGTATTTCGTGGATCTCTTTGCTAGCCTTATTTCTTTGGAATCTGAGAACAGATATTTCGGATCCCATTGAAGACTATAGGGCCAAAGGATATATCCTCCGATAACAAAGAGAAAGAAGCTTACTGAGTAACTTCTTTGTGTTCTGTGAAATCATCTCACAGAGTTACAGCTTTCCCCTCAAGAAGCCTTTCGCTAAGACAGTTCTTGTGGAATTGGCAAAGTGATATTTGGAAGCCCATAGAGGGCTATGGTGAAAAAGGAAATATCCTCAGATGAAATCTGGAAAGAAGCTTTCTGAGAAACTGCTTAGTGTTCTGTTAATTCATCTCACAGAGTTACATCTGTATTTCGTGGATCTCTTTGCTAGACTTATTTCTGTGGAGTCTGAGAACAGATATTTCGGATCCCTTTGAAGACTATAGGGCCAAAGGAAATATCCTCCGATACCAAGGAAAAAGAAGCTTTCTGAGAAACTTCTTTGTGTTCTGTGAAATCATCTCACAGAGTTACAGCTTTCCCCTCAGGAAGCCTTTCGCTAAGACAGTTCTTGTGGAATTGGCAAAGTGATATTTGGAAGCCCCTAGAGGGCTATGGTGAAAAAGGAAATATCCTCAGATGAAATCTGGAAATAAGATTTCTGAGAAACTGCTTAGTGTTCTGTTAATTCATCTCACAGAGTTTCATCTGTATTTCGTGGATCTCTTTGCTAGCCTTATTTCTGTGGAATCTGAGAACAGATATTTCGGATCCCTTTGAAGACTACAGGGCCAAAGGAAATATCCTCCGATAACAAAGAGAAAGAAGCTTTCTGAGAAACTTCTTTGTGTTCTGTTAAATCACCTCGCAGAGTTACAGCTTTCCCCTCAAGAAGCCTTTCGCTAAGACAGTTCTTGTGGAATTGGCAAAGTGATATTTGGAAGCCCATAGAGGGCTATGGTGAAAAAGGAAATATCCTCAGATGAAATCTGGAAAGAAGCTTTCTGAGAAACTGCTTAGTGTTTTGTTAATTCATCTCACAGAGTTACATCTGTATTTCGTGGATCTCTTTGCTAGCCTTATTTCTGTGGAATCTGAGAACAGATATTTCGGATCCCATTGAAGACTATAGGGCCAAAGGATATATCCTCCGATAACAAAGAGAAAGAAGCTTTCTGAGAAACTTCTTTGTGTTCTGTGAAATCATCTCACAGAGTTACAGCTGTCCCCTCAAGAAGCCTTTCGCTAAGACAGTTCTTGTGGAATTGGCAAAGTGATATTTGGAAGCCCATAGAGGGCTATGGTGAAAAAGGAAATATCCTCAGATGAAATCTGGAAATAAGATTTCTGAGAAACTGCTGAGTGTTCTGTTAATTCATCTCACAGAGTTACATCTGTATTTCGTGGATCTCTTTGCTAGCCTTATTTCTGTGGAATCTGAGAACAGATATTTCGGATCCCTTTGAAGACTACAGGGCCAAAGGAAATATCCTCCGATAACAAAGAGAAAGAAGCTTTCTGAGAAACTTCTTTGTGTTCTGTTAAATCACCTCACAGAGTTACAGCTTTCCCCTCAAGAAGCCTTTCGCTAAGACAGTTCTTGTGGAATTGGCAAAGTGATATTTGGAAGCCCATAGAGGGCTATGGTGAAAAAGGAAATATCCTCAGATGAAATCTGGAAATAAGATTTCTGAGAAACTGCTGAGTGTTCTGTTAATTCATCTCACAGAGTTACATCTGTATTTCGTGGATCTCTTTGCTAGCCTTATTTCTGTGGAATCTGAGAACAGATATTTCGGATCCCTTTGAAGACTACAGGGCCAAAGGAAATATCCTCCGATAACAAAGAGAAAGAAGCTTTCTGAGAAACTTCTTTGTGTTCTGTTAAATCACCTCACAGAGTTACAGCTTTCCCCTCAAGAAGCCTTTCGCTAAGACAGTTCTTGTGGAATTGGCAAAGTGATATTTGGAAGCCCATAGAGGGCTATGGTGAAAAAGGAAATATCCTCAGATGAAATCTGGAAAGAAGCTTTCTGAGAAACTGCTTAGTGTTCTGTTGTTTCATCTCACAGAGTTACATCTGTATTTCGTGGATCTCTTTGCTAGCCTTATTTCTTTGGAATCTGAGAACAGATATTTCGGATCCCATTGAAGACTATAGGGCCAAAGGATATATCCTCCGATAACAAAGAGAAAGAAGCTTACTGAGTAACTTCTTTGTGTTCTGTGAAATCATCTCACAGAGTTACAGCTTTCCCCTCAAGAAGCCTTTCGCTAAGACAGTTCTTGTGGAATTGGCAAAGTGATATTTGGAAGCCCATAGAGGGCTATGGTGAAAAAGGAAATATCCTCAGATGAAATCTGGAAAGAAGCTTTCTGAGAAACTGCTTAGTGTTCTGTTAATTCATCTCACAGAGTTACATCTGTATTTCGTGGATCTCTTTGCTAGACTTATTTCTGTGGAGTCTGAGAACAGATATTTCGGATCCCTTTGAAGACTATAGGGCCAAAGGAAATATCCTCCGATACCAAGGAGAAAGAAGCTTTCTGAGAAACTTCTTTGTGTTCTGTGAAATCATCTCACAGAGTTACAGCTTTCCCCTCAGGAAGCCTTTCGCTAAGATAGTTCTTGTGGAATTGGCAAAGTGATATTTGGAAGCCCCTAGAGGGCTATGGTGAAAAAGGAAATATCCTCAGATGAAATCTGGAAAGAAGCTTTCTGAGAAACTGCTTAGTGTTCTGTTAATTCATCTCACAGAGTTACATCTGTATTTCGTGGATCTCTTTGCTACACTTATTTCTGTGGAATCTGAGAACAGATATTTCGGATCCCTTTGAAGACTATAGAGCCAAAGGAAATATCCTCCGATAACAAAGAGAAAGAAGCTTTCTGAGAAACGTTTTTGTGTTCTGTGAAAACATCTCACAGAGTTGCAGCTTTCCCCTCAAGAAGGCTTTCGCTTAGACAGTTCTTGTGGAATTGGCAAAGTGATATTTGGAAGCCCATAGAGGGCTATGCTGAAAAAGGAAATATCCTCAGATGAAATCTGGAAAGAAGCTTTCTGAGAAACAGCTTAGTGTTCTGTTAATTCATCTCAGAGAGTACATCTGTATTTTGTGGATCTCTTTGCTAGCCTTATTTCTGTGGAATCTGAGAAGAGATATTTCGGATCCCTTTGAAGACTATAGGGCCAAAGGAAATATCCTCCGATAACAAAGAGAAAGAAGTTTTCTGAGAAACTTCTTTGTGTTCTGTGAAATCATCTCACAGAGTTACAGCTTTCCCCTCAAGAAGCCTTTCGCCTAGACAGTTCTTGTGGAATTGGCAAAGTGATATTTGGAAGCCCATAGAGGGCTATGGTGAAAAAGGAAATATCCTCAGATGAAATCTGGAAAGAAGCTTTCTGAGAAACTGCTGAGTGTTCTCTTAATTCATCTCACAGAGTTACATCTGTATTTCGTGAATCTCTTTGCTAGCCTTATTTCTGTGGAATCTGAGAGTAGATATTTCGGATCCCTTTGAAGACTATAGGGCCAAAGGAAATATCCTCCAATACCAAAGAGAAAGAAGCTTTCTGAGAAACTTCTTTGTGTTCTGTGAAATCATCTCACAGAGTTACAGCTTTCCCCTCAAGAAGCCTTTCGCTAAGACAGTTCTTGTGGAATTGGCAAAGTGATATTTGGAAGGCCATAGAGGGCTATGGTGAAAAAGGAAATATCCTCAGATGAAATCTGGAAAGAAGCTTTCTGAGAAACTGCTGAGTGTTCTGTTAATTCATCTCACAGAGTTTCATCTGTATTTCGTGGATCTCCTTGCCAGCCTTATTTCTGTGGAATCTGAGAACAGATATTTCAGATCCCATTGAAGACTATAGGGCCAAAGGAAATATCCTCCGATAACAAAGAGAAAGAAGCTTTCTGAGAAACTTCTTTGTGTTCTGTGAAATCATCTCACAGAGTTACAGCTTTCCCCTCAAGAAGACTTTCGCTAAGACAGTTCTTGTGGAATTGGCAAAGTGATATTTGGAAGCCCCTAGAGGGCTATGGTGAAAAAGGAAATATCCTCAGATGAAATCTGGAAATAAGATTTCTGAGAAACTGCTTAGTGTTCTGTTAATTCATCTCACAGAGTTTCATCTGTATTTCGTGGATCTCTTTGCTAGCCTTATTTCTGTGGAATCTGAGAACAGATATTTCGGATCACTTTGAAGACTACAGGGCCAAAGGAAATATCCTCCGATAACAAAGAGAAAGAAGCTTTCTGAGAAACTTCTTTGTGTTCTGTTAAATCACCTCACAGAGTTACAGCTTTCCCCTCAAGAAGCCTTTCGCTAAGACAGTTCTTGTGGAATTGGCAAAGTGATATTTGGAAGCACATAGAGGGCTATGGTGAAAAAGGAAATATCCTCAGATGAAATCTGGAAAGAAGCTTTCTGAGAAACTGCTTAGTGTTTTGTTAATTCATCTCACAGAGTTACATCTGTATTTCGTGGATCTCTTTGCTAGCCTTATTTCTGTGGAATCTGAGAACAGATATTTCGGATCCCATTGAAGACTATAGGGCCAAAGGATATATCCTCCGATAACAAAGAGAAAGAAGCTTTCTGAGAAACTTCTTTGTGTTCTGTGAAATCATCTCACAGAGTTACAGCTGTCCCCTCAAGAAGCCTTTCGCTAAGACAGTTCTTGTGGAATTGGCAAAGTGATATTTGGAAGCCCATAGAGGGCTATGGTGAAAAAGGAAATATCCTCAGATGAATTCTGGAAAGAAGCTTTCTGAGAAACTGCTTAGTGTTCTGTTAATTCATCTCACAGAGTTACATCTGTATTTCGTGGATCTCTTTGCTAGCCTTATTTCTGTGGAATCTGAGAACTGATATTTCGGATCCCTTTGAAGACTATAGGGCCAAAGGAAATATCCTCCGATAACAAAGAGAAAGAAGCTTTCTGAGAAACTTCTTTGTGTTCTGTGAAATCATCTCACAGAGTTACACCTTTCCCCTCAAGAAGCCTTTCGCTAAGACAGTCCTTGTGGAATTGGCAAAGTGATATTTGGAAGCCCATAGAGGGCTATGCTGAAAAAGGAAATATCCTCAGATGAAATCTGGAAATAAGATTTCTGAGAAACTGCTGAGTGTTCTGTTAATTCATCTCAGAGAGTACATCTGTATTTTGTGGATCTCTTTGCTAGCCTTATTTCTGTGGAATCTGAGAAGAGATATTTCGGATCCCTTTGAAGACTATAGGGCCAAAGGAAATATCCTCCGATAACAAAGAGAAAGAAGTTTTCTGAGAAACTTCTTTGTGTTCTGTGAAATCATCTCACAGAGTTACAGCTTTCCCCTCAAGAAGCCTTTCGCCTAGACAGGTCTTGTGGAATTGGCAAAGTGATATTTGGAAGCCCATAGAGGGCTATGGTGAAAAAGGAAATATCCTCAGATGAAATCTGGAAAGAAGCTTTCTGAGAAACTGCTGAGTGTTCTCTTAATTCATCTCACAGAGTTACATCTGTATTTCGTGAATCTCTTTGCTAGCCTTATTTCTGTGGAATCTGAGAGTAGATATTTCGGATCCCTTTGAAGACTATAGGGCCAAAGGAAATATCCTCCAATACCAAAGAGAAAGAAGCTTTCTGAGAAACTTCTTTGTGTTCTGTGAAATCATCTCACAGAGTTACAGCTTTCCCCTCAAGAAGCCTTTCGCTAAGACAGTTCTTGTGGAATTGGCAAAGTGATATTTGGAAGCCCATAGAGGGCTATGGTGAAAAAGGAAGTATCCTCAGATGAAATCTGGAAAGAAGCTTTCTGAGAAACTGCTGAGTGATCTCTTAATTCATCTCACAGAGTTACATCTGTATTTCATGGATCTCTTTGCTAGCCTTATTTCTGTGGAATCTGAGAGTAGATATTTCGGATCCCTTTGAAGACTATAGGGCCAAAGGAAATATCCTCCAATACCAAAGAGAAAGAAGCTTTCTGAGAAACTTCTTTGTGTTCTGTGAAATCATCTCACAGAGTTACAGCTTTCCCCTCAAGAAGCCTTTCGCTAAGAGAGTTCTTGTGGAATTGGCAAAGTGATATTTGGAAGCCCATAGAGGGCTATGGTGAAAAAGGAAATATCCTCAGATGAAATATGGAAAGAAGCTTTCTGAGAAACTGCTTAGTGTTCTGTTAATTCATCTCACAGAGTTACATCTGTATTTCGTGGATCTCTTTGCTAGCCTTATTTCTGTGGAATCTGAGAACAGATATTTCGGATCCCTTTGAAAACTATAGGGCCAAAGGAAATATACTCCGATAAGAAAGAGAAAGAAGCTTTCTGAGAAACTTCTTTGTGTTCTGTGAAATCATCTCACAGAGTTACACCGTTCCCCTCAAGAAGCCTTTCGCTAAGACAGTTCTTGTGGAATTGGCAAGGTGATATTTGGAAGCCACTAGAGGGCTATGGTGAAAAAGGAAATATCCTCAGATGAAATCTGGAAAGAAGCTTTCTGAGAATCTGCTTAGTGTTCTGTTCATTCATCTCACAGAGTTACATCTGCATTTCGTGGATCTCTTTGCTAGCCTTATTTTTGTGGAATCTGACAACAGATATTTCGGATCCCTTTGAAGACTACAGGGCCAAAGGAAATATCCTACGATTACAAAGAGAAAGAAGCTTTCTGAGAAATTTCTTTGTGTTCTGTGAAATCATCTCACAGAGTTACAGCTTTCCCCTCAAGAAGCCTTTCGCTAAGACAGTTCTTGTGGAATTGGCAAAGTGATATTTGGAAGCCCCTAGAGGTCTATGGTGAAAAAGGAAATATCCTCAGATGAAATCTGGAAAGAAGCTTTCTGAGAAACTGCTTAGTGTTCTGTAAATTCATCTCACTGAGTTACATCTGTATTTCGTGGATCTCTTTGCTACACTTATTTCTGTGGAATCTGAGAACAGATATTTCGGATCCCTTTGAAGACTATAGAGCCAAAGGAAATATCCTCCGATAACAAAGAGAAAGAAGCTTTCTGAGAAACGTTTTTGTGTTCTTTGAAATCATCTCACAGAGTTACAGCTTTCCCCTCAAGAAGCCTTTCGCTGAGACAGTTCCTGTGGAATTGGCAAAGTGATATTTGGAAGCCCATAGAGGGCTATGGTGAAAAAGGAAATATCCTCAGATGAAATCTGGAAAGAAGCTTTCTGAGAAACAGCTTAGTGTTCTGTTAATTCATGTCACAGAGTACATCTGTATTTTGTGGATCTCTTTGCTAGCCTTATTTCTGTGGAATCTGAGAAGAGATATTTCGGATCCCTTTGAAGCCTATAGGGCCAAAGGAAATATCCTCCGATAACAAAGAGAAAGAAGTTTTCTGAGAAACTTCTTTGTGTTCTGTGAAATCATCTCACAGAGTTACAGCTTTCCCCTGAAGAAGCCTTTCGCTAAGACAGTTCTTGTGGAATTGGCAAAGTGATATTTGGAACCCCTAGAGGGCTATGGTGAAAAAGGAAATATCCTCAGATGAAATCTGGAAAGAAGCTTTCTGAGAAACTGCTTAGTGCTCCGTTAATTCATCTCACAGAGTTACATGTGTATTTCTTGGATCTCTTTGCTAGCCTTATTTCTGTGGAATCTGAGAACAGATATTTCGGATCCCATTGAAGACTATAGGGCCAAAGGAATTATCCTTCGGTAACAAAGAGAAAGAAGCTTTCTGAGAAACTACTTTGTGTTCTGTGAAATCATCTCACAGAGTTACAGCTTTCCCCTGAAGAAGCCTTTCTCTAAGACAGTTCTTGTGGAATTGGCAAAGTGATATTTGGAAGGCCATAGAGGGCTATGGTGAAAAAGGAAATATCCTCAGGTGAAATCTGGAAAGAAGCTTTCTGAGAAACTGCTTAGTGCTCTGTTAATTCATCTCACAGAGTTACATCTGTATTTCGTGGATCTCTTTGCTAGCCTTATTTCTGTGGATTCTGAAAACAGATATTTCGGATCCCATTGAAGACTATGGGGCCAAAGGAAATATCCTCCGATAACAAAGAGAAAGAAGCTTTCTGAGAAACTTCTTTGTGTTCTGTTAAATCATCTCACAGAGTTACAGCTTTCCCCTCAAGAAGCCTTTCGCTAAGACAGTTCTTGTGGAATTGGCAAAGTGATATTTGGAAGCCCATAGAGGGCTATGGTGAAAAAGGAAATATCCTCAGATGAAATCTGGAAAGAAGCTCTCTGAGAAACAGCTTAGTGTTCTGTTAATTCATCTCACAGAGTTACATCTGTATTTCGTGGATCTCTTTGCTAGCCTTATTTCTGTGGAATCTGAGAACAGATATTTCGGATCCCATTGAAGACTATAGGGCCAAAGGAAATATCCTCCGATAACAAAGAGAAAGAAGTTGTCTGAGAAACTTCTTTGTGTTCTGTGAAATCATCTCACAGAGTTACAGCTTTCCCTAAAGAAGCCTTTCCCTGAGACTGTTCTTGTGGAATTGGCAAAGTGATATTTGGAAGCCCATAGAGGGCTATGGTGAAAAAGGAAGTATCCTCAGATGAAATCTGGAAAGAAGCTTTCTGAGAAACAGCTTAGTGTTCTGTTAATTCATCTCAGAGAGTACATCTGTATTTTGTGGATCTCTTTGCTAGCCTTATTTCTGTGGAATCTGAGAAGAGATATTTGGGATCCCTTTGAAGACTATAGGGCCAAAGGAAATATCCTCCGATAACAAAGAGAAAGAAGCTTTCTGAGAAACTTCTTAGTGTTCTGTGAAATCATCTCACAGAGTTACAGCTTTCCCCTCAAGAAGCCTTTCGCCTAGACAGGTCTTGTGGAATTGGCAAAGTGATATTTGGAAGCCCATAGAGGGCTATGGTGAAAAAGGAAATATCCTCAGATGAAATCTGGAAAGAAGCTTTCTGAGAAACTGCTGAGTGTTCTCTTAATTCATCTCACAGAGTTACATCTGTATTTCGTGAATCTCTTTGCTAGCCTTATTTCTGTGGTATCTGAGAGTAGATATTTCGGATCCCTTTGAAGACTATAGGGCCAAAGGAAATATCCTCCAATACCAAAGAGAAAGAAGCTTTCTGAGAAACTTCTTTGTGTTCTGTGAAATCATCTCACAGAGTTACAGCTTTCCCCTCAAGAAGCCTTTCGCTAAGACAGTTTTTGTGGAATTGTCAAAGTGATATTTGGAAGCCCATAGAGGGCTATGGTGAAAAAGGAAATATCCTCAGATGAAATCTGGAAAGAAGCTTTCTGAGAAACTGCTGAGTGTTCTCTTAATTCATCTCACAGAGTTACATCTGTATTTCATGGATCTCTTTGCTAGCCTTATTTCTGTGGAATCTGAGAACAGATATTTCGGATCCCTTTGAAGACTATAGGGCCAAAGGAAATATCCTCCAATACCAAAGAGAAAGAAGCTTTCTGAGAAACTTCTTTGTGTTCTGTGAAATCATCTCACAGAGTTACAGCTTTCCCCTCAAGAAGCCTTTCGCTAAGAGAGTTCTTGTGGAATTGGCAAAGTGATATTTGGAAGCCCATAGAGGGCTATGGTGAAAAAGGAAATATCCTCAGATGAAATCTGGAAAGAAGCTTTCTGAGAAACTGCTTAGTGTTCTGTTAATTCATCTCACAGAGTTACATCTGTATTTCGTGGATCTCTTTGCTAGCCTTATTTCTGTGGAATCTGAGAACAGATATTTCGGATCCCTTTGAAGACTATAGGGCCAAAGGAAATATCCTCCGATAAGAAAGAGAAAGAAGCTTTCTGAGAAACTTCTTTGTGTTCTGTGAAATCATCTCACAGAGTTACACCGTTCCCCTCAAGAAGCCTTTCGCTAAGACAGTTCTTGTGGAATTGGCAAGGTGATATTCGGAAGCCACTAGAGGGCTATGGTGAAAAAGGAAATATCCACAGATGAAATCTGGAAAGAAGCTTTCTGAGAATCTGCTTAGTGTTCTGTTCATTCATCTCACAGAGTTACATCTGCATTTCGTGGATCTCTTTGCTAGCCTTATTTTTGTGGAATCTGACAACAGATATTTCGGATCCCTTTGAAGACTACAGGGCCAAAGGAAATATCCTACGATTACAAAGAGAAAGAAGCTTTCTGAGAAACTTCTTTGTGTTCTGTGAAATCATCTCACAGAGTTACAGCTTTCCCCTCAAGAAGCCTTTCGCTAAGACAGTTCTTGTGGAATTGGCAAAGTGATATTTGGAAGCCCCTAGAGGGCTATGGTGAAAAAGGAAATATCCTCAGATGAAATCTGGAAAGAAGCTTTCTGAGAAACTGCTTAGTGTTCTGTAAATTCATCTCACTGAGTTACATCTGTATTTCGTGGATCTCTTTGCTACACTTATTTCTGTGGAATCTGAGAACAGATATTTCGGATCCCTTTGAAGACTATAGAGCCAAAGGAAATATCCTCCGATAACAAAGAGAAAGAAGCTTTCTGAGAAACGTTTTTGTGTTCTGTGAAATCATCTCACAGAGTTACAGCTTTCCCCTCAAGAAGCCTTTCGCTGAGACAGTTCTTGTGGAATTGGCAAAGTGATATTTGGAAGCCCATAGAGGGCTATGGTGAAAAAGGAAATATCCTCAGATGAAATCTTGAAAGAAGCTTTCTGAGAAACAGCTTAGTGTTCTGTTAATTCATGTCACAGAGTACATCTGTATTTTGTGGATCTCTTTGCTAGCCTTATTTCTGTGGAATCTGAGAAGAGATATTTCGGATCCCTTTGAAGCCTATAGGGCCAAAGGAAATATCCTCCGATAACAAAGAGAAAGAAGTTTTCTGAGAAACTTCTTTGTGTTCTGTGAAATCATCTCACAGAGTTACAGCTTTCCCCTGAAGAAGCCTTTCGCTAAGACAGTTCTTGTGGAATTGGCAAAGTGATATTTGGAAGCCCATAGAGGGCTATGGTGAAAAAGGAAATATCCTCAGATGAAATCTGGAAAGAAGCTTTCTGAGAAACTGCTTAGTGCTCCGTTAATTCATCTCACAGAGTTACATGTGTATTTCTTGGATCTCTTTGCTAGCCTTATTTCTGTGGAATCTGAGAACAGATATTTCGGATCCCATTGAAGACTATAGGGCCAAAGGAATTATCCTTCGGTAACAAAGAGAAAGAAGCTTTCTGAGAAACTACTTTGTGTTCTGTGAAATCATCTCACAGAGTTACAGCTTTCCCCTGAAGAAGCCTTTCTCTAAGACAGTTCTTGTGGAATTGGCAAAGTGATATTTGGAAGGCCATAGAGGGCTATGGTGAAAAAGGAAATATCCTCAGATGAAATCTGGAAAGAAGCTTTCTGAGAAACTGCTTAGTGCTCTGTTAATTCATCTCACAGAGTTACATCTGTATTTCGTGGATCTCTTTGCTAGCCTTATTTCTGTGGATTCTGAAAACAGATATTTCGGATCCCATTGAAGACTATGGGGCCAAAGGAAATATCCTCCGATAACAAAGAGAAAGAAGCTTTCTGAGAAACTTCTTTGTGTTCTGTGAAATCATCTCACAGAGTTACAGCTTTCCCCTCAAGAAGCCTTTCGCTAAGACAGTTCTTGTGTAATTGGCAAAGTGATATTTGGAAGCCCATAGAGGGCTATGGTGAAAAAGGAAATATCCTCAGATGAAATCTGGAAAGAAGCTCTCTGAGAAACAGCTTAGTGTTCTGTTAATTCATCTCACAGAGTTACATCTGTATTTCGTGGATCTCTTTGCTAGCCTTATTTCTGTGGAATCTGAGAACAGATATTTCGGATCCCATTGAAGACTATAGGGCCAAAGGAAATATCCTCCGATAACAAAGAGAAAGAAGCTGTCTGAGAAACTTCTTTGTGTTCTGTGAAATCATCTCACAGAGTTACAGCTTTCCCTAAAGAAGCCTTTCGCTGAGACTGTTCTTGTGGAATTGGCAAAGTGATATTTGGAAGCCCATAGAGGGCTATGGTGAAAAAGGAAGTATCCTCAGATGAAATCTGGAAAGAAGCTTTCTGAAAAACTGCTTAGTGTTCTGTTAATTCATCTCACAGAGTTACATCTGTATTTCGTTGATCTCTTTGCTAGCCTTATTTCTGTGGAATCTGAGAACAGATATTTCGGATCCCATTGAAGACTATAGGGCCAAAGGAAATATCCTCCGATAAAAAAGAGAAAGAAGCTTTCTGAGAAACTTCTTTGTGTTCTGTGAAATCATCTCACAGAGTTACAGCTTTCCCCTCAAGAAGCCTTTCGCTAAGACAGTTCTTGTGGAATTGGCAAAGTGATATTTGGAAGCCCATAGAAGGCTATGGTGAAAAAGAAATATCCTCAGATGAAATCTGGAAAGAAGCCTTCTGAGAAACTGCTTAGTGTTCTGTTAATTCATCTCACAGAGTTATATCTGTATTTCGTGGATCTCTTTGCTAGTCTTATTTCTGTGGAATCTGAGAACAGATATTTCGGAAACAATTGAAGACTAAAGGGCCAAAGGAAATATCCTACGATAACAAAGAGAAAGAAGCTTTCTGAGAAACTTCTTTGTGTTCTGTGAAATCATCTCACAGAGTTACAGCTTTCCCCTCAAGAAGCCTTTCGCTAAGACAGTTCTTGTGGAATTGGCAAAGTGATATTTGGAAGCCCATAGAGGGCTATGGTGAAAAAGGAAATATCCTCAGATGAAATCTGGAAATAAGATTTCTGAGAAACTGCTTAGTGTTCTGTTAATTCATCTCACAGAGTTTCATCTGTATTTCGTGGATCTCTTTGCTAGCCTTATTTCTGTGGAATCTGAGAACAGATATTTCGGATCCCTTTGAAGACTACAGGGCCAAAGGAAATATCCTCCGATAACAAAGAGAAAGAAGCTTTCTGAGAAACTTCTTTGTGTTCTGTTAAATCACCTCACAGAGTTACAGCTTTCCCCTCAAGAAGCCTTTCGCTAAGACAGTTCTTGTGGAATTGGCAAAGTGATATTTGGAAGCCCATAGAGGGCTATGGTGAAAAAGGAAATATCCTCAGATGAAATCTGGAAAGAAGCTTTCGGAGAAACTGCTTAGTGTTTTGTTAATTCATCTCACAGAGTTACATCTGTATTTCGTGGATCTCTTTGCTAGCCTTATTTCTGTGGAATCTGAGAACAGATATTTCGGATCCCTTTGAAGACTATAGGGCCAAAGGATATATCCTCCGATAACAAAGAGAAAGAAGCTTTCTGAGAAACTTCTTTGTGTTCTGTGAAATCATCTCACAGAGTTACAGCTGTCCCCTCAAGAAGCCTTTCGCTAAGACAGTTCTTGTGGAATTGGCAAAGTGATATTTGGAAGCCCTTAGAGGGCTATGGTGAAAAAGTAAATATCCTCAGATGAAAACTGGAAAGAAGCTTTCTGAGAAACTGCTTAGTGCTCTGTTAATTCATCTCACAGAGTTACATCTGTATTTCGTGGATCTCTTTGCTAGCCTTATTTCTGTGGAATCTGAAAACAGATATTTCGGATCCCCTTGAAGACTATAGGGCCAAAGGAAATATCCTCCGATAACAAAGAGAAAGAAGCTTTCTGAGAAACTTCTTTGTATTCTGTTAAATCATCTCACAGAGTTACAGCTTTCCCCTCAGGAAGCCTTTCGCTAAGAGAGTTCTTGTGGAATTGGCAAAGTGATATTTGGAAGCCCGAGAGGGCTATGGTTAAAAAGGAAATATCCTCAGATGAAATCTGGAAAGAAGCTTTCTGAGAAACTGCTTAGTGTTCTGTTAATTCATCTCACAGAGTTACATCTGTATTTCGTGGATCTCTTTGCTACACTTATTTCTGTGGAATCTGAGAACAGATATTTCGGATCCCTTTGAAGACTATAGAGCCAAAGGAAATATCCTCCGATAACAAAGAGAAAGAAGCTTTCTGAGAAACTTCTTTGTGTTCTGTGAAAACATCTCACAGAGTTACAGCTTTCCCCTCAAGAAGCCTTTAGCTTAGACAGTTCTTGTGGAATTGGCAAAGTGATATTTGGAAGCCCATAGAGGGCTATGGTGAAAAAGGAAATATCCTCAGATGAAATCTGGAAAGAAGCTTTCTGAGAAACTGCTTAGTGCTCTGTTAATTCATCTCACAGAGTTACATGTGTGTTTCGTGGATCTCTTTGCTAGCCTTATTTCTGTGGAATCTGAGAACAGATATTTCGGACCCCTTGGAAGACTATAGGGCCAAAGGAATTATCCTTCGGTAAGAAAGAGAAAGAAGCTTTCTGAGAAACTTCTTTGTGTTCTGTGAAATCATCTCACAGAGTTACAGCTTTCCCCTCAAGAAGCCTTTCGCTAAGACAGTTCTTGTGGAATTGGCAAAGTGATATTTGGAAGCCCATAGAGGGCTATGGTGAAAAAGGAAATATCCTCAGATGAAATCTGGAAAGAAGCTTTCTGAGAAACTGCTTAGTGTTCTGTTAATTCATCTCACAGAGTTACATCTGTATTTCGTGGATCTCTTTGCTAGCCTTATTTCTGTGGAATCTGAGAACAGATATTTCGGATCCCTTTGAAGACTATAGGGCCAAAGGAAATATCCTCCGATAAGAAAGAGAAAGAAGCTTTCTGAGAAACTTCTTTGTGTTCTGTGAAATCATCTCACAGAGTTACACCGTTCCCCTCAAGAAGACTTTCGCTAAGACAGTTCTTGTGGAATTGGCAAGGTGATATTTGGAATCCACTAGAGGGCTATGGTGAAAAAGGAAATATCCTCAGATGTAATCTGGAAAGAAGCTTTCTGAGAATCTGCTTAGTGTTCTGTTCATTCATCTCACAGTTACATCTGTATTTCGTGGATCTCTTTGCTAGCCTTATTTTTGTGGAATCTGACAACAGATATTTCGGATCCCTTTGAAGACTATAGAGCCAAAGGAAATATCCTCCGATAACAAAGAGAAAGAAGCTTTCTGAGAAACGTTTTTGTGTTCTGTGAAATCATCTCACAGAGTTACAGCTTTCCCCTCAAGAAGCCTTTCGCTGAGACAGTTCTTGTGGAATTGGCAAAGTGATATTTGGAAGCCCATAGAGGGCTATGGTGAAAAAGGAAATATCCTCAGATGAAATCTGGAAAGAAGCTTTCTGAGAAACAGCTTAGTGTTCTGTTAATTCATCTCACAGAGTACATCTGTATTTTGTGGATCTCTTTGCTAGCCTTATTTCTGTGGAATCTGAGAAGAGATATTTCGGATCCCTTTGAAGCCTATAGGGCCAAAGGAAATATCCTCCGATAACAAAGAGAAAGAAGTTTTCTGAGAAACTTCTTTGTGTTCTGTGAAATCATCTCACAGAGTTACAGCTTTCCCCTGAAGAAGCCTTTCGCTAAGACAGTTCTTGTGGAATTGGCAAAGTGATATTTGGAACCCCTAGAGGGCTATGGTGAAAAAGGAAATATCCTCAGATGAAATCTGGAAAGAAGCTTTCTGAGAAACTGCTTAGTGCTCCGTTAATTCATCTCACAGAGTTACATGTGTATTTCTTGGATCTCTTTGCTAGCCTTATTTCTGTGGAATCTGAGAACAGATATTTCGGATCCCATTGAAGACTATAGGGCCAAAGGAATTATCCTTCGGTAACAAAGAGAAAGAAGCTTTCTGAGAAACTACTTTGTGTTCTGTGAAATCATCTCACAGAGTTACAGCTTTCCCCTGAAGAAGCCTTTCTCTAAGACAGTTCTTGTGGAATTGGCAAAGTGATATTTGGAAGGCCATAGAGGGCTATGGTGAAAAAGGAAATATCCTCAGGTGAAATCTGGAAAGAAGCTTTCTGAGAAACTGCTTAGTGCTCTGTTAATTCATCTCACAGAGTTACATCTGTATTTCGTGGATCTCTTTGCTAGCCTTATTTCTGTGGATTCTGAAAACAGATATTTCGGATCCCATTGAAGACTATGGGGCCAAAGGAAATATCCTCCGATAACAAAGAGAAAGAAGCTTTCTGAGAAACTTCTTTGTGTTCTGTTAAATCATCTCACAGAGTTACAGCTTTCCCCTCAAGAAGCCTTTCGCTAAGACAGTTCTTGTGGAATTGGCAAAGTGATATTTGGAAGCCCATAGAGGGCTATGGTGAAAAAGGAAATATCCTCAGATGAAATCTGGAAAGAAGCTCTCTGAGAAACAGCTTAGTGTTCTGTTAATTCATCTCACAGAGTTACATCTGTATTTCGTGGATCTCTTTGCTAGCCTTATTTCTGTGGAATCTGAGAACAGATATTTCGGATCCCATTGAAGACTATAGGGCCAAAGGAAATATCCTCCGATAACAAAGAGAAAGAAGTTGTCTGAGAAACTTCTTTGTGTTCTGTGAAATCATCTCACAGAGTTACAGCTTTCCCTAAAGAAGCCTTTCCCTGAGACTGTTCTTGTGGAATTGGCAAAGTGATATTTGGAAGCCCATAGAGGGCTATGGTGAAAAAGGAAGTATCCTCAGATGAAATCTGGAAAGAAGCTTTCTGAGAAACAGCTTAGTGTTCTGTTAATTCATCTCAGAGAGTACATCTGTATTTTGTGGATCTCTTTGCTAGCCTTATTTCTGTGGAATCTGAGAAGAGATATTTCGGATCCCTTTGAAGACTATAGGGCCAAAGGAAATATCCTCCGATAACAAAGAGAAAGAAGTTTTCTGAGAAACTTCTTAGTGTTCTGTGAAATCATCTCACAGAGTTACAGCTTTCCCCTCAAGAAGCCTTTCGCCTAGACAGGTCTTGTGGAATTGGCAAAGTGATATTTGGAAGCCCATAGAGGGCTATGGTGAAAAAGGAAATATCCTCAGATGAAATCTGGAAAGAAGCTTTCTGAGAAACTGCTGAGTGTTCTCTTAATTCATCTCACAGAGTTACATCTGTATTTCGTGAATCTCTTTGCTAGCCTTATTTCTGTGGTATCTGAGAGTAGATATTTCGGATCCCTTTGAAGACTATAGGGCCAAAGGAAATATCCTCCAATACCAAAGAGAAAGAAGCTTTCTGAGAAACTTCTTTGTGTTCTGTGAAATCATCTCACAGAGTTACAGCTTTCCCCTCAAGAAGCCTTTCGCTAAGACAGTTTTTGTGGAATTGTCAAAGTGATATTTGGAAGCCCATAGAGGGCTATGGTGAAAAAGGAAATATCCTCAGATGAAATCTGGAAAGAAGCTTTCTGAGAAACTGCTGAGTGTTCTCTTAATTCATCTCACAGAGTTACATCTGTATTTCATGGATCTCTTTGCTAGCCTTATTTCTGTGGAATCTGAGAACAGATATTTCGGATCCCTTTGAAGACTATAGGGCCAAAGGAAATATCCTCCAATACCAAAGAGAAAGAAGCTTTCTGAGAAACTTCTTTGTGTTCTGTGAAATCATCTCACAGAGTTACAGCTTTCCCCTCAAGAAGCCTTTCGCTAAGAGAGTTCTTGTGGAATTGGCAAAGTGATATTTGGAAGCCCATAGAGGGCTATGGTGAAAAAGGAAATATCCTCAGATGAAATCTGGAAAGAAGCTTTCTGAGAAACTGCTTAGTGTTCTGTTAATTCATCTCACAGAGTTACATCTGTATTTCGTGGATCTCTTTGCTAGCCTTATTTCTGTGGAATCTGAGAACAGATATTTCGGATCCCTTTGAAGACTATAGGGCCAAAGGAAATATCCTCCGATAAGAAAGAGAAAGAAGCTTTCTGAGAAACTTCTTTGTGTTCTGTGAAATCATCTCACAGAGTTACACCGTTCCCCTCAAGAAGCCTTTCGCTAAGACAGTTCTTGTGGAATTGGCAAGGTGATATTCGGAAGCCACTAGAGGGCTATGGTGAAAAAGGAAATATCCACAGATGAAATCTGGAAAGAAGCTTTCTGAGAATCTGCTTAGTGTTCTGTTCATTCATCTCACAGAGTTACATCTGCATTTCGTGGATCTCTTTGCTAGCCTTATTTTTGTGGAATCTGACAACAGATATTTCGGATCCCTTTGAAGACTACAGGGCCAAAGGAAATATCCTACGATTACAAAGAGAAAGAAGCTTTCTGAGAAACTTCTTTGTGTTCTGTGAAATCATCTCACAGAGTTACAGCTTTCCCCTCAAGAAGCCTTTCGCTAAGACAGTTCTTGTGGAATTGGCAAAGTGATATTTGGAAGCCCCTAGAGGGCTATGGTGAAAAAGGAAATATCCTCAGATGAAATCTGGAAAGAAGCTTTCTGAGAAACTGCTTAGTGTTCTGTAAATTCATCTCACTGAGCTACATCTGTATTTCGTGGATCTCTTTGCTACACTTATTTCTGTGGAATCTGAGAACAGATATTTCGGATCCCTTTGAAGACTATAGAGCCAAAGGAAATATCCTCCGATAACAAAGAGAAAGAAGCTTTCTGAGAAACGTTTTTGTGTTCTGTGAAATCATCTCACAGAGTTACAGCTTTCCCCTCAAGAAGCCTTTCGCTGAGACAGTTCTTGTGGAATTGGCAAAGTGATATTTGGAAGCCCATAGAGGGCTATGGTGAAAAAGGAAATATCCTCAGATGAAATCTTGAAAGAAGCTTTCTGAGAAACAGCTTAGTGTTCTGTTAATTCATGTCACAGAGTACATCTGTATTTTGTGGATCTCTTTGCTAGCCTTATTTCTGTGGAATCTGAGAAGAGATATTTCGGATCCCTTTGAAGCCTATAGGGCCAAAGGAAATATCCTCCGATAACAAAGAGAAAGAAGTTTTCTGAGAAACTTCTTTGTGTTCTGTGAAATCATCTCACAGAGTTACAGCTTTCCCCTGAAGAAGCTTTTCGCTAAGACAGTTCTTGTGGAATTGGCAAAGTGATATTTGGAAGCCCATAGAGGGCTATGGTGAAAAAGGAAATATCCTCAGATGAAATCTGGAAAGAAGCTTTCTGAGAAACTGCTTAGTGCTCCGTTAATTCATCTCACAGAGTTACATGTGTATTTCTTGGATCTCTTTGCTAGCCTTATTTCTGTGGAATCTGAGAACAGATATTTCGGATCCCATTGAAGACTATAGGGCCAAAGGAATTATCCTTCGGTAACAAAGAGAAAGAAGCTTTCTGAGAAACTACTTTGTGTTCTGTGAAATCATCTCACAGAGTTACAGCTTTCCCCTGAAGAAGCCTTTCTCTAAGACAGTTCTTGTGGAATTGGCAAAGTGATATTTGGAAGGCCATAGAGGGCTATGGTGAAAAAGGAAATATCCTCAGATGAAATCTGGAAAGAAGCTTTCTGAGAAACTGCTTAGTGCTCTGTTAATTCATCTCACAGAGTTACATCTGTATTTCGTGGATCTCTTTGCTAGCCTTATTTCTGTGGATTCTGAAAACAGATATTTCGGATCCCATTGAAGACTATGGGGCCAAAGGAAATATCCTCCGATAACAAAGAGAAAGAAGCTTTCTGAGAAACTTCTTTGTGTTCTGTTAAATCATCTCACAGAGTTACAGCTTTCCCCTCAAGAAGCCTTTCGCTAAGACAGTTCTTGTGTAATTGGCAAAGTGATATTTGGAAGCCCATAGAGGGCTATGGTGAAAAAGGAAATATCCTCAGATGAAATCTGGAAAGAAGCTCTCTGAGAAACAGCTTAGTGTTCTGTTAATTCATCTCACAGAGTTACATCTGTATTTCGTGGATCTCTTTGCTAGCCTTATTTCTGTGGAATCTGAGAACAGATATTTCGGATCCCATTGAAGACTATAGGGCCAAAGGAAATATCCTCCGATAACAAAGAGAAAGAAGCTGTCTGAGAAACTTCTTTGTGTTCTGTGAAATCATCTCACAGAGTTACAGCTTTCCCTAAAGAAGCCTTTCGCTGAGACTGTTCTTGTGGAATTGGCAAAGTGATATTTGGAAGCCCATAGAGGGCTATGGTGAAAAAGGAAGTATCCTCAGATGAAATCTGGAAAGAAGCTTTCTGAAAAACTGCTTAGTGTTCTGTTAATTCATCTCACAGAGTTACATCTGTATTTCGTTGATCTCTTTGCTAGCCTTATTTCTGTGGAATCTGAGAACAGATATTTCGGATCCCATTGAAGACTATAGGGCCAAAGGAAATATCCTCCGATAAAAAAGAGAAAGAAGCTTTCTGAGAAACTTCTTTGTGTTCTGTGAAATCATCTCACAGAGTTACAGCTTTCCCCTCAAGAAGCCTTTCGCTAAGACAGTTCTTGTGGAATTGGCAAAGTGATATTTGGAAGCCCATAGAAGGCTATGGTGAAAAAGAAATATCCTCAGATGAAATCTGGAAAGAAGCCTTCTGAGAAACTGCTTAGTGTTCTGTTAATTCATCTCACAGAGTTATATCTGTATTTCGTGGATCTCTTTGCTAGTCTTATTTCTGTGGAATCTGAGAACAGATATTTCGGAAACAATTGAAGACTAAAGGGCCAAAGGAAATATCCTACGATAACAAAGAGAAAGAAGCTTTCTGAGAAACTTCTTTGTGTTCTGTGAAATCATCTCACAGAGTTACAGCTTTCCCCTCAAGAAGCCTTTCGCTAAGACAGTTCTTGTGGAATTGGCAAAGTGATATTTGGAAGCCCATAGAGGGCTATGGTGAAAAAGGAAATATCCTCAGATGAAATCTGGAAATAAGATTTCTGAGAAACTGCTTAGTGTTCTGTTAATTCATCTCACAGAGTTTCATCTGTATTTCGTGGATCTCTTTGCTAGCCTTATTTCTGTGGAATCTGAGAACAGATATTTCGGATCCCTTTGAAGACTACAGGGCCAAAGGAAATATCCTCCGATAACAAAGAGAAAGAAGCTTTCTGAGAAACTTCTTTGTGTTCTGTTAAATCACCTCACAGAGTTACAGCTTTCCCCTCAAGAAGCCTTTCGCTAAGACAGTTCTTGTGGAATTGGCAAAGTGATATTTGGAAGCCCATAGAGGGCTATGGTGAAAAAGGAAATATCCTCAGATGAAATCTGGAAAGAAGCTTTCTGAGAAACTGCTTAGTGTTTTGTTAATTCATCTCACAGAGTTACATCTGTATTTCGTGGATCTCTTTGCTAGCCTTATTTCTGTGGAATCTGAGAACAGATATTTCGGATCCCTTTGAAGACTATAGGGCCAAAGGATATATCCTCCGATAACAAAGAGAAAGAAGCTTTCTGAGAAACTTCTTTGTGTTCTGTGAAATCATCTCACAGAGTTACAGCTGTCCCCTCAAGAAGCCTTTCGCTAAGACAGTTCTTGTGGAATTGGCAAAGTGATATTTGGAAGCCCTTAGAGGGCTATGGTGAAAAAGTAAATATCCTCAGATGAAAACTGGAAAGAAGCTTTCTGAGAAACTGCTTAGTGCTCTGTTAATTCATCTCACAGAGTTACATCTGTATTTCGTGGATCTCTTTGCTAGCCTTATTTCTGTGGAATCTGAAAACAGATATTTCGGATCCCCTTGAAGACTATAGGGCCAAAGGAAATATCCTCCGATAACAAAGAGAAAGAAGCTTTCTGAGAAACTTCTTTGTATTCTGTTAAATCATCTCACAGAGTTACAGCTTTCCCCTCAGGAAGCCTTTCGCTAAGAGAGTTCTTGTGGAATTGGCAAAGTGATATTTGGAAGCCCGAGAGGGCTATGGTTAAAAAGGAAATATCCTCAGATGAAATCTGGAAAGAAGCTTTCTGAGAAACTGCTTAGTGTTCTGTTAATTCATCTCACAGAGTTACATCTGTATTTCGTGGATCTCTTTGCTACACTTATTTCTGTGGAATCTGAGAACAGATATTTCGGATCCCTTTGAAGACTATAGAGCCAAAGGAAATATCCTCCGATAACAAAGAGAAAGAAGCTTTCTGAGAAACTTCTTTGTGTTCTGTGAAAACATCTCACAGAGTTACAGCTTTCCCCTCAAGAAGCCTTTAGCTTAGACAGTTCTTGTGGAATTGGCAAAGTGATATTTGGAAGCCCATAGAGGGCTATGGTGAAAAAGGAAATATCCTCAGATGAAATCTGGAAAGAAGCTTTCTGAGAAACTGCTTAGTGCTCTGTTAATTCATCTCACAGAGTTACATGTGTGTTTCGTGGATCTCTTTGCTAGCCTTATTTCTGTGGAATCTGAGAACAGATATTTCGGACCCCTTGGAAGACTATAGGGCCAAAGGAATTATCCTTCGGTAAGAAAGAGAAAGAAGCTTTCTGAGAAACTTCTTTGTGTTCTGTGAAATCATCTCACAGAGTTACAGCTTTCCCCTCAAGAAGCCTTTCGCTAAGACAGTTCTTGTGGAATTGGCAAAGTGATATTTGGAAGCCCATAGAGGGCTATGGTGAAAAAGGAAATATCCTCAGATGAAATCTGGAAAGAAGCTTTCTGAGAAACTGCTTAGTGTTCTGTTAATTCATCTCACAGAGTTACATCTGTATTTCGTGGATCTCTTTGCTAGCCTTATTTCTGTGGAATCTGAGAACAGATATTTCGGATCCCTTTGAAGACTATAGGGCCAAAGGAAATATCCTCCGATAAGAAAGAGAAAGAAGCTTTCTGAGAAACTTCTTTGTGTTCTGTGAAATCATCTCACAGAGTTACACCGTTCCCCTCAAGAAGACTTTCGCTAAGACAGTTCTTGTGGAATTGGCAAGGTGATATTTGGAATCCACTAGAGGGCTATGGTGAAAAAGGAAATATCCTCAGATGTAATCTGGAAAGAAGCTTTCTGAGAATCTGCTTAGTGTTCTGTTCATTCATCTCACAGTTACATCTGTATTTCGTGGATCTCTTTGCTAGCCTTATTTTTGTGGAATCTGACAACAGATATTTCGGATCCCTTTGAAGACTATAGAGCCAAAGGAAATATCCTCCGATAACAAAGAGAAAGAAGCTTTCTGAGAAACGTTTTTGTGTTCTGTGAAATCATCTCACAGAGTTACAGCTTTCCCCTCAAGAAGCCTTTCGCTGAGACAGTTCTTGTGGAATTGGCAAAGTGATATTTGGAAGCCCATAGAGGGCTATGGTGAAAAAGGAAATATCCTCAGATGAAATCTGGAAAGAAGCTTTCTGAGAAACAGCTTAGTGTTCTGTTAATTCATCTCACAGAGTACATCTGTATTTTGTGGATCTCTTTGCTAGCCTTATTTCTGAGGAATCTGAGAACAGATATTTCGGATCCCTTTGAAGACTATAGGGCCAAAGGAAATATCCTCCGATAACAAAGAGAAAGAAGTTTTCTGAGAAACTTCTTTGTGTTCTGTGAAATCATCTCACAGAGTTACAGCTTTCCCCTGAAGAAGCCTTTCGCTAAGACAGTTCTTGTGGAATTGGCAAAGTGATATTTGGAAGCCCATAGAGGGCTATGGTGAAAAAGGAAATATCCTCAGATGAAATCTGGAAAGAAGCTTTCTGAGAAACTGCTTAGTGCTCTGTTAATTCATCTCACAGAGTTACATCTGTATTTCTTTGATCTCTTTGCTAGCCTTATTTCTGTGGAATCTGAGAACAGATATTTCGGATCCCATTGAAGACTATAGGGCCAAAGGAATTATCCTTCGGTAACAAAGAGAAAGAAGCTTTCTGAGAAACTACTTTGTGTTCTGTGAAATCATCTCACAGAGTTACAGCTTTCCCCTGAAGAAGCCTTTCTCTAAGACAGTTCTTGTGGAATTTGCAAAGTGATATTTGGAAGGCCATAGAGGGCTATGGTGAAAAAGGAAATATCCTCAGATGAAATCTGGAAAGAAGCTTTCTGAGAAACTGCTTAGTGCTCTGTTAATTCATCTCACAGAGTTACATCTGTATTTCGTGGATCTCTTTGCTAGCCTTATTTCTGTGGATTCTGAAAACAGATATTTCGGATCCCATTGAAGACTATAAGGCCAAAGGAAATATCCTCCGATAACAAAGGGAAAGAAGCTTTCTGAGAAACTTCTTTGTGTTCTGTTAAATCATCTCACAGAGTTACAGCTTTCCCCTCAAGAAGCCTTTCGCTAAGACAGTTCTTGTGGAATTGGCAAAGTGATATTTGGAAGCCCATAGAGGACTATGGTGAAAAAGGAAATATCCTCAGATGAAATCTGCAAAGAAGCTCTCTGAGAAACAGCTTATTGTTCTGTTAATTCATCTCACAGAGTTACATCTGTATTTCGTGGATCTCTTTGCTAGCCTTATTTCTGTGGAATCTGAGAACAGATATTTCGGATCCCATTAAAGACTATAGGGCCAAAGGAAATATCCTCCGATAACAAAGAGAAAGAAGCTGTCTGAGAAACTTCTTTGTGTTCTGTGAAATCATCTCACAGAGTTACAGCTTTCCCTAAAGAAGCCTTTCGCTGAGACAGTTCTTGTGGAATTGGCAAAGTGATATTTGGAAGCCCATAGAGGGCTATGGTGAAAAAGGAAATATCCTCAGATGAAATCTGGAAAGAAGCTTTCTGAAAAACTGCTTAGTGTTCTGTTAATTCATCTCACAGAGTTACATCTGTATTTCGTTGATCTCTTTGCTAGCCTTATTTCTGTGGAATCTGAGAACAGATATTTCGGATCCCATTGAAGACTATAGGGCCAAAGGAAATATCCTCCGATAAAAAAGAGAAAGAAGCTTTCTGAGAAACTTCTTTGTGTTCTGTGAAATCATCTCACAGAGTTACAGCTTTCCCCTCAAGAAGCCTTTCGCTAAGACAGTTCTTGTGGAATTGGCAAAGTGATATTTGGAAGCCCATAGAAGGCTATGGTGAAAAAGGAAATATCCTCAGATGAAATCTGGAAAGAAGCCTTCTGAGAAACTGCTTAGTGTTCTGTTAATTCATCTCACAGAGTTATATCTGTATTTCGTGGATCTCTTTGCTAGTCTTATTTCTGTGGAATCTGAGAACAGATATTTCGGATCCAATTGAAGACTAAAGGGCCAAAGGAAATATCCTACGATAACAAAGAGAATGAAGCTTTCTGAGAAACTTCTTTGTGTTCTGTGAAATCATCTCACAGAGTTACAGCTTTCCCCTCAGGAAGCCTTTCGCTAAGACAGTTCTTGAGGAATTGGCAAAGTGATATTTGGAAGCCCATAGAGGGCTATGGTGAAAAAGGAAATATCCTCAGATGAAATCTGGAAAGAAGCTTTCTGAGAAACTGCTGAGTGTTCTGTTAATTCATCTCACAGAGTTTCATCTGTATTTCGTGGATCTCTTTGCCAGCCTTATTTCTGTGGAATCTGAGAACAGATATTTCAGATCCCATTGAAGACTATAGGGCCAAAGGAAATATCCTCCGATAAGAAAGAGAAAGAAGCTTTCTGAGAAACTTCTTTGTGTTCTGTGAAATCATCTCACAGAGTTACAGCTTTCCCCTCAAGAAGACTTTCGCTAAGACAGTTCTTGTGGAATTGGCAAAGTGATATTTGGAAGCCCCTAGAGGGCTATGGTGAAAAAGGAAATATCCTCAGATGAAATCTGGAAATAAGATTTCTGAGAAACTGCTGAGTGTTCTGTTAATTCATCTCACAGAGTTTCATCTGTATTTCGTGGATCTCTTTGCTAGCCTTATTTCTGTGGAATCTGAGAACAGATATTTCGGATCCCTTTGAAGACTACAGGGCCAAAGGAAATATCCTCCGATAACAAAGAGAAAGAAGCTTTCTGAGAAACTTCTTTGTGTTCTTTTAAATCACCTCACAGAGTTACAGCTTTCCCCTCAAGAAGCCTTTCGCTAAGACAGTTCTTGTGGAATTGGCAAAGTGATATTTGGAAGCCCCTAGAGGGCTATGGTGAAAAAGGAAATATCCTCAGATGAAATCTGGAAATAAGATTTCTGAGAAACTGCTGAGTGTTCTGTTAATTCATCTCACAGAGTTTCATCTGTATTTCGTGGATCTCTTTGCTAGCCTTATTTCTGTGGAATCTGAGAACAGATATTTCGGATCCCTTTGAAGACTACAGGGCCAAAGGAAATATCCTCCGATAACAAAGAGAAAGAAGCTTTCTGAGAAACTTCTTTGTGTTCTTTTAAATCACCTCACAGAGTTACAGCTTTCCCCTCAAGAAGCCTTTCGCTAAGACAGTTCTTGTGGAATTGGCAAAGTGATATTTGGAAGCCCCTAGAGGGCTATGGTGAAAAAGGAAATATCCTCAGATGAAATCTGTAAAGAAGCTTTCTGAGAATCTGCTTAGTGTTCTGTTCATTCATCTCACAGAGTTACATCTGTATTTCGTGGATCTCTTTGCTAGCCTTATTTTTGTGGAATCTGAGAACAGATATTTCGGATCCCTTTGAAGACTACAGGGCCAAAGGAAATATCCTACGATTACAAAGAGAAAGAAGCTTTCTGAGAAACTTCTTTGTGTTCTGTGAAATCATCTCACAGAGTTACAGCTTTCCCCTCAAGAAGCCTTTCGCTAAGACAGTTCTTGTGGAATTGGCAAAGTGATATTTGGAAGCCCTTAGAGGGCTATGGTGAAAAAGGAAATATCCTCAGAAGAAATCTGGAAAGAAGCTTTCTGAGAAACTGCTTAGTGCTCTGTTAATTCATCTCACAGAGTTACATCTGTATTTCGTGGATCTCTTTGCTAGCCTTATTTCTGTGGAAACTGAAAACAGATATTTCGGATCCCATTGAAGACTATAGGGCCAAAGGAAATATCCTCCGATAACAAAGAGAAAGAAGCTTTCTGAGAAACTTCTCTGTGTTCTGTGAAATCATCTCACAGAGTTACAGCTTTCCCCTCAAGAAGCCTTTCGCTAAGACAATTCTTGTGGAATTGGCAAAGTGATATTTGGAAGTCCCTAGAGGGCTATGGTGAAAAAGGAAATATCCTCAGATGAAATATGGAAAGAAGCTTTCTGAGAAACTGCTTAGTGTTCTGTTAATTCATCTCACAGAGTTACATCTGTATTTCGTGGATCTCTTTGCTACACTTATTTCTGTGGAATCTGAGAACAGATATTTCGGATCCCTTTGAAGACTATAGAGCCAAAGGAAATATCCTCCGATAACAAAGAGAAAGAAGCTTTCTGAGAAACGTTTTTGTGTTCTGTGAAAACATCTCACAGAGTTACAGCTTTCCCCTCAAGAAGCCTTTCGCTTAGACAGTTCTTGTGGAATTGGCAAAGTGATATTTGGAAGCCCATAGAGGGCTATGGTGAAAAAGGAAATATCCTCAGATGAAATCTGGAAAGAAGCTTTCTGAGAAACAGCTTAGTGTTCTGTTAATTCATCTCACAGAGTACATCTCTATTTTGTGGATCTCTTTGCTAGCCTTATTTCTGTGGAATCTGAGAACAGATATTTCGGATCCCTTTGAAGACTATAGGGCCAAAGGAAATATCCTCCGATAACAAAGAGAAAGAAGTTTTCTGAGAAACTTCTTTGTGTTCTGTGAAATCATCTCACAGAGTTACAGCTTTCCCCTCAAGAAGCCTTTCGCCTAGACAGTTCTTGTGGAATTGGCAAAGTGATATTTGGAAGCCCATAGAGGGCTATGGTGAAAAAGGAAATATCCTCAGATGAAATCTGGAAAGAAGCTTTCTGAGAAACTGCTTAGTGCTCTGTTAATTCATCTCACAGAGTTACATGTGTGTTTCGTGGATCTCTTTGCTAGCCTTATTTCTGTGGAATCTGAGAACAGATATTTCGGATCCCATGGAAGACTATAGGGCCAAAGGAATTATCCTTCAGTAAGAAAGAGAAAGAAGCTTTCTGAGAAACTACTTTGTGTTCTGTGAAATCATCTCACAGAGTTACAGCTTTCCCCTCAAGAAGCCTTTCGCTAAGACAGTTCTTGTGGAATTGGCAAAGTGATATTTGGAAGCCCATAGAGGGCTATGGTGAAAAAGGAAATATCCTCAGATGAAATGTGGAAAGAAGCTTTCTGAGAAACTGCTGAGTGTTCTGTTAATTCATCTCACAGAGTTACATCTGTATTTCGTGGATCTCTTTGCTAGCCTTATTTCTGTGGAATCTGAAAACAGATATTTCGGATCCCTTTGAAGATTATAGGGCCAAAGGAAATATCCTCCAATAACAAAGAGAAAGAAGCCTTCTGAGAAACTTCTTTGTGTTCTGTGAAATCATCTCACAGAGTTACAGCTTTCCCCTCAAGAAGCCTTTCGCTAAGACAGTTCTTGTGGAATTGGCAAAGTGATATTTGGAAGCCCCTAGAGGGCTATGGTGAAAAAGGAAATATCCTCAGATGAAATCTGGAAAGAAGCTTTCTGAGAAACTGCTTAGTGTTCTGTTAATTCATCTCACAGAGTTACATCTGTATTTCGTGGATCTCTTTGCTAGCCTTATTTCTGTGGAATCTGAGAACAGATATTTCGGATCCCTTTGAAGTCTATAGGGCCAAAGGAAATATCCTCCGATAACAAAGAGAAAGAAGCTTTCTGAGAAACTTCTTTGTGTTCTGTGAAATCATCTCACAGAGTTACACCTTTCCCCTCAAGAAGCCTTTCGCTAAGACAGTTCTTGTGGAATTGGCAAAGTGATATTTGGAAGCCCCTAGAGGGCTATGGTGAAAAAGAAAATATCCTCAGATGAAATCTGGAAAGAAGCTTTCTGAGAATCTGCTTAGTGTTCTGTTCATTCATCTCACAGAGTTACATCTGTATTTCGTGGATCTCTTTGCTAGCCTTATTTTTGTGGAATCTGACAACAGATATTTCGGATCCCTATGAAGACTACAGGGCCAAAGGAAATATCCTACGATTACAAAGAGAAAGAAGCTTTCTGAGAAACTTCTTTGTGTTCTGTGAAATCATCTCACAGAGTTACAGCTTTCCCCTCAAGAAGCCTTTCGCTAAGACAGTTCTTGTGGAATTGGCAAAGTGATATTTGGAAGACCATGGAGGGCTATGGTGAAAAAGGAAATATCCTCAGATGAAATCTGCAAAGAAGCTTTCTGAGAAACTGCTTTGTGCTCTGTTAATTCATCTCACAGAGTTACATCTGTATTTCGTGAATCTCTTTGCTAGCCTTATTTCTGTGGAATCTGAAAACAGATATTTCGGATCCCATTGAAGACTATAGGGCCAAAGGAAATATCCTCCGATAACAAAGAGAAAGAAGCTTTCTGAGAAACTTCTTTGTGTTCTGTTAAATCATCTCACAGAGTTACAGCTTTCCCCTCAAGAAGCCTTTCGCTAAGACAGTTCTTGTGGAATTGGCAAAGTGATATTTGGAAGCCCATAGAGGGCTATGGTGGAAAAGGAAATATCCTCAGATGAAATCTGGAAAGAAGCTTTCTAAGAAACAGATTAGTGTTCTGTTAATTCATCTCACAGAGTTACATCCGTATTTCGTGGATCTCTTTGCTAGCCTTATTTCTGTGGAATCTGAGAACAGATATTTCGGATCCCATTGAAGACTATAGGGCCAAAGGAAATATCCTCCGATAACAAAGAGAAAGAAGCTGTCTGAGAAACTTCTTTGTGTTCTGTGAAATCATCTCACAGAGTTACAGCTTTCCCTAAAGAAGCCTTTCGCTGAGACAGTTCTTGTGGAATTGGCAAAGTGATATTTGGAAGCCCTTAGAGGTCTATGGTGAAAAAGGAAATATCCTCAGATGAAATCTGGAAAGAAGCCTTCTGAGAAACTGCTTAGTGTTCTGTTAATTCATCTCACAGAGTTACATCTGTATTTCGTGGATCTCTTTGCTAGCCTTATTTCTGTGGAATCTGAGAACAGATATTTAGGATCCCTTTGAATACTATAGGGCCAAAGGAAATATCCGCCGGTAACAAAGAGAAAGACGCTTTCTGAGAAACTTCTTTGTGTTCTGTGAAATCATCTCACAGAGTTACAGCTTTCCCCTCAAGAAGCCTTTCGCTAAGACAGTTCTTGTGGAATTGGCAAAGTGATATTTGGAAGCCCTTAGAGGGCAATGGTGAAAAAGGAAATATCCTCAGATGAAATCTGGAAAGAAGCTTTTTGAGAAACTGCTTAGTGTTCTGTTAATTCATCTCACAGAGTTACATCTGTATTTCGTGGATCTTTTTGCTAGCCTTATTTCTGTGGAATCTGAGAACAGATATTTCGGATCCCTTTGAAGACTATAGGGCCAAAGGAAATAATCTCCGATAACAAAGAGAAAGAAGCTTTCTGAGAAACTTCTTTGTGTTCTGTGAAATCATCTCACAGAGTTACAGCTTTCCCCTCAAGAAGCCTTTCGCTAAGACAGTTCTTGTGGAATTGGCAAAGTGATATTTGGAAGCCCATAGAGGGCTATGGTGAAAAAGGAAATATCCTCAGATGAAATCTGGAAAGAAGCTCTCTGAGAAACTGCTTAGTGTTTTGTTAATTCATCTCACAGAGTTATATCTGTATTTCGTGGATCTCTTTGCTAGACTTATTTCTGTGGAATCTGAGAACAGATATTTCGGATCCTATTGAAGACTATAGGGCCAAAGGAAATATCCTCCGATAACAAAGAGAAGGAAGCTTTTTGAGAAACTTCTTTGTGTTCTGTGAAATCATCTCACAGAGTTGCACCTTTCCCCTCAGGAAGCCTTTCGCTAAGACAGTTCTTGTGGAATTGGCAAAGTGATATTTGGAAGCCCCTAGAGGGCTATGGTGAAAAAGGAAATATCCTCAGATGAAATCTGGAAAGAAGCTTTCTGAGAAACTGCTTAGTGTTCTGATAATTCATCTCTCAGAGTTACATCTGTATTTCGTGCATCTCTCTGCTAGCCTTATTTCTGTGGAATCTGAGAACAGATATTTCGGATCCCATTGAAGACTATAGGGCCAAAGGAAATAATCTCCGATAACAAAGAGAAAGAAGCTTTCTGAGGAACTTCTTTGTGTTCTGTGAAATCATCTCACAGAGTTACAGCTTTCCCCTCAAGAAGCCTTTCGCTAAGACAGTTCTTGTGGAATTGGCAAAGTGATATTTGGAAGCCCTTAGAGGGCTATGGTGAAAAAGGAAATATCCTCAGATGAAATCTGGAAAGAAGCTTTCTGAGAAACTGCTGAGTGTTCTGTAAATTCATCTCACAGAGTTACATCTGTATTTCGTGGATCTCTTTGCTAGCCTTATTTCTGTGGAATCTGAGAACAGATATTTCGGATCCCATTGAAGACAATAGGGCCCAAGGAAATAATCTCCGATAACAAAGAGAAAGAAGCTTTCTGAGAAACTTCTTTGTGTTCTGTGAAATCATCTCACAGAGTTACAGCTTTCCCCTCAGGAAGCCTTTCGCTAAGACAGTTCTTGTGGAATTGGCAAAGTGATATTTGGAAGCCCATAGAGGGCTATGGTGAAAAAGGAAATATCCTCAGATGAAATCTGGAAAGAAGCTTTCTGAGAAACTGCTTTGTGTTTTGTTAATTCATCTCACAGAGTTACATCTGTATTTCGTGGATCTCTTTGCTAGACTTATTTCTGTGGAATCTGAGAACAGATATTTCGGATCCTATTGAAGACTATAGGGCCAAAGGAAATATCCTCCGATAACAACGAGAAAGAAGCTTTCTGAGAAACTCCTTTGTGTTCTGTGAAATCATCTCACAGACTTACAGCTTTCCCCTCAAGAAGCCTTTCGTTAAGACGGTTCTTGTGGAATTGGCAAAGTGATATTTGGAAGCCCATAGAGGGCTATGGTGAAAAAGGAAATATCCTCAGATGAAATCTGGAAGGAAGCTTTCTGAGAAACTGCTGAGTGTTCTGTTAATTCATCTCACAGAGTTACATCTGTATTTCGTGGATCTCTTTCCTAGCCTTATTTCTGTGGAATCTGAGAACAGATATTTCGGATACCATTGAAGACTACAGGGCCAAAGGAAATATCCTCCGATAACAAAGAGAAAGAAGCTTTCTGAGAAACTTCTTTGTGTTCTGTGAAATCATCTCACAGAGTTACAGCTTTCCCCTCAAGAAGCCTTTCGGTAAGACCGTTCTTGTGGAATTGGCAAAGTGATATTTGGAAGCCCATAGAGGGCAGTGGTGAAAAAGGAAATATCCTCAGATCAAATCTGGAAAGAAGCTTTCTGAGAAACTGCTTAGTGTTCTGTTAATTCATCTCACAGAGTTACATCTGTATTTCGTGGATCTCTTTGCTAGCCTTATTTCTGTGGAATCTGAGAACAGATATTTCGGATCCCATTGAAGACTATAGGGCCAAAGGAAATATCCTCCGATAACAAAGAGAAAGAAGCTTTCTGAGAAACTTCTTTGTGTTCTGTGAAATCATCTCACAGAGTTACAGCTTTCCCCTCAAGAAGCCTTTCGCTAAGACAATTCTTGTGGAATTGGCAAAGTGATATTTGGAAGCCCATAGAGGGCTATGGTGAAAAAGGAAATATCCTCAGATGAAATCTGGAAAGAAGCTTTCTGAGAAACTGCTTAGTGTTCTGTTAATTCATCTCACAGAGTTACATCTGTATTTCGTGGATCTCTTTGCTAGCCTTATTTCTGTGGAATCTGAGAACAGATATTTCGGATCCCTTTGAATACTATAGGGCCAAAGGAAATATCCTCCGGTAACAAAGAGAAGGAAGCTTTCTGAGAAACTTCTTTGTGTTCTTTGAAATCATCTCACAGAGTTACAGCTTTCCCCTCAAGAAGCCTTTCGCTAAGACAGTTCTTGTGGAATTGGCAAAGTGATATTTGAAAGCCCTTAGAGGGCTATGGTGAAAAAGGAAATATCCTCAGATGAAATCTGGAAAGAAGCTTTTTGAGAAACTGCTTAGTGTTCTGTTTATTCATCTCACAGAGTTACATCTGTATTTCGTGGATCTCTTTGCTAGCCTTATTTCTGTGGAATCTGAGAACAGATATTTCGGATCCCATTGAAGACTATAGGGCCAAAGGAAATAATCTCCGATAACAAAGAGAAAGAAGCTTTCTGAGAAACTTCTTTGTGTTCTGTGAAATCATCTCACAGAGTTACAGTTCTCCCCTCCTGAACCCTTTCGCTAAGACAGTTCTTGTGGAATTGGCAAAGTGATATTTGGAAGCCCATAGAGGGCTATGGTGAAAAAGGAAATATCCTCAGATGAAATCTGGAAAGAAGCTTTCTGAGAAACTGCTTAGTGTTCTGTTAATTCATCTCACAGAGTTACATCTGTATTTCGTGGATCTCTTTGCTAGCCTTTTTTCTGTGGAATCTGAGAACAGATATTTCGGATCCCATTGAAGACTACAGGGCCAAAGGAAATATCCTCCGATAACAAAGAGAAAGAAGCTTTCTGAGTAACTTCTTTGTGTTCTGTGAAATCATCTCACAGAGTTACAGCTGTCCCCTGAAGAAGCCTTTCGCTAAGACAGTTCTTGTGGAATTGGCAAAGTGATATTTGGAAGCCCCTGGAGGGCTATGGTGAAAAAGGAAATATCCTCAGATGAAATCTGGAAAGAAGCTTTCTGAGAAACTGCTTAGTGTTCTGTTAATTCATCTCTCAGAGTTACATCTGTATTTCGTGGATCTCTCTGCTAGCCTTATTTCTGTGGAATCTGAGAACAGATATTTCGGATCCCATTGAAGACTATAGGGCCAAAGGAAATAATCTCCGATAACAAAGAGAAAGAAGCTTTGTGAGAAACTTCTTTGTGTTCTGTGAAATCATCTCACAGAGTTACAGCTTTCCCCTCAAGAAGCCTTTCGCTAAGACAGTTCTTGTGGAATTGGCAAAGTGATATTTGGAAGCCCTTAGAGGGCTATTGTGAAAAAGGAAATATCCTCAGATGAAATCTGGAAAGAAGCTTTCTGAGAAACTGCTGAGTGTTCTGTAAATTCATCTCACAGAGTTACATCTGTATTTCGTGGATCTCTTTGCTAGCCTTATTTCTGTGGAATCTGAGAACAGATATTTCGGATCCCATTGAAGACAATAGGGCCCAAGGAAATAATCTCTGATAACAAAGAGAAAGAAGCTTTCTGAGAAACTTATTTGTGTTCTGTGAAATCATCTCACAGAGTTACAGCTTTCCCCTCAGGAAGCCTTTCGCCAAGACAGTTCTTGTGGAATTGGCAAAGTGATATTTGGAAGCCCATAGAGGGCTATGGTGAAAAAGGAATTATCCTCAGATGAAATCTGGAAAGAAGCTTTCTGAGAAACTCCTTAGTGTTTTGTTAATTCATCTCACAGAGTTACATCTGTATTTCGTGGATCTCTTTGCTAGACTTATTTCTGTGGAATCTGAGAACAGATATTTCGGATCCTATTGAAGACTATAGGGCCAAAGGAAATATCCTCCGATAACAACGAGAAAGAAGCTTTCTGAGAAACTCCTTTGTGTTCTGTGAAATCATCTCAGAGACTTACAGCTTTCCCCTCAAGAAGCCTTTCGTTAAGACAGTTCTTGTGGAATTGGCAAAGTGATATTTGGAAGCCCATAGAGGGCTATGGTGAAAAAGGAAATATCCTCAGATGAAATCTGGAAGGAAGATTTCTGAGAAACTGCTGAGTGTTCTGTTAATTCATCTCACAGAGTTACATCTGTATTTCCTGGATCTCTTTCCTAGCCTTATTTCTGTGGAATCTGAGAACAGATATTTCGGATCCCATTGAAGACTACAGGACCAAAGGAAATATCCTCCGATAACAAAGAGAAAGAAGCTTTCTGAGAAACTTCTTTGTGTTCTGTGAAATCATCTCACAGAGTTACAGCTTTCCCCTCAAGAAGCCTTTCGCTAAGACCGTTCTTGGGGAATTGGCAAAGTGATATTTGGAAGCCCATAGAGGGCTATGGTGAAAAAGGAAATATCCTCAGATGAAATCTGGAAAGAAGCTTTCTGAGAAACTGCTTAGTGTTCTGTTAATTCATCTCACAGAGTTACATCTGTATTTCGTGGATCTCTTTGCTAGCCTTATTTCTGTGGAATCTGAGAACAGATATTTCGGATCCCATTGAAGAATATAGGGCCAAAGGAAATATCCTCCGATAACAAAGAGAAAGAAGCTTTCTGAGAAACTTCTTTGTGTTCTGTGAAATCATCTCACAGAGTTACAGCTTTCCCCTCAGGAAGCCTTTCGCTAAGACAATTCTTGTGGAATTGGCAAAGAGATATTTGGAAGCCCATAGAGGGCTATGGTGAAAAAGGAAATATCCTCAGATGAAATCTGGAAAGAAGCTTTCTGAGAAACTGCTTAGTGTTCTGTTAATTCATCTCACAGAGTTACATCTGTATTTCGTGGATCTCTTTGCTAGCCTTATTTCTGTGGAATCTGAGAACAGATATTTCGGATCCCTTTGAATACTATAGGGCCAAAGGAAATATCCTCCGGTAACAAAGAGAAAGAAGCTTTCTGAGAAACTTCTTTGTGTTCTGTGAAATCATCTCACAGAGTTACAGCTTTCCCCTCAAGAAGCCTTTCGCTAAGACAGTTCTTGTGGAATTGACAAAGTGATATTTGGAAGCCCTTAGAGGGCAATGGTGAAAAAGGAAATATCCTCAGATGAAATCTGGAAAGAAGCTTTTTGAGAAACTGCTTAGTGTTCTGTTAATTCATCTCACAGATTTACATCTGTATTTCGTGGATCTCTTTGCTAGCCTTATTTCTGTGGAATCTGAGAACAGATATTTCGGATCCCATTGAAGACTATAGGGCCAAAGGAAATAATCTCCGATAACAAAGAGAAAGAAGCTTTCTGAGAAACTTCTTTGTGTTCTGTGAAATCATCTCACAGAGTTACAGCTTTCCCCTCAAGAAGCCTTTCGCTAAGACAGTTCTTGTGGAATTGGCAAAGTGATATTTGGAAGCCCATAGAGGGCTATGGTGAAAAAGGAAATATCCTCAGATGAAATCTGGAAAGAAGCTTTCTGAGAAACTGCTTAGTGTTCTGTTAATTCATCTCACAGAGTTACATCTGTATTTCGTGGATCTCTTTGCTAGCCTTTTTTCTGTGGAATCTGAGAGCAGATATTTCGGATCCCATTGAAGACTACAGGGCCAAAGGAAATATCCTCCGATAACAAAGAGAAAGAAGCTTTCTGAGTAACTTCTTTGTGTTCTGTGAAATCATCTCACAGAGTTACAGCTGTCCCCTGAAGAAGCCTTTCGCTAAGACAGTTCTTGTGGAATTGGCAAAGTGATATTTGGAAGCCCCTGGAGGGCTATGGTGAAAAAGGAAATATCCTCAGATGAAATCTGGAAAGAAGCTTTCTGAGAAACTGCTTAGTGTTCTGTTAATTCATCTCTCAGAGTTACATCTGTATTTCGTGGATCTCTCTGCTAGCCTTATTTCTGTGGAATCTGAGAACAGATATTTCGGATCCCATTGAAGACTATAGGGCCAAAGGAAATAATCTCCGATAACAAAGAGAAAGAAGCTTTGTGAGAAACTTCTTTGTGTTCTGTGAAATCATCTCACAGAGTTACAGCTTTCCCCTCAAGAAGCCTTTCGCTAAGACAGTTCTTGTGGAATTGGCAAAGTGATATTTGGAAGCCCTTAGAGGGCTATGGTGAAAAAGGAAATATCCTCAGATGAAATCTGGAAAGAAGCTTTCTGAGAAACTGCTGAGTGTTCTGTAAATTCATCTCACAGAGTTACATCTGTATTTCGTGGATCTCTTTGCTAGCCTTATTTCTGTGGAATCTGAGAACAGATATTTCGGATCCCATTGAAGACAATAGGGCCCAAGGAAATAATCTCCGATAACAAAGAGAAAGAAGCTTTCTGAGAAACTTCTTTGTGTTCTGTGAAATCATCTCACAGAGTTACAGCTTTCCCCTCAAGAAGCCTTTCGCTAAGACAGTTCTTGTGGAATTGGCAAAGTGATATTTGGAAGCCCATAGAGGGCTATGGTGAAAAAGGAAATATCCTCAGATGAAATCTGGAAAGAAGCTCTCTGAGAAACTGCTTAGTGTTTTGTTAATTCATCTCACAGAGTTATATCTGTATTTCGTGGATCTCTTTGCTAGACTTATTTCTGTGGAATCTGAGAACAGATATTTCGGATCCTATTGAAGACTATAGGGCCAAAGGAAATATCCTCCGATAACAAAGAGAAGGAAGCTTTTTGAGAAACTTCTTTGTGTTCTGTGAAATCATCTCTCAGAGTTACACCTTTCCCCTCAGGAAGCCTTTCGCTAAGACAGTTCTTGTGGAATTGGCAAAGTGATATTTGGAAGCCCCTAGAGGGCTATGGTGAAAAAGGAAATATCCTCAGATGAAATCTGGAAAGAAGCTTTCTGAGAAACTGCTTAGTGTTCTGATAATTCATCTCTCAGAGTTACATCTGTATTTCGTGGATCTCTCTGCTAGCCTTATTTCTGTGGAATCTGAGAACAGATATTTCGGATCCCATTGAAGACTATAGGGCCAAAGGAAATAATCTCCGATAACAAAGAGAAAGAAGCTTTCTGAGGAACTTCTTTGTGTTCTGTGAAATCATCTCACAGAGTTACAGCTTTCCCCTCAAGAAGCCTTTCGCTAAGACAGTTCTTGTGGAATTGGCAAAGTGATATTTGGAAGCCCATAGAGGGCTATGGTGAAAAAGGAAATATCCTCAGATGAAATCTGGAAAGAAGCTTTCTGAGAAACTGCTTTGTGTTTTGTTAATTCATCTCACAGAGTTACATCTGTATTTCGTGGATCTCTTTGCTAGACTTATTTCTGTGGAATCTGAGAACAGATATTTCGGATCCTATTGAAGACTATAGGGCCAAAGGAAATATCCTCCGATAACAACGAGAAAGAAGCTTTCTGAGAAACTCCTTTGTGTTCTGTGAAATCATCTCACAGACTTACAGCTTTCCCCTCAAGAAGCCTTTCGTTAAGACGGTTCTTGTGGAATTGGCAAAGTGATATTTGGAAGCCCATAGAGGGCTATGGTGAAAAAGGAAATATCCTCAGATGAAATCTGGAAGGAAGCTTTCTGAGAAACTGCTGAGTGTTCTGTTAATTCATCTCACAGAGTTACATCTGTATTTCGTGGATCTCTTTCCTAGCCTTATTTCTGTGGAATCTGAGAACAGATATTTCGGATACCATTGAAGACTACAGGGCCAAAGGAAATATCCTCCGATAACAAAGAGAAAGAAGCTTTCTGAGAAACTTCTTTGTGTTCTGTGAAATCATCTCACAGAGTTACAGCTTTCCCCTCAAGAAGCCTTTCGGTAAGACCGTTCTTGTGGAACTGGCAAAGTGATATTTGGAAGCCCATAGAGGGCAGTGGTGAAAAAGGAAATATCCTCAGATCAAATCTGGAAAGAAGCTTTCTGAGAAACTGCTTAGTGTTCTGTTAATTCATCTCACAGAGTTACATCTGTATTTCGTGGATCTCTTTGCTAGCCTTATTTCTGTGGAATCTGAGAACAGATATTTCGGATCCCATTGAAGACTATAGGGCCAAAGGAAATATCCTCCGATAACAAAGAGAAAGAAGCTTTCTGAGAAACTTCTTTGTGTTCTGTGAAATCATCTCACAGAGTTACAGCTTTCCCCTCAAGAAGCCTTTCGCTAAGACAATTCTTGTGGAATTGGCAAAGTGATATTTGGAAGCCCATAGAGGGCTATGGTGAAAAAGGAAATATCCTCAGATGAAATCTGGAAAGAAGCTTTCTGAGAAACTGCTTAGTGTTCTGTTAATTCACCTCACAGAGTTACATCTGTATTTCGTGGATCTCTTTGCTAGCCTTATTTCTGTGGAATCTGAGAACAGATATTTCGGATCCCTTTGAATACTATAGGGCCAAAGGAAATATCCTCCGGTAACAAAGAGAAGGAAGCTTTCTGAGAAACTTCTTTGTGTTCTGTGAAATCATCTCACAGAGTTACAGCTTTCCCCTCAAGAAGCCTTTCGCTAAGACAGTTCTTGTGGAATTGGCAAAGTGATATTTGGAAGCCCTTAGAGGGCTATGGTGAAAAAGGAAATATCCTCAGATGAAATCTGGAAAGAAGCTTTTTGAGAAACTGCTTAGTGTTCTGTTAATTCATCTCACAGAGTTACATCTGTATTTCGTGGATCTCTTTGCTAGCCTTATTTCTGTGGAATCTGAGAACAGATATTTCGGATCCCATTGAAGACTA
This sequence comes from Macaca nemestrina, assembly GCF_043159975.1. Taxonomy (NCBI): domain Eukaryota; kingdom Metazoa; phylum Chordata; class Mammalia; order Primates; family Cercopithecidae; genus Macaca; species Macaca nemestrina. Next base: position 31,444,777 of record NC_092144.1, read on the forward strand.
TAGGGCCAAAGGAAATAATCTCCGATAACAAAGAGAAAGAAGCTTTCTGAGAAACTTCTTTGTGTTCTGTGAAATCATCTCACAGAGTTACAGCTTTCCCCTCAAGAAGCCTTTCGCTAAGACAGTTCTTGTGGAATTGGCAAAGTGATATTTGGAAGCCCATAGAGGGCTATGGTGAAAAAGGAAATATCCTCAGATGAAATCTGGAAAGAAGCTCTCTGAGAAACTGCTTAGTGTTTTGTTAATTCATCTCACCGAGTTATATCTGTATTTCGTGGATCTCTTTGCTAGACTTATTTCTGTGGAATCTGAGAACAGATATTTCGGATCCTATTGAAGACTATAGGGCCAAAGGAAACATCCTCCGATAACAAAGAGAAAGAAGCTTTCTGAGAAACTTCTTTGTGTTCTGTGAAATCATCTCACAGAGTTACAGTTCTCCCCTCCTGAACCCTTTCGCTAAGACAGTTCTTGTGGAATTGGCAAAGTGATATTTGGAAGCCCATAGAGGGCTATGGTGAAAAAGGAAATATCCTCAGATGAAATCTGGAAAGAAGCTTTCTGAGAAACTGCTTAGTGTTCTGTTAATTCATCTCACAGAGTTACATCTGTATTTCGTGGATCTCTTTGCTAGCCTTTTTTCTGTGGAATCTGAGAACAGATATTTCGGATCCCATTGAAGACTACAGGGCCAAAGGAAATATCCTCCGATAACAAAGAGAAAGAAGCTTTCTGAGTAACTTCTTTGTGTTCTGTGAAATCATCTCACAGAGTTACAGCTGTCCCCTGAAGAAGCCTTTCGCTAAGACAGTTCTTGTGGAATTGGCAAAGTGATATTTGGAAGCCCCTGGAGGGCTATGGTGAAAAAGGAAATATCCTCAGATGAAATCTGGAAAGAAGCTTTCTGAGAAACTGCTTAGTGTTCTGTTAATTCATCTCTCAGAGTTACATCTGTATTTCGTGGATCTCTCTGCTAGCCTTATTTCTGTGGAATCTGAGAACAGATATTTCGGATCCCATTGAAGACTATAGGGCCAAAGGAAATAATCTCCGATAACAAAGAGAAAGAAGCTTTCTGAGGAACTTCTTTGTGTTCTGTGAAATCATCTCACAGAGTTACAGCTTTCCCCTCAAGAAGCCTTTCGCTAAGACAGTTCTTGTGGAATTGGCAAAGTGATATTTGGAAGCCCTTAGAGGGCTATGGTGAAAAAGGAAATATCCTCAGATGAAATCTGGAAAGAAGCTTTCTGAGAAACTGCTGAGTGTTCTGTAAATTCATCTCACAGAGTTACATCTGTATTTCGTGGATCTCTTTGCTAGCCTTATTTCTGTGGAATCTGAGAACAGATATTTCGGATCCCATTGAAGACAATAGGGCCCAAGGAAATAATCTCCGATAACAAAGAGAAAGAAGCTTTCTGAGAAACTTCTTTGTGTTCTGTGAAATCATCTCACAGAGTTACAGCTTTCCCCTCAGGAAGCCTTTCGCTAAGACAGTTCTTGTGGAATTGGCAAAGTGATATTTGGAAGCCCATAGAGGGCTATGGTGAAAAAGGAAATATCCTCAGATGAAATCTGGAAAGAAGCTTTCTGAGAAACTGCTTTGTGTTTTGTTAATTCATCTCACAGAGTTACATCTGTATTTCGTGGATCTCTTTGCTAGACTTATTTCTGTGGAATCTGAGAACAGATATTTCGGATCCTATTGAAGACTATAGGGCCAAAGGAAATATCCTCCGATAACAACGAGAAAGAAGCTTTCTGAGAAACTCCTTTGTGTTCTGTGAAATCATCTCACAGACTTACAGCTTTCCCCTCAAGAAGCCTTTCGTTAAGACGGTTCTTGTGGAATTGGCAAAGTGATATTTGGAAGCCCATAGAGGGCTATGGTGAAAAAGGAAATATCCTCAGATGAAATCTGGAAGGAAGCTTTCTGAGAAACTGCTGAGTGTTCTGTTAATTCATCTCACAGAGTTACATCTGTATTTCGTGGATCTCTTTCCTAGCCTTATTTCTGTGGAATCTGAGAACAGATATTTCGGATACCATTGAAGACTACAGGGCCAAAGGAAATATCCTCCGATAACAAAGAGAAAGAAGCTTTCTGAGAAACTTCTTTGTGTTCTGTGAAATCATCTCACAGAGTTACAGCTTTCCCCTCAAGAAGCCTTTCGGTAAGACCGTTCTTGTGGAATTGGCAAAGTGATATTTGGAAGCCCATAGAGGGCAGTGGTGAAAAAGGAAATATCCTCAGATCAAATCTGGAAAGAAGCTTTCTGAGAAACTGCTTAGTGTTCTGTTAATTCATCTCACAGAGTTACATCTGTATTTCGTGGATCTCTTTGCTAGCCTTATTTCTGTGGAATCTGAGAACAGATATTTCGGATCCCATTGAAGACTATAGGGCCAAAGGAAATATCCTCCGATAACAAAGAGAAAGAAGCTTTCTGAGAAACTTCTTTGTGTTCTGTGAAATCATCTCACAGAGTTACAGCTTTCCCCTCAAGAAGCCTTTCGCTAAGACAATTCTTGTGGAATTGGCAAAGTGATATTTGGAAGCCCATAGAGGGCTATGGTGAAAAAGGAAATATCCTCAGATGAAATCTGGAAAGAAGCTCTCTGAGAAACTGCTTAGTGTTTTGTTAATTCATCTCACCGAGTTATATCTGTATTTCGTGGATCTCTTTGCTAGACTTATTTCTGTGGAATCTGAGAACAGATATTTCGGATCCTATTGAAGACTATAGGGCCAAAGGAAACATCCTCCGATAACAAAGAGAAAGAAGCTTTCTGAGAAACTTCTTTGTGTTCTGTGAAATCATCTCACAGAGTTACAGTTCTCCCCTCCTGAACCCTTTCGCTAAGACAGTTCTTGTGGAATTGGCAAAGTGATATTTGGAAGCCCATAGAGGGCTATGGTGAAAAAGGAAATATCCTCAGATGAAATCTGGAAAGAAGCTTTCTGAGAAACTGCTTAGTGTTCTGTTAATTCATCTCACAGAGTTACATCTGTATTTCGTGGATCTCTTTGCTAGCCTTTTTTCTGTGGAATCTGAGAACAGATATTTCGGATCCCATTGAAGACTACAGGGCCAAAGGAAATATCCTCCGATAACAAAGAGAAAGAAGCTTTCTGAGTAACTTCTTTGTGTTCTGTGAAATCATCTCACAGAGTTACAGCTGTCCCCTGAAGAAGCCTTTCGCTAAGACAGTTCTTGTGGAATTGGCAAAGTGATATTTGGAAGCCCCTGGAGGGCTATGGTGAAAAAGGAAATATCCTCAGATGAAATCTGGAAAGAAGCTTTCTGAGAAACTGCTTAGTGTTCTGTTAATTCATCTCTCAGAGTTACATCTGTATTTCGTGGATCTCTCTGCTAGCCTTATTTCTGTGGAATCTGAGAACAGATATTTCGGATCCCATTGAAGACTATAGGGCCAAAGGAAATAATCTCCGATAACAAAGAGAAAGAAGCTTTGTGAGAAACTTCTTTGTGTTCTGTGAAATCATCTCACAGAGTTACAGCTTTCCCCTCAAGAAGCCTTTCGCTAAGACAGTTCTTGTGGAATTGGCAAAGTGATATTTGGAAGCCCTTAGAGGGCTATGGTGAAAAAGGAAATATCCTCAGATGAAATCTGGAAAGAAGCTTTCTGAGAAACTGCTGAGTGTTCTGTAAATTCATCTCACAGAGTTACATCTGTATTTCGTGGATCTCTTTGCTAGCCTTATTTCTGTGGAATCTGAGAACAGATATTTCGGATCCCATTGAAGACAATAGGGCCCAAGGAAATAATCTCCGATAACAAAGAGAAAGAAGCTTTCTGAGAAACTTATTTGTGTTCTGTGAAATCATCTCACAGAGTTACAGCTTTCCCCTCAGGAAGCCTTTCGCCAAGACAGTTCTTGTGGAATTGGCAAAGTGATATTTGGAAGCCCATAGAGGGCTATGGTGAAAAAGGAATTATCCTCAGATGAAATCTGGAAAGAAGCTTTCTGAGAAACTCCTTAGTGTTTTGTTAATTCATCTCACAGAGTTACATCTGTATTTCGTGGATCTCTTTGCTAGACTTATTTCTGTGGAATCTGAGAACAGATATTTCGGATCCTATTGAAGACTATAGGGCCAAAGGAAATATCCTCCGATAACAACGAGAAAGAAGCTTTCTGAGAAACTCCTTTGTGTTCTGTGAAATCATCTCAGAGACTTACAGCTTTCCCCTCAAGAAGCCTTTCGTTAAGACAGTTCTTGTGGAATTGGCAAAGTGATATTTGGAAGCCCATAGAGGGCTAGGGTGAAAAAGGAAATATCCTCAGATGAAATCTGGAAGGAAGATTTCTGAGAAACTGCTGAGTGTTCTGTTAATTCATCTCACAGAGTTACATCTGTATTTCGTGGATCTCTTTCCTAGCCTTATTTCTGTGGAATCTGAGAACAGATATTTCGGATCCCATTGAAGAATACAGGACCAAAGGAAATATCCTCCGATAACAAAGAGAAAGAAGCTTTCTGAGAAACTTCTTTGTGTTCTGTGAAATCATCTCACAGAGTTACAGCTTTCCCCTCAAGAAGCCTTTCGCTAAGACCGTTCTTGGGGAATTGGCAAAGTGATATTTGGAAGCCCATAGAGGGCTATGGTGAAAAAGGAAATATCCTCAGATGAAATCTGGAAAGAAGCTTTCTGAGAAACTGCTTAGTGTTCTGTTAATTCATCTCACAGAGTTACATCTGTATTTCGTGGATCTCTTTGCTAGCCTTATTTCTGTGGAATCTGAGAACAGATATTTCGGATCCCATTGAAGAATATAGGGCCAAAGGAAATATCCTCCGATAACAAAGAGAAAGAAGCTTTCTGAGAAACTTCTTTGTGTTCTGTGAAATCATCTCACAGAGTTACAGCTTTCCCCTCAGGAAGCCTTTCGCTAAGACAATTCTTGTGGAATTGGCAAAGAGATATTTGGAAGCCCATAGAGGGCTATGGTGAAAAAGGAAATATCCTCAGATGAAATCTGGAAAGAAGCTTTCTGAGAAACTGCTTAGTGTTCTGTTAATTCATCTCACAGAGTTACATCTGTATTTCGTGGATCTCTTTGCTAGCCTTATTTCTGTGGAATCTGAGAACAGATATTTCGGATCCCTTTGAATACTATAGGGCCAAAGGAAATATCCTCCGGTAACAAAGAGAAAGAAGCTTTCTGAGAAACTTCTTTGTGTTCTGTGAAATCATCTCACAGAGTTACAGCTTTCCCCTCAAGAAGCCTTTCGCTAAGACAGTTCTTGTGGAATTGACAAAGTGATATTTGGAAGCCCTTAGAGGGCAATGGTGAAAAAGGAAATATCCTCAGATGAAATCTGGAAAGAAGCTTTTTGAGAAACTGCTTAGTGTTCTGTTAATTCATCTCACAGATTTACATCTGTATTTCGTGGATCTCTTTGCTAGCCTTATTTCTGTGGAATCTGAGAACAGATATTTCGGATCCCATTGAAGACTATAGGGCCAAAGGAAATAATCTCCGATAACAAAGAGAAAGAAGCTTTCTGAGAAACTTCTTTGTGTTCTGTGAAATCATCTCACAGAGTTACAGCTTTCCCCTCAAGAAGCCTTTCGCTAAGACAGTTCTTGTGGAATTGGCAAAGTGATATTTGGAAGCCCATAGAGGGCTATGGTGAAAAAGGAAATATCCTCAGATGAAATCTGGAAAGAAGCTTTCTGAGAAACTGCTTAGTGTTCTGTTAATTCATCTCACAGAGTTACATCTGTATTTCGTGGATCTCTTTGCTAGCCTTTTTTCTGTGGAATCTGAGAACAGATATTTCGGATCCCATTGAAGACTACAGGGCCAAAGGAAATATCCTCCGATAACAAAGAGAAAGAAGCTTTCTGAGTAACTTCTTTGTGTTCTGTGAAATCATCTCACAGAGTTACAGCTGTCCCCTGAAGAAGCCTTTCGCTAAGACAGTTCTTGTGGAATTGGCAAAGTGATATTTGGAAGCCCCTGGAGGGCTATGGTGAAAAAGGAAATATCCTCAGATGAAATCTGGAAAGAAGCTTTCTGAGAAACTGCTTAGTGTTCTGTTAATTCATCTCACAGAGTTACATCTGTATTTCGTGGATCTCTTTGCTAGCCTTATTTCTGTGGAATCTGAGAACAGATATTTCGGATCCCTTTGAATACTATAGGGCCAAAGGAAATATCCTCCGGTAACAAAGAGAAAGAAGCTTTCTGAGAAACTTCTTTGTGTTCTGTGAAATCATCTCACAGAGTTACAGCTTTCCCCTCAAGAAGCCTTTCGCTAAGACAGTTCTTGTGGAATTGACAAAGTGATATTTGGAAGCCCTTAGAGGGCAATGGTGAAAAAGGAAATATCCTCAGATGAAATCTGGAAAGAAGCTTTTTGAGAAACTGCTTAGTGTTCTGTTAATTCATCTCACAGATTTACATCTGTATTTCGTGGATCTCTTTGCTAGCCTTATTTCTGTGGAATCTGAGAACAGATATTTCGGATCCCATTGAAGACTATAGGGCCAAAGGAAATAATCTCCGATAACAAAGAGAAAGAAGCTTTCTGAGAAACTTCTTTGTGTTCTGTGAAATCATCTCACAGAGTTACAGCTTTCCCCTCAAGAAGCCTTTCGCTAAGACAGTTCTTGTGGAATTGGCAAAGTGATATTTGGAAGCCCATAGAGGGCTATGGTGAAAAAGGAAATATCCTCAGATGAAATCTGGAAAGAAGCTCTCTGAGAAACTGCTTAGTGTTTTGTTAATTCATCTCACAGAGTTATATCTGTATTTCGTGGATCTCTTTGCTAGACTTATTTCTGTGGAATCTGAGAACAGATATTTCGGATCCTATTGAAGACTATAGGGCCAAAGGAAATATCCTCCGATAACAAAGAGAAAGAAGCTTTCTGAGAAACTTCTTTGTGTTCTGTGAAATCATCTCACAGAGTTACAGTTTTCCCTTCCTGAACCCTTTCGCTAAGACAGTTCTTGTGGAATTGGCAAAGTGATATTTGGAAGCCCATAGAGGGCTATGGTGAAAAAGGAAATATCCTCAGATGAAATCTGGAAAGAAGCTTTCTGAGAAACTGCTTAGTGTTCTGTTAATTCATCTCACAGAGTTACATCTGTATTTCGTGGATCTCTTTGCTAGCCTTATTTCTGTGGAATCTGAGAACAGATATTTCGGATCCCATTGAAGACTACAGGGCCAAAGGAAATATTCTCCGATAACAAAGAGAAAGAAGCTTTCTGAGTAACTTCTTTGTGTTCTGTGAAATCATCTCACAGAGTTACAGCTGTCCCCTGAAGAAGCCTTTCGCTAAGACAGTTCTTGTGGAATTGGCAAAGCGATATTTGGAAGCCCATAGAGGGCTATGGTGAAAAAGGAAATATCCTCAGATGAAATCTGGAAAGAAGCTTTCTGAGAAACTTCTTAGTGTTCTGTTAATTCATCTCACAGAGTTACATCTGTATATCGTGGATCTCTTTGCTAGACTTATTTCTGTGGAATCTGAGAACAGATATTTCGGATCCCTTTGAAGACTATAGGGCCAAAGGAAATATCCTCCGATAACAAAGAGAAAGAAGCTTTCTGAGAAACTTCTTTGTGTTCTGTGAAATCATCTCACAGAGTTACACCTTTCCCCTCAGGAAGCCTTTCGCTAAGACAGTTCTTGTGGAATTGGCAAAGTGATATTTGGAAGCCCCTAGAGGGCTATGGTGAAAAAGGAAATATCCTCAGATGAAATCTGGAAAGAAGCTTTCTGAGAAACTGCTTAGTGTTCTGTTAATTCATCTCTCAGAGTTACATCTGTATTTCGTGGATCTCTCTGCTAGCCTTATTTCTGTGGAATCTGAGAACAGATATTTCGGATCCCATTGAAGACTATAGGGCCAAAGGAAATAATCTCCGATAACAAAGAGAAAGAAGCTTTGTGAGAAACTTCTTTGTGTTCTGTGAAATCATCTCACAGAGTTACAGCTTTCCCCTCAAGAAGCCTTTCGCTAAGACAGTTCTTGTGGAATTGGCAAAGTGATATTTGGAAGACCTTAGAGGGCTATGGTGAAAAAGGAAATATCCTCAGATGAAATCTGGAAAGAAGCTTTCTGAGAAACTGCTGAGTGTTCTGTAAATTCATCTCACAGAGTTACATCTGTATTTCGTGGATCTCTTTGCTAGCCTTATTTCTGTGGAATCTGAGAACAGATATTTCGGATCCCATTGAAGACAATAGGGCCGAAGGAAATAATCTCCGATAACAAAGAGAAAGAAGCTTTCTGAGAAACTTCTTTGTGTTCTGTGAAATCATCTCACAGAGTTACAGCTTTCCCCTCAAGAAGCCTTTCGCTAAGACAGTTCTTGTGGAATTGGCAAAGTGATATTTGGAAGCCCATAGAGGGCTATGGTGAAAAAGGAAATATGCTCAGATGAAATCTGGAAAGAAGCTTTCTGAGAAACTGCTTAGTGTTTTGTTAATTCATCTCACAGAGTTACATCTGTATTTCGTGGATCTCTTTGCTAGACTTATTTCTGTGGAATCTGAGAACAGATATTTCGGATCCTATTGAAGACTATAGGGCCAAAGGAAATATCCTCCGATAACAACGAGAAAGAAGCTTTCTGAGAAACTCCTTTGTGTTCTGTGAAATCATCTCACAGACTTACAGCTTTCCCCTCAAGAAGCCTTTCGTTAAGACAGTTCTTGTGGAATTGGCAAAGTGATATTTGGAAGCCCATAGAGGGCTATGGTGAAAAAGGAAATATCCTCAGATGAAATCTGGAAGGAAGCTTTCTGAGAAACTGCTGAGTGTTCTGTTAATTCATCTCACAGAGTTACATCTGTATTTCGTGGATCTCTTTCCCTGCCTTATTTCTGTGGAATCTGAGAACAGATATTTCGGATCCCATTGAAGACTACAGGGCCAAAGGAAATATCCTCCGATAACAAAGAGAAAGAAGCTTTCTGAGAAACTTCTTTGTGTTCTGTGAAATCATCTCACAGAGTTACAGCTTTCCCCTCCAGAAGCCTTTCGCTAAGACAGTTCTTGTGGAATTGGCAAAGTGATATTTGGAAGCCGATGGAGGGCAATGGTGAAAAAAAAAATATCCTCAGATGAAAACTGGAAAGAAGCTATCTGAGAAACTGCTTAGTGTTCTGTTTATTCATCTCACAGAGTTACATCTGTATTTCGTGGATCTCTTTGCTAGCGTTATTTCTGTGGAATCTGAGAACAGATATTTCGGATCCCATTGAAGACTATAGGGCCAAAGGAAATATCCTCCGATATAAAGAGAAAGAAGCTTTCTGAGAAACTTCTTTGTGTTCTGTGAAATCATCTCACAGAGTTACAGCTTTCCCCTGAAGAAGCCTTTCGCTAAGACAGTTCTTGTGGAATTGGCAAAATGATATTTGGAATCCCATAGAGGGCTATGGTGAAAAAGGAAATATCCTCAGATGAAATCTGGAAAGAAGCTTTCTGAGAAACTGCTGAGTGTTCTGTTAATTCACCTCACAGAGTTACATCTGTATTTCGTGGATCTCTTTGCTAGCCTTATTTCTGTGTAATCTGAGAACAGATATTTCGGATCCCATTGAAGACTATAGGGCCAAAGGAAATAACCTCCGATAACAAAGAGAAAGAAGCTTTCTGAGAAACTTCTTTGTGTTTTGTGAAATCCTCTCAGAGTTACAGCTTTCCCCTCAAGAAGCCTTTCGCTAAGACAGTTCTTGTGGAATTGGCAAAGTGATATTCGGAAGCCCTTAGAGGGCTATGGTGAAAAAGGAAATATCCTCAGATGAAATCTGGAAAGAAGCTTTCTGAGAAACTGCTTAGTGTTCTGTGAATTCATCTCAAAGAGTTACATCTGTATTTCGTGGATCTCTTTGCTAGCCTTATTTCTGTGGAATCTGAGAACAGATATTTCGGATCCCATTGAAGACTATAGGGCCAAAGAAAATATCCTCCGATAACAAAAAGAAAGCAGCTTTCTGAGAAACTTCTTTGTGTTCTGTGAAATCATCTAACAGAGTTACAGCTTTCCCCTCAAGAAGCCTTTCGCTAAGACAGTTCTTGTGGAATTGGCAAAGTGATATTTGGAAGCCCTTAGAGGGCTATGGTGAAAAAGGAAATATCCTCAGATGAAATCTGGAAAGAAGCTTTCTGAGAAACTGCTTAGTGTTCTGTTAATTCATCTCACAGAGTTACATCTGTATTTCGTGGATCTCTTTGCAAGACTTATTTCTTTGGAATCTGAGAACAGATATTTCGGATTCCTATGAAGACTATTGGGTCAAAGGAAATATCCTCCGATAACAAAGAGAAAGAAGCTTTCTGAGAAACTATTTTGTGTTCTCTGAAATCATCTCACAGAGTTACAACTTTCCCCTCAAGAAGCCTTTCGCTAAGACAGTTCTTGTGGAATTGGCAAAGTGATATTTGTAAGCCCATAGAGGGCTATGTTGAAAAAGGAAATATCCTCACATGAAATCTGGAAAGAAGCTTTCTGAAAAACTGCTGAGTGTTCTGTTAATTCATCTCACAGAGTTACATCTGTATTTCGTGGATCTCTTTGCTAGCCTTATTTCTTTGGAATCTGAGAACAGATATTTCGGATTCCTATGAAGACTATAGGGCCAAAGGAAATATCCTCCGATAACAAAGAGAAAGAAGATTTCTGAGAAACTTCTTTGTGTTCTGTGAAATCATCTCAGAGAGTTACAGCTTTCCCCTCAAGAAGCCTTTCGCTAAGACAGTTCTTGTGGAATTGGCAAAGTGATATTTGGAAGCCCATAGAGGGCTATGGTGAAAAAGGAAATATCCTCACATGAAATCTGGAAAGAAGCTTTCTGAGAAACTGCTGAGTGTTCTGTTAATTCATCTCACAGAGTTACATCTGTTTTTCGTGGATCTCTTTGCTAGCCTTATTTCTGTGGAATCTGAGAAGAGATATTTCGGATCCCATTGAAGACCATAGGGCCAAAGGAAATATCCTCCGATAACAAAGAGAAAGAAGCTTTCTGAGAAACTTCGTTGTGTTCTGTGAAATCATCTCACAGAGTTACAGCTTTCCTCTCATGAAGCCTTTCGCTAAGACAGTTCTTGTGGAATTGGCAATGTGATATTTGGAAGCCCATAGAGGGCTATGGTGAAAAAGGAAATATCCTCCGATGAAATCTGGAAAGAAGCTTTCTGAGAAACTGCTTAGTGTTCTGTTAATTCATCTCACAGAGTTACATCTGTATTTCGTGGATCTCTTTGCTAGCCTTATTTCTGTGGAATCTGAGAACAGATATTTCGGATCCCATTGAAGACTATAGGGCCAAAGGAAATATCCTCCGATAACAAAGAGAAAGAAGCTTTCTGAGAAACTTCTTTGTGTTCTGTGAAATCACCTCACAGAGTTACAGCTTTCCCCTCAAGAAGCCTTTCGCTAAGACAGTTCTTGTGGAATTGGCAAAGTGATATTTGGAAGCCCATAGAGGGCTATGGTGAAAAAGGAAATATCCTCAGATGAAATCTGGAAAGAAGCCTTCTGAGAAACTGCTTAGTGTTCTGTTAATTCATCTCACAGAGTTATATCTGTATTTCGTGGATCTCTTTGCTAGTCTTATTTCTGTGGAATCTGAGAACAGATATTTCGGATCCAATTGAAGACTAAAGGGCCAAAGGAAATATCCTCCGATAACAAAGAGAAAAAAGCTTTCTGAGAAACTTCTTTGTGTTCTGTGAAATCATCTCACAGAGTTACAGCTTTCCCCTCAAGAAGCCTTTCGCTAAGACATTTCTTGTGGAATTGGCAAAGTGATATTTGGAAGCCCATAGAGGGCTATGGTGAAAAAGGAAATATCCTCAGATGAAATCTGGAAAGAAGCTTTCTGAGAAACTGCTTAGTGTTCTGTTAATTCATCTCACAGAGTTACATCTGTATTTCGTGGATCTCTTTGCTAGCCTTATTTCTGTGGAATCTGAGAACAGATATTTCGGATCGCTTTGAATACTATAGGGCCAAAGGAAATATCCTCCGGTAACAAAGAGAAAGAAGCTTTCTGAGAAACTTCTTTGTGTTCTGTGAAATCATCTCACAGAGTTACAGCTTTCCCCTCAAGAAGCCTTTCGCTAAGACATTTCTTGTGGAATTGGCAAAGTGATATTTGGAAGCCCTTAGAGGGCAATGGTGAAAAAGGAAATATCCTCAGATGAAATCTGGAAAGAAGCTTTTTGAGAAACTGCTTAGTGTTCTGTTAATTCATCTCACAGAGTTACATCTGTATTTCGTGGATCTCTTTGCTAGCCTTATTTCTGTGGAATCTGAGAACAGATATTTCGGATCCCATTGAAGACTGTAGGGCCAAAGGAAATAATCTCCGATAACAAAGAGAAAGAAGCTTTCTGAGAAACTTCTTTGTGTTCTGTGAAATCATCTCACAGAGTTACAGCTTTCCCCTCAAGAAGCCTTTCGCTAAGACAGTTCTTGTGGAATTGGCAAAGTGATATTTGGAAGCCCATAGAGGGCTATGGTGAAAAAGGAAATATCCTCAGATGAAATCTGGAAAGAAGCTCTCTGAGAAACTGCTTAGTGTTTTGTTAATTCATCTCACAGAGTTATATCTGTATTTCGTGGATCTCTTTGCTAGACTTATTTCTGTGGAATCTGAGAACAGATATTTCGGATCCTATTGAAGACTATAGGGCCAAAGGAAATATCCTCCGATAACAAAGAGAAGGAAGCTTTTTGAGAAACTTCTTTGTGTTCTGTGAAATCATCTCACAGAGTTACACCTTTCCCCTCAGGAAGCCTTTCGCTAAGACAGTACTTGTGGAATTGGCAAAGTGATATTTGGAAGCCCCTAGAGGGCTATGGTGAAAAAGGAAATATCCTAAGATGAAATCTGGAAAGAAGCTTTCTGAGAAACTGCTTAGTGTTCTGATAATTCATCTCTCAGAGTTACATCTGTATTTCGTGGATCTCTCTGCTAGCCTTATTTCTGTGGAATCTGAGAACAGATATTTCGGATCCCATTGAAGACTATAGGGCCAAAGGAAATAATCTCCGATAACAAAGAGAAAGAAGCTTTGTGAGAAACTTCTTTGTGTTCTGTGAAATCATCTCACAGAGTTACAGCTTTCCCCTCAAGAAGCCTTTCGCTAAGACAGTTCTTGTGGAATTGGCAAAGTGATATTTGGAAGCCCTTAGAGGGCTATGGTGAAAAAGGAAATATCCTCAGATGAAATCTGGAAAGAAGCTTTCTGAGAAACTGCTGAGTGTTCTGTTATTTCATCTCACAGAGTTACATCTGTATTTCGTGGATCTCTTTGCTAGCCTTATTTCTGTGGAATCTGAGAACAGATATTTCGGATCCCATTGAAGACTATAGGGCCAAAGGAAATATCCTCCGATAACAAAGAGAAAGAAGCGTTCTGAGAAACTTCTTTGTGTTCTGTGAAATCATCTCACAGAGTTACAGCTTTCCCCTCAAGAAGCCTTTCGCTAACACAATTCTTGTGGAATTGGCAAAGTGATATTTGGAAGCCCATAGAGGGCTATGTTGAAAAAGGAAATATCCTCAGATGAAATCTGGAAAGAAGCTTTCTGAGAAACTGCTTAGTGTTCTGTTAATTCATCTCACAGAGTTACATCTGTATTTCGTGGATCTCTTTGCTAGCCTTATTTCTGTGGAATCTGAGAACAGATATTTCGGATCGCTTTGAATACTATAGGGCCAAAGGAAATATCCTCCGGTAACAAAGAGAAAGAAGCTTTCTGAGAAACTTCTTTGTGTTCTGTGAAATCATCTCACAGAGTTACAGCTTTCCCCTCAAGAAGCCTTTCGCTAAGACATTTCTTGTGGAATTGGCAAAGTGATATTTGGAAGCCCTTAGAGGGCAATGGTGAAAAAGGAAATATCCTCAGATGAAATCTGGAAAGAAGCTTTTTGAGAAACTGCTTAGTGTTCTGTTAATTCATCTCACAGAGTTACATCTGTATTTCGTGGATCTCTTTGCTAGCCTTATTTCTGTGGAATCTGAGAACAGATATTTCGGATCCCATTGAAGACTGTAGGGCCAAAGGAAATAATCTCCGATAACAAAGAGAAAGAAGCTTTCTGAGAAACTTCTTTGTGTTCTGTGAAATCATCTCACAGAGTTACAGCTTTCCCCTCAAGAAGCCTTTCGCTAAGACAGTTCTTGTGGAATTGGCAAAGTGATATTTGGAAGCCCATAGAGGGCTATGGTGAAAAAGGAAATATCCTCAGATGAAATCTGGAAAGAAGCTCTCTGAGAAACTGCTTAGTGTTTTGTTAATTCATCTCACAGAGTTATATCTGTATTTCGTGGATCTCTTTGCTAGACTTATTTCTGTGGAATCTGAGAACAGATATTTCGGATCCTATTGAAGACTATAGGGCCAAAGGAAATATCTTCCGATAACAAAGAGAAGGAAGCTTTTTGAGAAACTTCTTTGTGTTCTGTGAAATCATCTCACAGAGTTACACCTTTCCCCTCAGGAAGCCTTTCGCTAAGACAGTACTTGTGGAATTGGAAAAGTGATATTTGGAAGCCCCTAGAGGGCTATGGTGAAAAAGGAAATATCCTAAGATGAAATCTGGAAAGAAGCTTTCTGAGAAACTGCTTAGTGTTCTGATAATTCATCTCTCAGAGTTACATCTGTATTTCGTGGATCTCTTTGCTAGCCTTATTTCTGTGGAATCTGAGAACAGATATTTCGGATCCCTTTGAATACTATAGGGCCAAAGGAAATATCCTCCGGTAACAAAGAGAAGGAAGCTTTCTCAGAAACTTCTTTGTGTTCTGTGAAATCATCTCACAGAGTTACAGCTTTCCCCTCAAGAAGCCTTTCGCTAAGACAGTTCTTGTGGAATTGGCAAAGTGATATTTGGAAGCCCTTAGAGGGCTATGGTGAAAAAGGAAATATCCTCAGATGAAATCTGGAAAGAAGCTTTTTGAGAAACTGCTTAGTGTTCTGTTAATTCATCTCACAGAGTTACATCTGTATTTCGTGGATCTCTTTGCTAGCCTTATTTCTGTGGAATCTGAGAACAGATATTTCGGATCCCTTTGAAGACTATAGGGCCAAAGGAAATAATCTCCGATAACAAAGAGAAAGAAGCTTTCTGAGAAACTTCTTTGTGTTCTGTGAAATCATCTCACAGAGTTACACCTTTCCCCTCAGGAAGCCTTTCGCTAAGACAGTACTTGTGGAATTGGCAAAGTGATATTTGGAAGCCCCTAGAGGGCTATGGTGAAAAAGGAAATATCCTAAGATGAAATCTGGAAAGAAGCTTTCTGAGAAACTGCTTAGTGTTCTGATAATTCATCTCTCAGAGTTACATCTGTATTTCGTGGATCTCTCTGCTAGCCTTATTTCTGTGGAATCTGAGAACAGATATTTCGGATCCCATTGCAGACTATAGGGCCAAAGGAAATAATCTCCGATAACAAAGAGAAAGAAGCTTTGTGAGAAACTTCTTTGTGTTCTGTGAAATCATCTCACAGAGTTACAGCTTTCCCCTCAAGAAGCCTTTCGCTAAGACAGTTCTTGTGGAATTGGCAAAGTGATATTTGGAAGCCCTTAGAGGGCTATGGTGAAAAAGGAAATATCCTCAGATGAAATCTGGAAAGAAGCTTTCTGAGAAACTGCTGAGTGTTCTGTTATTTCATCTCACAGAGTTACATCTGTATTTCGTGGATCTCTTTGCTAGCCTTATTTCTGTGGAATCTGAGAACAGATATTTCGGATCCCATTGAAGACTATAGGGCCAAAGGAAATATCCTCCGATAACAAAGAGAAAGAAGCGTTCTGAGAAACTTCTTTGTGTTCTGTGAAATCATCTCACAGAGTTACAGCTTTCCCCTCAAGAAGCCTTTCGCTAAGACAATTCTTGTGGAATTGGCAAAGTGATATTTGGAAGCCCATAGAGGGCTATGTTGAAAAAGGAAATATCCTCAGATGAAATCTGGAAAGAAGCTTTCTGAGAAACTGCTTAGTGTTCTGTTAATTCATCTCACAGAGTTACATCTGTATTTCGTGGATCTCTTTGCTAGCCTTATTTCTGTGGAATCTGAGAACAGATATTTCGGATCGCTTTGAATACTATAGGGCCAAAGGAAATATCCTCCGGTAACAAAGAGAAAGAAGCTTTCTGAGAAACTTCTTTGTGTTCTGTGAAATTATCTCACAGAGTTACAGCTTTCCCCTCAAGAAGCCTTTCGCTAAGACATTTCTTGTGGAATTGGCAAAGTGATATTTGGAAGCCCTTAGAGGGCAATGGTGAAAAAGGAAATATCCTCAGATGAAATCTGGAAAGAAGCTTTTTGAGAAACTGCTTAGTGTTCTGTTAATTCATCTCACAGAGTTACATCTGTATTTCGTGGATCTCTTTGCTAGCCTTATTTCTGTGGAATCTGAGAACAGATATTTCGGATCCCATTGAAGACTGTAGGGCCAAAGGAAATAATCTCCGATAACAAAGAGAAAGAAGCTTTCTGAGAAACTTCTTTGTGTTCTGTGAAATCATCTCACAGAGTTACAGCTTTCCCCTCAAGAAGCCTTTCGCTAAGACAGTTCTTGTGGAATTGGCAAAGTGATATTTGGAAGCCCATAGAGGGCTATGGTGAAAAAGGAAATATCCTCAGATGAAATCTGGAAAGAAGCTCTCTGAGAAACTGCTTAGTGTTTTGTTAATTCATCTCACAGAGTTATATCTGTATTTCGTGGATCTCTTTGCTAGACTTATTTCTGTGGAATCTGAGAACAGATATTTCGGATCCTATTGAAGACTATAGGGCCAAAGGAAATATCTTCCGATAACAAAGAGAAGGAAGCTTTTTGAGAAACTTCTTTGTGTTCTGTGAAATCATCTCACAGAGTTACACCTTTCCCCTCAGGAAGCCTTTCGCTAAGACAGTACTTGTGGAATTGGCAAAGTGATATTTGGAAGCCCCTAGAGGGCTATGGTGAAAAAGGAAATATCCTAAGATGAAATCTGGAAAGAAGCTTTCTGAGAAACTGCTTAGTGTTCTGATAATTCATCTCTCAGAGTTACATCTGTATTTCGTGGATCTCTTTGCTAGCCTTATTTCTGTGGAATCTGAGAACAGATATTTCGGATCCCTTTGAATACTATAGGGCCAAAGGAAATATCCTCCGGTAACAAAGAGAAGGAAGCTTTCTCAGAAACTTCTTTGTGTTCTGTGAAATCATCTCACAGAGTTACAGCTTTCCCCTCAAGAAGCCTTTCGCTAAGACAGTTCTTGTGGAATTGGCAAAGTGATATTTGGAAGCCCTTAGAGGGCTATGGTGAAAAAGGAAATATCCTCAGATGAAATCTGGAAAGAAGCTTTCTGAGAAACTGCTGAGTGTTCTGTAAATTCATCTCACAGAGTTACATCTGTATTTCGTGGATCTCTTTGCTAGCCTTATTTCTGTGGAATCTGAGAACAGATATTTCGGATCCCATTGAAGACAATAGGGCCCAAGGAAATAATCTCCGATAACAAAGAGAAAGAAGCTTTCTGAGAAACTTCTTTGTGTTCTGTGAAATCATCTCACAGAGTTACAGCTTTCCCCTCAGGAAGCCTTTCGCTAAGACAGTTCTTGTGGAATTGGCAAAGTGATATTTGGAAGCCCATAGAGGGCTATGGTGAAAAAGGAAATATCCTCAGATGAAATCTGGAAAGAAGCTTTTTGAGAAACTGCTTAGTGTTCTGTTAATTCATCTCACAGAGTTACATCTGTATTTCGTGGATCTCTTTGCTAGCCTTATTTCTGTGGAATCTGAGAACAGATATTTCGGATCCCTTTGAAGACTATAGGGCCAAAGGAAATAATCTCCGATAACAAAGAGAAAGAAGCTTTCTGAGAAACTTCTTTGTGTTCTCTGAAATCATCTCACAGAGTTACAGCTTTCCCCTCAAGAAGCCTTTCGCTAAGACAGTTCTTGTGGAATTGGCAAAGTGATATTTGGAAGCCCATAGAGGGCTATGGTGAAAAAGGAAATATCCTCAGATGAAATCTGGAAGGAAGCTCTCTGAGAAACTGCTTAGTGTTTTGTTAATTCATCTCACCGAGTTATATCTGTATTTCGTGGATCTCTTTGCTAGACTTATTTCTGTGGAATCTGAGAACAGATATTTCGGATCTTATTGAAGACTATAGGGCCAAAGGAAACATCCTCCGATAACAAAGAGAAAGAAGCTTTCTGAGAAACTTCTTTGTGTTCTGTGAAATCATCTCACAGAATTACAGTTTTCCCCTCCTGAACCCTTTCGCTAAGACAGTTCTTGTGGAATTGGCAAAGTGATATTTGGAAGCCCATAGAGGGCTATGGTGAAAAAGGAAATATCCTCAGATGAAATCTGGAAAGAAGCTTTCTGAGAAACTGCTTAGTGTTCTGTTAATTCATCTCACAAAGTTACATCTGTATTTCGTGGATCTCTTTGCTAGCCTTTTTTCTGTGGAATCTGAGAACAGATATTTCGGATCCCATTGAAGACTACAGGGCCAAAGGAAATATCCTCCGATAACAAAGAGAAAGAAGCTTTCTGAGTAACTTCTTTGTGTTCTGTGAAATCATCTCACAGAGTTGCAGCTGTCCCCTGAAGAAGCCTTTCGCTAAGACAGTTCTTGTGGAATTGGCAAAGTGATATTTGGAAGCCCCTAGAGGGCTATGGTGAAAAAGGAAATATCCTCAGATGAAATCTGGAAAGAAGCTTTCTGAGAAACTGCTGAGTGTTCTGTTAATTCATCTCTCAGAGTTACATCTGTATTTCGTGGATCTCTCTGCTAGCCTTATTTCTGTGGAATCTGAGAACAGATATTTCGGATCCCATTGAAGACTATAGGGCCAAAGGAAATAATCTCCGATAACAAAGAGAAAGAAGCTTTGTGAGAAACTTCTTTGTGTTCTGTGAAATCATCTCACAGAGTTACAGCTTTCCCCTCAAGAAGCCTTTCGCTAAGACAGTTCTTGTGGAATTGGCAAAGTGATATTTGGAAGCCCTTAGAGGGCTATGGTGAAAAAGGAAATATCCTCAGATGAAATCTGGAAAGAAGCTTTCTGAGAAACTGCTGAGTGTTCTGTAAATTCATCTCACAGAGTTACATCTGTATTTCGTGGATCTCTTTGCTAGCCTTATTTCTGTGGAATCTGAGAACAGATATTTCGGATCCCATTGAAGACAATAGGGCCCAAGGAAATAATCTCCGATAACAAAGAGAAAGAAGCTTTCTGAGAAACTTCTTTGTGTTCTGTGAAATCATCTCACAGAGTTACAGCTTTCCCCTCAGGAAGCCTTTCGCTAAGACAGTTCTTGTGGAATTGGCAAAGTGATATTTGGAAGCCCATAGAGGGCTATGGTGAAAAAGGAAATATCCTCAGATGAAATCTGGAAAGAAGCTTTCTGAGAAACTGCTTAGTGTTCTGTTAATTCATCTCACAGAGTTACATCTGTATTTCGTGGATCTCTTTCCTAGCCTTATTTCTGTGGAATCTGAGAACAGATATTTCGGATCCCATTGAAGACTACAGGGCCAAAGGAAATATCCTCCGATAACAAAGAGAAAGAAGCTTTCTGAGAAACTTCTTTGTGTTCTGTGAAATCATCTCACAGAGTTACAGCTTTCCCCTCAAGAAGCCTTTCGCTAAGACCGTTCTTGGGGAATTGGCAAAGTGATATTTGGAAGCCCATAGAGGGCTATGGTGAAAAAGGAAATATCCTCAGATGAAATCTGGAAAGAAGCTTTCTGAGAAACTGCTTAGTGTTCTGTTAATTCATCTCACAGAGTTACATCTGTATTTCGTGGATCTCTTTGCTAGCCTTATTTCTGTGGAATCTGAGAACAGATATTTCGGATCCCATTGAAGACTATAGGGCCAAAGGAAATATCCTCCGATAACAAAGAGAAAGAAGCTTTCTGAGAAACTTCTTTGTGTTCTGTGAAATCATCTCACAGAGTTACAGCTTTCCCCTCAGGAAGCCTTTCGCTAAGACAATTCTTGTGGAATTGGCAAAGTGATATTTGGAAGCCCATAGAGGGCTATGGTGAAAAAGGAAATATCCTCAGATGAAATCTGGAAAGAAGCTTTCTGAGAAACTGCTTAGTGTTCTGTTAATTCATCTCACAGAGTTACATCTGTATTTCGTGGATCTCTTTGCTAGCCTTATTTCTGTGGAATCGGAGAACAGATATTTCGGATCCCTTTGTATACTATAGGGCCAAAGGAAATATCCTCCGGTAACAAAGAGAAAGAAGCTTTCTGAGAAACTTCTTTGTGTTCTTTGAAATCATCTCACAGAGTTACAGCTTTCCCCTCAAGAAGCCTTTCGCTAAGACAGTTCTTGTGGGATTGACAAAGTGATATTTGGAAGCCCTTAGAGGGCTATGGTGAAAAAGGAAATACCCTCAGATGAAATCTGGAAAGAAGCTTTCTGAGAAACTGCTTAGTGTTCTGTTAATTCATCTCACAGATTTACATCTGTATTTCGTGGATCTCTTTGCTAGCCTTATTTCTGTGGAATCTGAGAACAGATATTTCGGATCCCATTGAAGACTATAGGGCCAAAGGAAATAATCTCCGATAACAAAGAGAAAGAAGCTTTCTGAGAAACTTCTTTGTGTTCTGTGAAATCATCTCACAGAGTTACAGCTTTCCCCTCAAGAAGCCTTTCGCTAAGACAGTTCTTGTGGAATTGGCAAAGTGATATTTGGAAGCCCATAGAGGGCTATGGTGAAAAAGGAAATATCCTCAGATGAAATCTGGAAAGAAGCTCTCTGAGAAACTGCTTAGTGTTCTGTTAATTCATCTCACAGAGTTATATCTGTATTTCGTGGATCTCTTTGCTAGACTTATTTCTGTGGAATCTGAGAACAGATATTTCGGATCCTATTGAAGACTATAGGGCCAAAGGAAATATCCTCCGATAACAAAGAGAAAGAAGCTTTCTGAGAAACTTCTTTGTGTTCTGTGAAATCATTTCACAGAATTACAGTTTTCCCCTCCTGAACCCTTTCGCTAAGACAGTTCTTGTGGAATTGGCAAAGTGATATTTGGAAGCCCATAGAGGGCTATGGTGAAAAAGGAAATATCCTCAGATGAAATCTGGAAAGAAGCTTTCTGAGAAACTGCTTAGTGTTCTGTTAATTCATCTCACAGAGTTACATCTGTATTTCGTGGATCTCTTTGCTAGCCTTATTTCTGTGGAATCTGAGAACAGATATTTCGGATCCCATTGAAGACTATAGGGCCAAAGGAAATATCCTCCGATAACAAAGAGAAAGAAGCTTTCTGAGAAACTTCTTTGTGTTCTGTGAAATCATCTCACAGAGTTACAGCTTTCCCCTCAAGAAGCCTTTCGCTAAGACAGTTCTTGGGGAATTGGCAAAGTGATATTTGGAAGCCCATAGAGGGCTATGGTGAAAAAGGAAATATCCTCAGATGAAATCTGGAAAGAAGCTTTCTGAGAAACTGCTTAGTGTTCTGTTAATTCATCTCACAGAGTTACATCTGTATTTCGTGGATCTCTTTGCTAGCCTTATTTCTGTGGAATCTGAGAACAGATATTTCGGATCCCTTTGTATACTATAGGGCCAAAGGAAATATCCTCCGATAACAAAGAGAAAGAAGCTTTCTGAGAAACTTCTTTGTGTTCTTTGAAATCATCTCACAGAGTTACAGCTTTCCCCTCAAGAAGCCTTTCGCTAAGACAGTTCTTGTGGAATTGGCAAAGTGATATTTGGAAGCCCATAGAGGGCTATGGTGAAAAAGGAAATATCCTCAGATGAAATCTGGAAAGAAGCTCTCTGAGAAACTGCTTAGTGTTCTGTTAATTCATCTCACAGAGTTATATCTGTATTTCGTGGATCTCTTTGCTAGACTTATTTCTGTGGAATCTGAGAACAGATATTTCGGATCCTATTGAAGACTATAGGGCCAAAGGAAATATCCTCCGATAACAAAGAGAAAGAAGCTTTCTGAGAAACTTCTTTGTGTTCTGTGAAATCATTTCACAGAGTTACAGTTTTCCCCTCCTGAACCCTTTCGCTAAGACAGTTCTTGTGGAATTGGCAAAGTGATATTTGGAAGCCCATAGAGGGCTATGGTGAAAAAGGAAATATCCTCAGATGAAATCTGGAAAGAAGCTTTCTGAGAAACTGCTTAGTGTTCTGTTAATTCATCTCACAGAGTTACATCTGTATTTCGTGGATCTCTTTGCTAGCCTTATTTCTGTGGAATCTGAGAACAGATATTTCGGATCCCATTGAAGTCTACAGGGCCAAAGGAAATATCCTCCGATAACAAAGAGAAAGAAGCTTTCTGAGTAACTTCTTTGTGTTCTGTGAAATCATCTCACAGAGTTACAGCTGTCCCCTGAAGAAGCCTTTCGCTAAGACAGTTCTTGTGGAATTGGCAAAGCGATATTTGGAAGCCCATAGAGCGCTATGGTGAAAAAGGAAATATCCTCAGATGAAATCTGGAAAGAAGCTTTCTGAGAAACTTCTTAGTGTTCTGTTAATTCATCTCACAGAGTTACATCTGTATATCGTGGATCTCTTTGCTAGACTTATTTCTGTGGAATCTGAGAACAGATATTTCGGATCCCTTTGAAGACTATAGGGCCAAAGGAAATATCCTCCGATAACAAAGAGAAAGAAGCTTTCTGAGAAACTTCTTTGTGTTCTGTGAAATCATCTCACAGAGTTACACCTTTCCCCTCAGGAAGCCTTTCGCTAAGACAGTTCTTGTGGAATTGGCAAAGTGATATTTGGAAGCCCATAGAGGGCTATGGTGAAAAAGGAAATATCCTCAGATGAAATCTGGAAAGAAGCTTTCTGAGAAACTGCTTAGTGTTCTGTTAATTCATCTCCCAGAGTTACATCTGTATTTCGTGGATCTCTCTGCTAGCCTTATTTCTGTGGAATCTGAGAACAGATATTTCGGATCCCATTGAAGACTATAGGGCCAAAGGAAATAATCTCCGATAACAAAGAGAAAGAAGCTTTGTGAGAAACTTCTTTGTGTTCTGTGAAATCATCTCACAGAGTTACAGCTTTCCCCTTAAGAAGCCTTTCGCTAAGACAGTTCTTGTGGAATTGGCAAAGTGATATTTGGAAGCCCTTAGAGGGCTATGGTGAAAAAGGAAATATCCTCAGATGAAATCTGGAAAGAAGCTTTCTGAGAAACTGCTGAGTGTTCTGTAAATTCATCTCACAGAGTTACATCTGTATTTCGTGGATCTCTTTGCTAGCCTTATTTCTGTGGAATCTGAGAACAGATATTTCGGATCCCATTGAAGACAATAGGGCCCATGGAAATAATCTCCGATAACAAAGAGAAAGAAGCTTTCTGAGAAACTTCTTTGTGTTCTGTGAAATCATCTCACAGAGTTACAGCTTTCCCCTCAGGAAGCCTTTCGCTAAGACAGTTCTTGTGGAATTGGCAAAGTGATATTTGGAAGCCCATAGAGGGCTATGGTGAAAAAGGAAATATCCTCAGATGAAATCTGGAAAGAAGCTTTCTGAGAAACTGCTTAGTGTTTTGTTAATTCATCTCACAGAGTTACATCTGTATTTCGTGGATCTCTTTGCTAGACTTATTTCTGTGGAATCTGAGAACAGATATTTCGGATCCTATTGCAGACTATAGGGCCAAAGGAAATATCCTCCGATAACAATGAGAAAGAAGCTTTCTGAGAAACTCCTTTGTGTTCTGTGAAATCATCTCACAGACTTACAGCTTTCCCCTCAAGAAGCCTTTCGTTAAGACAGTTCTTGTGGAATTGGCAAAGTGATATTTGGAAGCCCATAGAGGGCTATGGTGAAAAAGGAAATATCCTCAGATGAAATCTGGAAGGAAGCTTTCTGAGAAACTGCAGAGTGTTCTGTTAATTCATATCACAGAGTTACATCTGTATTTCGTGGATCTCTTTCCTAGCCTTATTTCTGTGGAATGCGAGAACAGATATTTCGGATCCCATTGAAGACTACAGGGCCAAAGGAAATATCCTCCGATAACAAAGAGAAAGAAGCTTTCTGAGAAACTTCTTTGTGTTCTGTGAAATCATCTCACAGAGTTACAGCTTTCCCCTCAAGAAGCCTTTCGCTAAGACCGTTCTTGTGGAATTGGCAAAGTGATATTTGGAAGCCCATAGAGGGCTATGGTGAAAAAGGAAATATCCTCAGATGAAATCTGGAAAGAAGCTTTCTGAGAAATTGCTTAGTGTTCTGTTAATTCATCTCACAGAGTTACATCTGTATTTCGAGCATCTCTTTGCTAGCCTTATTTCTTTGGCATCTGAGAACAGATATTTCCGATCCCTTTGAAGACTATAGGGCCAAAGGAAATATCCTCCGATAACAAAGAGAAAGAAGCTTTCTGAGAAACTTCTTTGTGTTCCGTGAAATCATCTCACAGAGTTACAGCTTTCCCCTCAAGAAGCCTTTCGCTAAGACAGTTCTTGTGAAATTGGCAAAGTGATATTTGGAAGCCCTTAGAGGGCTACGGTGAAAAAGGAAATATCCTCAGATGAAATCTGGAAAGAAGCTTTCTGAGAAACTGCTTAGTGTTCTGTTAATTCATCTCACAGAGTTACATCTGTATTTCGTGGATCTCTTTGCTAGCCTTATTTCTGTGGAATCTGAGAACAGATATTTCGGATCCCATTGAAGACCATAGGGCCAAAGGAAATATCCTCCGATAACAAAGAGAAAGAAGCTTTCTGAGAAACTTCTTTGTGTTCTGTGAAATCATCTCACAGAGTTACAGCTTTCCCCTCAAGAAGCCTTTCGCTAAGACAATTCTTGTGGAATTGACAAAGTGATATTTGGAAGCCCATAGAGGGCTATGGTGAAAAAGGAAATATCCTCAGATGAAATCTGGAAAGAAGCTTTCTGAGAAACTGCTTAGTGTTCTGTTAATTCATCTCACAGAGTTACATCTGTATTTCGTGGATCTCTTTGCTAGCCTTATTTCTGTGGAATCGGAGAACAGATATTTCGGATCCCTTTGAATACTATAGGGCCAAAGGAAATATCCTCCGTTAACAAAGAGAAAGAAGCTTTCTGAGAAACTTCTTTGTGTTCTTTGAAATCATCTCACAGAGTTACAGCTTTCCCCTCAAGAAGCCTTTCGCTAAGACAGTTCTTGTGGAATTGACAAAGTGATATTTGGAAGCCCTTAGAGGGCAATGGTGAAAAAGGAAATATCCTCAGATGAAATCTGGAAAGAAGCTTTTTGAGAAACTGCTTAGTGTTCTGTTTATTCATCTCACAGATTTACATCTGTATTTCGTGGATCTCTTTGCTAGCCTTATTTCTGTGGAATCTGAGAACAGATATTTCGGATCCCATTGAAGACTATAGGGCCAAAGGAAATAATCTCCGATAACAAAGAGAAAGAAGCTTTCTGAGAAACTTCTTTGTGTTCTGTGAAATCATCTCACAGACTTACAGCTTTCCCCTCAAGAAGCCTTTCGCTGAGACAGTTCTTGTGGAATTGGCAAAGTGATATTTGGAAGCCCATAGAGGGCTATGGTGAAAAAGGAAATATCCTCAGATGAAATCTGGAAAGAAGCTCTCTGAGAAACTGCTTAGTGTTTTGTTAATTCATCTCACAGAGTTATATCTGTATTTCGTGGATCTCTTTGCTAGACTTATTTCTGTGGAATCTGAGAACAGATATTTCGGATCCTATTGAAGACTATAGGGCCAAAGGAAATATCCTCCGATAACAACGAGAAAGAAGCTTTCTGAGAAACTCCTTTGTGTTCTGTGAAATCATCTCACAGACTTACAGCTTTCCCCTCAAGAAGCCTTTCGTTAAGACAGTTCTTGTGGAATTGGCAAAGTGATATTTGGAAGCCCATAGAGGGCTATGGTGAAAAAGGAAATATCCTCAGATGAAATCTGGAAGGAAGCTTTCTGAGAAACTGCTGAGTGTTCTGTTTATTCATCTCACAGAGTTACATCTGTATTTCGTGGATCTCTTTCCTAGCCTTATTTCTGTGGAATCCGAGAACAGATATTTCGGATCCCATGGAAGACTACAGGGCCAAAGGAAATATCCTCCGATAACAAAGAGAAAGAAGCTTTCTGAGAAACTTCTTTGTGTTCTGTGAAATCATCTCACAGAGTTACAGCTTTCCCCTCAAGAAGCCTTTCGCTAAGACAATTCTTGTGGAATTGACAAAGTGATATTTGGAAGCCCATAGAGGGCTATGGTGAAAAAGGAAATATCCTCAGATGAAATCTGGAAAGAAGCTTTCTGAGAAACTGCTTAGTGTTCTGTTAATTCATCTCACAGAGTTACATCTGTATTTCGTGGATCTCTTTGCTAGCCTTATTTCTGTGGAATCGGAGAACAGATATTTCGGATCCCTTTGAATACTATAGGGCCAAAGGAAATATCCTCCGTTAACAAAGAGAAAGAAGCTTTCTGAGAAACTTCTTTGTGTTCTTTGAAATCATCTCACAGAGTTACAGCTTTCCCCTCAAGAAGCCTTTCGCTAAGACAGTTCTTGTGGAATTGACAAAGTGATATTTGGAAGCCCTTAGAGGGCAATGGTGAAAAAGGAAATATCCTCAGATGAAATCTGGAAAGAAGCTTTTTGAGAAACTGCTTAGTGTTCTGTTTATTCATCTCACAGATTTACATCTGTATTTCGTGGATCTCTTTGCTAGCCTTATTTCTGTGGAATCTGAGAACAGATATTTCGGATCCCATTGAAGACTATAGGGCCAAAGGAAATAATCTCCGATAACAAAGAGAAAGAAGCTTTCTGAGAAACTTCTTTGTGTTCTGTGAAATCATCTCACAGACTTACAGCTTTCCCCTCAAGAAGCCTTTCGCTGAGACAGTTCTTGTGGAATTGGCAAGGTGATATTTGGAAGCCCATAGAGGGCTATGGTGAAAAAGGAAATATCCTCAGATGAAATCTAGAAAGAAGCTTTCTGAGAAACTGCTGAGTGTTCTGTTTATTCATCTCACAGAGTTACATCTGTATTTCGTGGATCTCTTTCCTAGCCTTATTTCTGTGGAATCCGAGAACAGATATTTCGGATCCCATGGAAGACTACAGGGCCAAAGGAAATATCCTCCGATAACAAAGAGAAAGAAGCTTTCTGAGAAACTTCTTTGTGTTCTGTGAAATCATCTCACAGAGTTACAGCTTTCCCCTCAAGAAGCCTTTCGCTAAGACAATTCTTGTGGAATTGACAAAGTGATATTTGGAAGCCCATAGAGGGCTATGGTGAAAAAGGAAATATCCTCAGATGAAATCTGGAAAGAAGCTTTCTGAGAAACTGCTTAGTGTTCTGTTAATTCATCTCACAGAGTTACATCTGTATTTCGTGGATCTCTTTGCTAGCCTTATTTCTGTGGAATCGGAGAACAGATATTTCGGATCCCTTTGAATACTATAGGGCCAAAGGAAATATCCTCCGTTAACAAAGAGAAAGAAGCTTTCTGAGAAACTTCTTTGTGTTCTTTGAAATCATCTCACAGAGTTACAGCTTTCCCCTCAAGAAGCCTTTCGCTAAGACAGTTCTTGTGGAATTGACAAAGTGATATTTGGAAGCCCTTAGAGGGCAATGGTGAAAAAGGAAATATCCTCAGATGAAATCTGGAAAGAAGCTTTTTGAGAAACTGCTTAGTGTTCTGTTTATTCATCTCACAGATTTACATCTGTATTTCGTGGATCTCTTTGCTAGCCTT